>NC_072030.1:4905171-5222671 GCF_027791375.1 Indicator indicator
AATAAGTAGGTTGCATATTTTTATTCATAACTGATGACCATAACACCTGAGTGCTTGTTAGAGATGATATTTAACACACAGAACATGGTGTAGAAAGGGTAATTAGGAAAGCAAATTGCCAAATTTCTTGGGAAGGCTCATTTTAAAAAATTGATTTCCTAGTGAAGGTGTTTTGGTCTTTCTAGACAATGCAAAGAACGTAAGGAAGCGTAAATCAGGTTTAGAAAATCAGAGTGTAGAAGTGCCTGAATCAATGCAAAGAAGTTGTTGTTCTAGGTAGCTTAAGAATTTAGCAGAGTGGGTGCTAATGGGAAATCCTTACCTTGAAATTGCAGAGAAAATTCCCTTCAAAAGCAAGATCAGTCTGAGGTTTGTGACATGTCCTAAATGAGTTAATATTTGCAATATGCAAGAACATAAAATACAGAATGCATCACTTGAATTGGCACTAATACTTCAGACCAAAGCCATTTTACCTGTCATGTACCTGTCATAACACCAGCACTGCTGCTGAAAGCATTGACCGTTACAAATGCATTTAGGGCTCCGTGCATACAGGTTCTATGACACTAACAACTCGACCAAGCATAACCAGAAGGCTGGTCATTAATCCCGAACTATGAGGTCTTTAACTTTCTGAATTGTTGGCAATTATTTTTCTTATAGAGTTTCTTTTGCTGTGTAATGTTGCAGCAGTAACCGTTCTGTGTTCTGACAGTGGAAAATGCTCCTGAACTAGTTGAGAGTTGCTGGATGTGGCTTGCAGTGTAGCAATTTCTTTTCCCCATTCCCATTACGGAGGTGATGAGGACAGAGAAAAACTAATAGAAAGGAGGAAGGATGAAACTCCACTTTCCTTTTTTAATCTCCAGAGGAGTGCCAAAGCACCTGGGTACTTAAAGGGTACTGCTAATGGATAGAAACCATACCATCTCCTAGGCTGCCTGATGTTGGATATGTGGGTTGCATGCATCAGAGCTCTGGGACCAGCTTCCTGTTGAGGCACCTTCTACACTTACTCTATCTTGGCATAACAAACAACTCTGTGGATTTATATGGAGTTAGCAGATGGAATGCATTTTTGCTCTGGTTTAATTCCTTTTTATAGAAAGGTTAAAAATATACATTGTAAAAACTCATAATAACAGCTATCATTCAAATATGTGCAGTGTAAAGGTACCTATGCTCTAAATACACCACAATGCTTTAGTAACAAAATAATGGCAAGCCACAGTCAGAAGTGGAACAGAGGGAAAAAAAAAAAAAAGTCCATTTCCAGCACCAAGCTTGAATACAGAAATGATGGAAAATGCAGTGACACATATCAAAGTAACAGTGACTGCTTTGCTCTGTAGTGGTTTTGCCTAATGCAAAAACATTGTTTCATGTATTCCCCAGATAAACTCCCTCATTAGAAATGCCCTGAGGTTTTTGTGTATTTTGTGAACTGCACTGTTTTAGGAGTGGAAATGCACATTAATTCAAATTGTGAAGAATGACACACCCTCCCATCTTGTACACAGCAGAAGTGGAAAGAGAAGATATGAATGCCACTCCAGTGTCCTAGTCTTGATGAAGGAAACACAGGCTGCATAAGAATGAGGACTGTCCTCCTGTAGAAGTGTGTAACACAGATTAATAGGGGAACTACCACTCCATTTTAAAAAGACTTAAAGATCTCACAAGGAAATGCATCACTTCTGTGGTAAAAGCCGCTGCAAGGAGACATTGCCTCTGTCTTTGATCTATTGTGAATATTTTGGACTCCAGCATACACTGATCAGTGTAAAAATTCAGAGAAGTTAAAGTACTCTGGGCCACCCTTCTTTTATCTGCAAATAAGTACTTCATCCATTCCCCATCAAAGTAAACTTGGGGAACTTCATATCTTTGTTAAGTCTATGAAAGCATTCTTGTAGGAACAGGAGTGAGGAGAGCTTGTGAGACTGTTCAAAGGAGGTACAAGTCTGGAAAGCTGGTCAATAGTTCTTCCTCGTATCTCTTATTTCCAGGACTTGCTTCAAACTGAGATTGTTATTGCCTCAGAAAGCTTCCAGGGAACTTTTTTTTTTTTACAGCCCTTTCTTTTCAGTGACTAATTTTTAATAAAATTTTATTACATGCTGAAAAAAACATTTAACACCAGAGATCATTATATTGAAAGCTGAAGCCCTTTGTTTTTATTACTTACTTTAAAGAAGTCTTCATTATTAGCACATTATCTTGGTAGTAAATTAGTTTTATTTTTTTTTTCAGCTAAGTACAATCAAGGGAAAGTGGAAAAAAAAATCAAACACCTAGCATCATCTCTTATTAGTCCATAAGTTAAAAACAATATCATGCTCCTTTGAAGTTTCAGTGGCATGATCTTTATAATCATTGTCATTTTGTTAGCTATTTGACCTCACTCTTTTGTTACAGAGTCTAAGTAGCTGGACTGGCCCCTTAGCCCAGGGTTCAACTCTGAAATTAACAATGGGGTAATGGGCTGGAGAGGTAACTGGTAACCAGTTATTACTGCATTTTTGTGGCTGTTAACTGCAGGTCACTTTGCTGTATATGAAAAATGCTCCAAAGTCTCACTCTTATTATGCTCTTTCGAGGTCCCTTCCAACACCTAACATCTGTGATTCTGTGTAACAGTTCAACTTTTTTAGGACCTTCAGCCTCCTCAACACTCACATCCAGCTGAGTTACATGGCAGCAGAATCAGCTAAAACCACTCCATGGCACTCTCCCTCACAATCCATTGTGTGAATGTTTAACCTTGAAGGGAACAAACTGCCTTCCTCTCAATTTCCTGTAGGTAATAACATAGTTCAAACCATCATGGAGTTTGTTTAGCACAGCTTTAGCACCAAATTATGACACACCTGAAAAATATATGCTTGATTTGGTGATTCCATGGTGCATCTTCCTTTGTGTTTCTGTTGCGACGTGGCCAAACACTGGACTAGGGAACTGCAAGGACAGAAAGAAAAGGTTAAGGTGTAACTCCCACTGCAAGTCAAGTGGGAGAATGGGAGAAAGAAGTGAAAAAAAATCTCAGATTCATGATTTTAAGATTAGGCTTGCCTCAGCAGAGTTGAATAAAATAGTTTCAATGTGACTGTAGAGCCAAAAATAGGAGAAGCACATCAGCTAGTTTCTATTTGAAGTGTTTTACACACACACCAAAAAAAAAAAAAAAAGTGGCAGCATAAAAATTCTGTTGAAAGGACATCAAATTGGTTAAATAAGTGCCAAGAACAATTAAGCTTGGTCAAGGTGACCCTTCATCCTCAGATGCTAAAATTGTGCCCAGATATTGCAGAGTATTCCATTTATTCTATCACACATGCTGATCTGAGATCTCCAATGACAGCACAGAAGCACAGAAGCCTAAATCTCTATTAGGAAGACATTAATAAGCTCTGCTTATCTCCAGATACATCTTTCAGAGATTAAAACTATGTATATTATTTAGTGAAGAAGTTTTGGTGGTTGCTTTTTTGCTCAGCATGCTAGGAGCTCTAGAGAATATCTGAATACTGATGTGGTAGGCAGCACATAATAAAACCCCCAAATCTAGACCCACCAGGCTCTGCAATACTGGTATAAATGGTGTACTCACGGCCTTTGCTTTGCTCTTGGATATTTTTAATTTTTTAACTTTTGAATGTAGCATATTCCTAAAGTTTTTGGTGGGATTTGGAAGGTACCTCTGGAGATCCTGTAATCCAAACTTCCTGCTAAAGCAGGCTCACCTAGACCAGGTTGCACATCACTGCATCCAGGTGAGTTTTGAAAGTTTCCAGTTGAGGAGACTCTATGACTTCTCTGGGCAGCCTGGTCCAGTGTGCCAGCACCCTTCTCATAGCAAAGTTTGTCCTTAATTTCAAGTACAACCTCCTGTGTGCTCTTTGCCCTGTGCACTGTTGCCAGGCACCACTGAAAAGAGCCCAGCCCTATCCTTGTGACCTCCACCCTTTAGCTACTTGCCATCCTGATTTAGATTTGTTCCAGTCTTATATTTTAAATGCATGTGATAGCTCAGCCTAAAATGTATTCCATCACTTCACCTGTTTAGGACCTAAAAGAATAGCTGTATTTGTTGGGAGATGGAATTATCTCTGTATTTTACCACAATATTCTTAATTTCAATTGACTGATACTTCACTTATTGTCCCTGAGTGGGGTAAACCATGAAAAATGCAGGCTGGGCAACTGAATGAAACAAAGTTCTTTCCTACTATTTCCCACTGATTAAGTGATCCTGCAGTTCACTATGCAGTACTTGTGCTTTGTCATCTGTGAAATAAGGGGCACTGCCTACTGCAAAACACAGTAGGAGACCTATTTTGAGCGTGCTGTTTGTCATCAGGGCCACACTTTTTCATTGTTCCAAGCAGGTTTCAATCTATAATGTGAAAAGCAAGAATTAAAAGCAGGAAGATGGAGACAAGCTAGCATGAATAACTCTATCTGCTGTTTAATGGCATGCAAGCACGTCATCAAAATATAGAACTATATTTGTTTCTTCCTAATCTCCAGTCTAAATCTGCCCTCCTCAAGTTTCAGTCCATTTCTTCTGATCCTACTCTTACAAGCCCTTGTAAAAAAAATCCCTTCCCTGCTTTCTTGTAGGCCCCCTTCAGGTACTGGAAGGCCACTCTTAAGTTCTCCTCAGAGCCACCTTTTCTCCAGGCTGAACAGCCCCAACTCTTGCAGCCTGAAAAACAGATACAGCTTTCACTATATCCAAACCCAGTGATTTCTCAAATTGCCCCCAATTCTTTTGCTTGACTTAGAGAAATAACACATTAAAAGCTTGTAATTGAAATACAAATGATTAATGATGCCAGAAGCCTATTACTGAGTCCTTGAACAGCACAATAATTCAAGAAAGTCTTGATGCTCTGCGTGGCAAATCCAGTTGTGTTTCTTGGCCAACTGTACAGAGCCTTCAGTACTAAATGTAATTCCTTGCTTGGTCACTTTAGAGGTTGTTCTACTTTCCCTTTTATCTATATAATATAGATTTAGGTGCATTGGGTGCAATGAAATGCTTTGAAAGCAGGTTAGCAATGATATTTTTATGCTTTTAAATATATCCAACAACAAAATATGCAGGCCTATATGATATAAATAAGGGGGTTTAGAATCCACTCCTTTTGAGATATTTATGCAAAGCTGTCTGTGGACCTCAACAACACACTATCAGATGAATTATAAAAGTGTCTGCAGCAGAACTTTATGGTAACCCTGTGACGTAAGTGTAGTGCTATGAGATCTGAACTCAGGACTGCAATCCTGTAGTACTACACAACCACTTTCTTTCCAATCTGTGACAGGATAGGAGATTAGTCTAAAGGAAATCCCCAGAGAGATCACAGGAAAAGCCTTCATTGGGGGTTTAAAAAAAAAAAAATAGAGGCAAAGGATGTCCTACAGGAATCCCACTCTGTTTTGTAAGACATTGAGCATGCTCAGCTCTCCCTGACATTGCTGTGGTTGCGTCCAGGGTTTTGCAGGACCAACCCCCTAACATGTTAGCAGCAGATTTCCCATGACAGCTGTCCTCAAAATGCATAATATATATGCAGCTCACACTTCTCTACATCTTTAGAGGCAGCACTAGCCTTCAGAAAATGTTTGTGTCATTAGCCCAGTTGACTTGAAAGAAGGAGAATTGTGTAGCCATAGAGCATTTCTCTCACCTGCAAAAGGCAGGATTAAGAAAAGCTGTGCAAACAGATGGAGCAGAACAGATCTGATAGCACTGCTTCAATTTCCTAACTGGATTATATGAAGTGTAATTTAGGTTTTGTTCTTTAAGGCACAAACTTTCATACACTGGTATACACTCATAGAGTAGGAAATGTTTTTCAAAAGGTATTTTCCTCCTCTTCGCATATCAGCCAAACAATTAAAGTGAGACAGAAGCTGTCGACAGCTGTGGGAACACCTACCTGGTTACAAATAAAACCCCAACAGATAATCATGTAAAGAAAAATATTTTGGCAATTCTATTGGCTTCTCTTATGGAATAAAGTGTCACCAAAATCTCATATTGCTTTTTTACTGACAAGGTGTAATTCCCATTTCCATGGGCTCATAGCAGCCTTCCAGTACCTACAGGGAGCTTACACAAAGTTAAAGAGGGAGTTTTTACAAGGACATGTAGTGACAGGATGCGAGGTAGTGACTTTAAACTGAAAGAGGGTAGTTTTAGACTAGATGTAAGGAAGAAGTTCTTCTCCCTGAGAATAGTGAAGCACTGGAACAGGATTGCCTAGAAAAGTTGTGGATGTCCCCTCCTTGGAAGTGTTCAAGGCCAGGCTGGATAGAGCTTTGAGCAAGCTGGTCCAGTGGAAGGTGTCCCTGCCTATGGCAAGATGATCTTTATGGTCCCTTCCAGCCTGAACTATTCTCTGATTTTAGATTCTTATAAACATACAAAGTATCGCCTAGTATTTGTCTTAACATCCTTTATTTAAGTTTTCTATATGGATAGTAAGTCTGGATAATTTTAACAATGAAAGACCTGTTTGGGTTTGGTAGAATGTAAACCAAGTATTCTTTAAACTCACTTTGCAGTTATGTCCTCTGCTAGAATAGAGCAGATAAACAATAGGCTCCATTGGTACAGGTAATAAATGAGAAATTATGTAGACTCATGATGCTAAATCTGTTGCATTCTTCATTGAATTAGCATAAAATTACTGGGCACAGGTGCTTTTGTAATTGGAACTCATTTGGAAAATGTTAGTGTTCAGTGATCCTCAAAGCTGAATAGCTGGTTTTGGTGGTGGTGTTATGATGCAGTGCCATTTCAAGTAATGTCAAAATGCCATCTGTCCTCACATTTCAATAACTTTTTTTATGTTGTAGAAGACTTCTCTATGTATTTGGTTGCAGGACTCAGTTCCGTTACCTGCAGAAAGTAACAAATGTCTTTTTTTGTCAGGAATCTTTCTTGTAACTGCACAAGTTCTTATCACCCAAAAGTATATGGCAGTAGATTCCCTTATCTCTGGAATCAAGCTGCCCTTCAAATGGTCCTTTGTCTTTAGTTTAGTTTTATGATTTAAGGAGGCACTCTGAAAATAATGCAAGCTAGAAAAAAATGGCAGCCAGAATGATCTTATGGAGCAAATGTAGCTTGTCAGAGTATACCCAAACTGAAATTAGGTCTGTATAGCACTAATGGGAGTGTTTAAAGGTATTGACAACTGAGACTTTAGAATCATATATATATTTTTTTTAAGAGTACTTTTTTTCAAGAGAGGAAGGACCCCTGAATAGTTAAAACTCAAATATTTTACAACAATAATGTACATGTTATGTCCAACAAAATATACTGCTAGGTGTGGCTGCATGTGTGAGGGAAATTTCTGCTCTTACAGTACTGTTATTGAAAGGATGATTCAGGAAATTAACAGCTAAATATGTCATCTATCATCCCAAATGATCTGTTTGAAAGAACATGTCCTTTCTCTCTGATGGATGTTCAGCCATTTGAGGTTATTGTGAATGTTCATCTCCAAGAAATTCCATTAAATCCAACACAAGTGCATGTGAAATGTGTGAAAAAAGCAAATGTGATCTTTGATTATCCATGGTAACAATTTTCACTTCTGATGGGAGTGAGGTTGTTCTTGTTCTTTGCAAACCTTCTGATCATTTGTGGTAAGCAGCTGTTTTCCACCTTCAAGATATTTGCATATAGAATAATAGAATATAGTGAAAAAGAAGAAAATAGTAAATAAACAAGTGCAATTCTGTTTGCTTAAGAAATAACATGTGGGAGTTTAAGGATCTGGTACACTAGGATTGGCAGTCCTTTGAGAATTACTCTATATCAACATAACTATGTGCATTAAATAGAAATAAAACCTGAGCTATGTCTTTCCCAGTTATTGTTAAATAGTATTGACTGTGCAATAGAGAAAAGTTGGTTACCTGTTCTGTAAGCACAGACAAATCTATGCCTATGTATATTGGCCCAGAAGGCCAATGGCATCCTGGTCTGCATCAAAAGAAGCATGGACAGCAGATCAAGAGAGGTGATTCTGCCACTTCACTCTTTGGTGAGACCTCACCTGAAGTACTGAGTTCACATCTGGAATCCTCAAGACAGGAAGGATGTGGACCTGTTGCAGTGGGTCCAAAGGAGGGCCACAAAAATGATCAGGGGGCTGGAACACCTCTGGTACGAGGACAGGATGAGGAGCTGGGGTTGTTCAGCCTGGAGAAGAGAAGGCTCCAAGGTGACCTAATGGCAGCCCTCCAGTACATGAGGGGAGCCTAAAAGAAGGCTCCAGAAGGACTGTTTGCAAAGGCCTGTAGGATGGGGGCAATGGTTTGAAATTAGAGCAGAGCAGATTTAGATGGAATATTAGGAACGGATTCTTTACCACAAGGGTGAAGGAACACTGGGACAGGTTGCCCAGGGAGGTAGTTGAGGCCCTATGCCTGCAGACATTCAGGAGGAGGCTTAACAAGACTCCAAGCAACCTGATCTAGCAGAGGATGTCCCTGCTGACTGCAGAAAGAGGTTCCCAGACGAGATGACCTTCGGTGGTTTCTTCCAGCCCAAACCAATCTATGATTCTACATACATATACAATGATCACCACTGTCATAGAAATATATAAGGTGATTACTGTTACTAGAACTGAACTCATTTATTCCTGCATGTGAGTTAAACTCTGGAAGATTTTCAAGTCAGAATATAAAGAAATGTGCTACAAGGGTATCCTTTATACTATAGATAGATACAGATAGATAGTAATACTTGTAATACTTTTCTTTGTTTGTTTGTTTGTTTTGTGCTTGTTTTTTGATGTGGTTTCTGTTGTGGAAAGAAATAATAATGAATTATTTTTAAATGACTGAAATTTGCAGGGCTAGCAGGGTGTCAAAGATTCTATCACAGCATCCAAAATGCTGCTGTAAACTTCTGTAATGCAAATGATGCTGCTTTAAAAGGAGCAGGGAAGGAGAAGGTGAGAGGATTGACACTTTGTTCATGTCTGATATAAATATGCAAGGCATTACGTGGCAGTTGGCCTGTGTGTGTGATATACAGACAAAGTCCCTGGCTTCCAGGAGCTGTCAGACAGAAGTGACTCTGGAAAGGAGATAATTCTGGCTCTTGCACTATACACCTTGCCCAGAAAATCTCTGACAACTTCATCTACCTGCTACATACAAAACCGCTCTAGTTTTTCACAGCAAGTCCTACAAATCCTTGAGCATTTGGGGGTTTCCCAGACATTACAATAAGCTGTTTCCATCCCAAAGGAATAAAACCTCTCCCAGAAGAATACGAAGTGTTTGAGTGAGCTGAGAAATGGGGATGACTCATGCCTTGGTTGTTTCCTCTCTGTAGCCCCTTGCAGCCCATCTGTTAGTACCCTCTGTGGAGGCTGGTGAATAGAAGCCACCCCTCCCCAGCCCAGGGAGGTCTCTGAGGTTGGCCTTGCTCAGTGTGCCAGAAGTCAAGAAGTGCAGCCAGGCACAACAGGCACACCAGAGACAGCCTTCCCTGCAGGTAGCATTTGATTGTAGATTAGGCCAGTGAAGCCTTCAGTAGTAAAGAAATATGTTCCTGGGCAAAATACAGTGACTTCTCCATTTAAAGGTTATTAAAGCAAGATATGAACATGAATATCACAACATTGCCCATTATTAGAGAAAAATTATCATGGGTCACATAGAAGTTGGGATTTTTTGGGTCCTTCAACATCATGAACTTACACTCTGCCAGAAATCACTCACTTGGTTTGCTTCCATTCAAAATGCTGTGCAATCTTCTTGTTAGATCAGCATGAATATCCTTAAATATAGAATATTTTTGTAATGTGGAAACGGAATGTCACTAGTAGAAGACTTCAGTGTAGAAAAGAATAACCTGTGAGAGTCTAAGTAACAGGACATAAATGTGTTGATGAAACCCATATTTATGTTGGCAGGTCACCTGGCAAGCAGTCCTGTCAATAGCACTCTGGCATCTCTTGTGAACAAACACTGACTAGAGACAGTAAGAGTTGTGCATTCATGCCAAAAGCCATGTGGCAAGAAGAAAGATCTGATAAGACTACCTGTAATATGGCAAAGAATTGAACTGCCCATCAAAGTCAAAGCATGTTATGAAAGATGGAATTCAGCTCATCCAGCCTTGCAGTTTTATTTTGCTGAGGATGTTATAACAATAATAATGCAAGAAAATTTGTTTGATGGTAGAAAATAAACTATGTATAAAACATGACTGAAGGAAATTTCAAAAGCATGAAGAATTGGGCTCCGTCATTTATCCCAGTGCAGACTTGGGAAAGAACTCAAAGAAATAATGAGTTTGGCTTGATCTTCTTTCAGAAGCATTCTGCAAATTTTGCTGCAAGCAAATTGGAGTCTAGCTTTGCCTGCAAACAGATAGATTAAATATATTGCAAACATTTTGCTTGTTTCAAACTTCTGAAATGCAAAGCTCGGTGTTTGGTTGAGCTTGGTAATTTGTAAGTTATTTTAAAGAAACAAGATAAAAGGGTTGATGATCCTTGAAAAAATATTCACATGTGAAATCCTGTTTTGAAAAGCTTTGAGGAGGGTTCAGAAAACTGTAAGCAAATTGGGAAGGAGTTCAGGAACAGTTTCCAAATCGTTTCACTCTGGAACACTTGATGGCATTTTTATGAGTAAGCTGTCAGTCTAGTAAATAAGCCTCATTCAGACAAATAATAGCATATTCATTTTTTATTAGAAGAGATTATTTTTAATAAGAAAGGATCTTGTTTACAAAGCCTACCTCAAAGACTCTGACAGCAGCAGCAAACAGATGAGTCTTCACATTTTTTTTAATTTAGCTTTTTTTTTTCCTTTTGTTTTTTTTTTCTCATGTGAAAAATCAGTCTCAAAATGTTATACATTAAGAGTACCTACAGAAGGTGGAAGAAAGCACTGTGGTGTTCTGGCCATAAGGACAGAACTCAAATCTACAAGACCCAGCCAGGCCCTGGAAGGACACCTTCTTAGTCTCTGTTGTTAGGTGTGGTGAGGTTTTAAACTACAATTCAGGATGTGCAGATCAGTGTCAGCTTGGGTTGTGTAGTACCTGTCCCATCTAGCAGACCATTTGGAATGTAAGGAGGTGAGTGAAAAGCACAAAACAGAACACGCTTTGCCAGCTCGCGAGGATGGTGAGGTCCCAGAGGGAAGAGGCTGTAGAAAGCTGAAGTGAGGTAAAGCAGTTTATAAATGGTTTCCACTCAGGGCCTAAAGCTCTCCCAGAATCCACAAGATTCTGAAGAATACAAGTTCTAAAAAATGCCTTTTTTCCACCCCCCTACCCTTTCCTCCCCCTTCCATCCCAATATTTGCACAAAAGAGAACACAATATAACAGGTATTTCATTCTAATCTTGCTTAGTAAGAAAGAAAATCTACCACCAAATCACTTTGCCTTGGTCAGTTTTCAGATATAAAGTCTTGATTACTTTTATGAAAGTAATCCTTTGCAGTGCTCTGCTTTAACAAGAATGTACATTGAATCTTTCCCTCTATGAACTTTGCTGGGAATGCAGAATATAAAGTAGCTAACAATTTACAGCATCTGAACTCTTGTGGGTTTGGGGGTTTTGGGGTTTTTTTGGTGTTATCCTAGTTTTTCAAATGTGACTTATTTGAGATTTCTCTCTTTTATTTTGGTTTTTGTTTCCCATGTCCAGCGGAATGCCTCAGCAGAGAAAGAGAATCTTCATGCAGCCTCAAGAAAGGAAGAAAATCAGAGCATCCAGGAATGTGATTCTCAAGATGTAAGCTTAGCTCACCTATAAATGAATTTAATCCAGATGGAAATATTAATGCCTTTAGAAACTACTGATGTGACTGACTTTTCCTAGTCAAGCTAGTACATATATTTTTACAGCCTGGCTATATTCTGCATTAAAGTGCTGAGGAACAAATCACAGAATCATAGAATGGCTTAGGTTGGAATGCTCTTTGCTGTCAATGTGTACAGGTATACCCTGGGTTTCTCTTAAAGACTCTAACAGAACTTGTAGAGCTGTTGCAGGAAGATCAGCAGTGGAAAAGATGTGATCTGGTGTTTAACCATTTCCAGAACTGTCCCTAGTTGAAGAGTTGCTGCATAACAGTGAGATGCAGAACCTAGTTTGCATGTTGTTTCTTCTACTAATCAGGCAGAGCTGACACAGATGTTTCATTTGATAAAACAAAAGCTTTGGGGAGATGTAAGAGGTGACAGCATAGTAGCTGAAGTATGCAGTCTTGTCCACTGCCAGCCTGGGAACATTGTAAACTGTGTCTGTCTTATGACATGCCTGACAGAAAGCTCAATCTGCTGCTTTTACTGAGGCAAAATTCATTCAAACAGCACAGTGGGAGCTGTTAACAGAAATCCCAAGTGCATGTATTATAGCTGCAATTACCACAACATAAATAAAACTGGAATAAATAGAAACAGAGGGACAGAGTATGTTGAGTGAATGTACTGTGTGCTCAATAATCCCATACAGTGCCATTGCAGGTGAAATACATAAGACAGTAGGAAAAAGTCTGTCACAACAGCTCTTGAATGGAAGCACTGAATACACAAGCTGTTCCAGATAGAACTTGCTCCTGTGGAGGTGACTGAGTAGCTTGCTGCTAGTGAGCATAGCGAAGTAAAGAAAAGTTTGTTAAACAAATCTTGGATAATTCAATATCAAACAAATTGTGAAAATCTGTAGATGTTACCCACTTTGCTTTGTTCTCTAGTCTCAGTTTTTATTTTTTAGGTTGTATAGCTAAGCATCCCTCTCTCTGTCTCAAGTGTGTAATTCAGCTGCAATTCCTTCTTTATGGTTTTAGGGATGTTTGCACTAATGAGTATAGTTTGCATTGGAATGAATGCAAATGCAGATTTGTTTACAAATGGGATACAGGCAGGCCACAGCATGTTGGCAAATTTTGAAATCAGATACTGCTGATCCCCTACCTGTCTTGAAATTTGACATAGGCCCTCCAGTAGCCAGATGTAGGTAGGATATCCTGTAATACAACATTTTCATTATTTAATGTCATCTGAAATTTGTCAAAGATCAAAACCAAAAGAACTTAACTACAGGTTTGTTTTCCATTATTTAGATGGTGATGATTAAGGAATCCTATTTATATATTTTTTTCTTAGCCTTGTCCAGGGATGTTTTTCCTATGATGGGCTTATTGAAAGTCTGTGCAGAACCAGAGTTCTGCAGGGCTTTTTTCAGTGCATCCTTTCCCTTTTCCCTCTTCCCAAAAACCTTTTGGGAGTTGGCTTTTACACCAGACTGTCCCCTTTTCACATCAAACAATTTTTATGTGTGTTCTAGAGCATCAAACAATTCATAAAGTGATTTTCTTGGTTTCTGTTCTCATCTTAGATTTCTGGCTCTTTGTCCTTGTAGAGTCTTCTCTGATAAATAAAAGTGATAGTGCTTTTATTTACTGCCTTAATTTCCTGCAGTAAACAAACACTGCATGTTCATTAATCATTCAGTGACAAAGGACACTGAGTATTGGAGCAAAACTTGTACAAGTTTCTAAGCAACCAGAGCATTTTGCTTCATTTTTCTCTATCAGCTTCAATTGCAGAGCTTTGATCACATTGCACTGTCCCATTGCTTTCCCAAGGGAGTGATGAGAGGAGAAAGAAATCATCATTATAACAAAATTTCAGCCTGATAAAATTGTTAAAGTGAGTTCAATAGTTCCCTGAATGAGGACTCTGAAGGTCGTAAGAAGTTGCACCATCTTAGCTTAAACACCCACTCAGTCGTTGTGCTCTAAAATAGAAGGATATGAAGTGCTGAATCTCCTGAAAACCTACATGCACATTTCTCATACCTCCTGCTCCATATCTTCCTTCTAAAAAATGAGGGTGAAAGATTGAAATACAAATCTGCAATAAATTCATGAATAGAACTGATTAAACATGACCTTGAATAAACTGGAGTTAACTTTGTTCATGATGACTAAGATACCTGGTTTGCCAGCTGACCGAACAATGTCATCCTTTTCTCCCTGACCTGATTTAGTTTCATTGGAACTAGCTCAGTTCTTTCTTTTCCTCTTCAAATATCCCACATACCTGTTTAGTGCCTGCTTGAAGGCAAAAGGAGGTGTGTAATCATAGAATCACAAAATGATTTAGGTTGGAAGGGACCACCAAAGCTCATCTAGTCCAACCCCCCTGCAGTCAACAGGGACATCCTGCTGACTGCAGGTTGCTCAGAACCTAGTCAAGCCCCACCTTGAATATCTTCAGGGATGGGGCCTCTACTACCTCCCTGGGCAACCTATTCCAGTGTTCCACCAGCCTCACAGTGCAGACCTTGTTCCTAACATCCAACATAAATCTACTCTTTAATTTCAAACCATTGATCCTTGTCCTATCACTGCAGGCCTTTGCAAACAGTCCCTCTACATCCTTCTTGTAGGCCCCCTTCAGGTACTGGAAGGTCTCCCTGGAGCCTTCTCTTTTCCAGGCTGAACAACTCCCTCCCTCAGCCTGTCCTTGTAGCAGAGGTGTTCCAGTCTCCTGGTCATTTTCATGACCCTCTTCCATCAGGTCCATGTTCTTGCTGTGTTGAGGGCTTCAGATCTGGACACAGTATTCCAAGTGAGGTTTCAGTGAGGTCTTACTAGTAACGATGGAAAAGAACACTGAAGCTGCAAACCTTGGTCTGCAGTGGTGGAATTATGCCCTGAGTGCCAAAGCTGGACAGAATATCACTTATTTAAACTTCTTGATTTCCTGTCCACTTGTGATGTGTTGCATGATTATTTCAGCAATAAATTTAGCCAGTTCTGATTTGCTGCATTGATGCAGTGTGGAATATCCTTCTCAGTTTCATTGTTCAGAGGTTTGTAGATCAAATTGCATAGTTTAATAGCCAAGGGACGTGCTGAATTTTAACTAACTTTTGAAAATTCTTTTTAAATGAAGATGCATACTTGGCTGATCCACCTTTGTAATTTATACATCCAGCTGTGAACCTCTCCTGCTCTGCTGTATAATTCATTGGGTGAACGGAATGCTATAACTTCTGAAATTTTGCATACTTTACTAATCAAGCTGCATATTTTATAACCAGAATTTCATACAAAGATGCTTTGTTAATTAAAGTGCACACTGAATTGGTAAAGGCAGCACAGTATTTCAAGACCTGTGCCCCCACCTCAGTTTTCCTGTCTTGTTAAATTTCTCATGTACTCCTCCAGATTTATGTTTTCCTCTTCATAAAAATACTGCTTAAGGCAAAAAATCACCTGTATGAAAATTCTATTTGATAAACACAAATAGATCATTAATGTGTTTCTTTAAGTTTATATAGAGCAAGTGGCATGTGTTCAACATCACTAAATTTCATTTATTTCCCTCTCAGGACATGGCAGTTGTGGAGCTACCATCCCTGGAGGTATTTAAACTGTGTGGACATGGTGGTTAGGGACACAGTTTAGTGGTGACCTTGCAGTGGTGGATCAAAGTCTGGACTAGGTGATCTTAGATTAGATGTTAGAAAGAAATTCTTCACCATAAGGGTGGTGAGACACTGGAACAGGTTGCCCAGGGAGGTGGTGGAAGCCTCATCCCTGGAGGTTTTTAAGGCCAGGCTGAATGTGGCTCTGGGCAACCTGATCTAGTGGAGGGTGTCCCTGCTTGTGACAGGGGGGTTGGAACTAGATGATCCTTGAGGTCCCTTCCAACCCTGACAATTCTGTGATCTTGAAGGTCTCTCCCAACCTCAGATATTCTGTGATGCAGTGATTCTATCATGTAGAAGAAAAATCAGGAGAATTCTGTTGTGTTTAGTCATAAAAACTGTAAATATTGCCTAAGCTAAATTTTAAAGAGACATTTAGAGGAAACTATACAATTTCAAAAGATTTAATAGCAGTTAATCCAATGAACTGGCATGGCCAGCTATCAAATGCATGCAAACAAAAGTTTCCAGAATCTCTTTTTCATAAAGTCTTTTTCCTTAGGACAAGTTTAGCTTTCACTACTGGGACTCTCAGTGCTGTATGTTAGAGATTTTACAGCTGAGTGTTCAAATGTTAAATTCTTTCTGATAAAAACCCCAGCATATATAATTTACTGACTATAATGCAACATACTGGAAATAACAGTCAGGACAAATTAATGGTAAAGAATGCTTCCACACATAAAATAGAGATTGTTCTGTAAAATTAATTAATTCAAGGGTGAAATTCTGGGATCCGTCACTAGGGGTTAGATAGAACACACTATATTAGTATATATATATACTTAAAATTTGATTAATTAAGGAAATATTAAGGAAGGGGGAGAAAAGAGAGGAGACAGGACTCTAAGTTTCAGAGAAATCCATTTTTCTGTCTTGTTTCATTGCTCTGAGTCATTAAACTACTTCAAGGACTAGTCATCATTTACTTAGTAACTGTATACTCAGATAAAGACAGGCTATGATTATAAACATTGAAGGTTTGCTTCCTGAATGTTGAAAAAGGAGATTGCTTGTGTGGGCACATGCTAATGAAGCTAGGACAAAGTGTGCTTGACTGAGGAGTTCTTCAGGAACTGGGGAAAATATCTATAGCAGAATTCCTCTTCATCTCATGAACCTATAAATGTGATGCTTTGGTAAATGTTCAGCTTAGATGGATGAGGGAAACAATGAAATGGTTCAAATGCTCCTTTCAGCCCAGGGAGGTAAGCACTGCTCGTGGCCAGTGAATAGAGCAAATACTGACTGAACTCCACAAAATGAATGGGACCAGGACTTATTCTTCTATCCCTGCTACCTTTGCAACTGCCAACCCCAGTTTCCTTAAAGAAAGGCAGAATGAAGCACAGGATGGATGTAGCTAAAGGTTAGACTGCCCATTTTTTTTCTAAGTGCTAATGTCAGGGAATAGAGTTCAGTAATGAAGTTAGAACTGGAGGAGGTTGTTAGCTTTTTTTGCTGTCAGTTTCATAAATGCAAAACAGTGCACTGAGTGTTTTTATAATCATGTGTGAGAAGTTCATTACAAAACAGCTTTTCACCCTGCTAACAATTTGCCCTTTTAAAATGTTGCAAGATTTTAGTCATAGAGTAGGGTTTTTTTCAGCTAGATAAAAGCATATGCATTAAATTAAATTATCTTCTTCTTACTTTACACATTTCCAAGTATTTAACCCTGCCCACCCCTGCCACATCCTCTGCCTTTTGATCTGCATTCTTCATCTACCTTCAGGAACAAACAAGAAAATAGCCTATATTATTTAGTTGCATCTTTACATTGGTCCCCAGATCCACATACTACCCTTCTGGATCTCCAGAAAGACTTTATCTAAGAGACAAAGGGCAGTCATCTATACATGGTGCCTTTATTTCCTCCTGGTGTTAGAAATTTCTCTTTTAAAAAGGAAAAATATTTTTTTTTTTTTGGCATCTAGCTAGGCTGAACTGTGGAACCATTGCAAAGAGGCACAGGGAATGTACTATGTATTTATTCTATACTTGAAGTCATTACACAGAGGTCAAGACAGAACTGCCTGCAGAGTTACCTGAACTTCCTCTAAGTCTTCAGATGGTGACAGCGTAGTAGTGACTGTTCCTTGTCCTCCCATGAAGCCAGCACAGATGTAAAACCTGTGACTGGCAGAGACTGTGTGCAGACAAAACTCTTTCCTCCTTTGTGGGTTGTTCCCACTCCTCACCATACAGCTTTCTGAACAACAGGAGGGGAAACACTGTTGTGAAAGAAACATCCTATTACACATGGCATGAATACCAGGCCCTCTGTGAAGCAGTGTTGACAAGATTTAAAATTACAGCCTGCTCTCTTTTGATGGTACAAGAGAAGTCAATGGAGTTGCAGTAAACTGAAAAGGCTGACCTGTGACCTGGTTTTTATGGGATTTTATTGCCTTTTTTTTTCTTTTTTTTTTTTAAACTTCTGGGAATTGTTTCTACTTGGATTCTTTGTTGTCTTTTCTTATAGACTTAACATTTTGCTAGCTGTCTTAGCAATAATCTTTCTAAACAATATTAATTCTTTGAACGAACTGAGCTTCTCTTAGAGAAATAGAATCACAGAATTGTTAAGGTTAGAAGGGACCTCAAGGATCATCCAGCTCCAACCCCCCTGCCGGTCCCCATGCAGGGATACCTCACACTAGATCAGGTTGCTCAGAGCCACATCCAGCCTGGCTTTAAAAAACTCCAGGGATGAGGCTTCTACCACCTCCCTGAGCAACCTGTTCCAGTGTCTCACCACCCTCATGGTGAAAAACTTCTTCCTGACATCAAATCTGAATCTACCCATTTCTTTTATTTTTTCCATTCCCCCCAGTCCTATCACTCCCTGACACCCTAAAAAGTCCCTCTCCAGCTTTCTTGTAGCCCCCTTCAGATACTGGAAGGCCACAAGAAGGTCTCCTTGGAGCCTTCTTTTCTCCAGACTGAATAGACCCAACTCTTTCAATCTGTCCTTATAGGACAGGAGCTCCAGCCCTCTGACCATCCTCATGGCCCTTCTCTGGACATGTTCCAGCACGTACAGATCTTTCCTGTAATATGGGCTCCAAGACAGGGAAAGCTCTTGTAGGAGATACACCAAGGTATGATTTCACCATAATGTCCCTGATAGGCTGAAATCTCAACTCAAAGCTTGGAAAAACCCCAGTATCCTTCCAGCAGGCACTTCTGAAATGCCAACTTCATAAAACAGCAAAACCACCTTGACAGCATTTCAACCCCTTTATTTTCCAAAAGCAATTATATTTGATGTTGGCTGGTTTCCACCATGTCAAGCTATCATTCTGTATGTGCATAATTACTGTACCCCTCACAGGAGTGAGTCTGACAGAGAGACTTGCATAGGAGAGGAAACAAAACAATCTTCCAGCACTTGGCATTAGAGGGAACTAACAAAAACCCCACAAATTTAAGATTTGCCTTTTCTTTTTTGCCTGTATGTCGTTCATGGCTGTGAGACGTATCCTAGTTCATTTGGTTGATATTTCCCTATTTTTCTAAGGTGGTCTTTAGGGAAGGGAAATGTTGGGAGGCAGGTGTATGTTTGTATGTGTGTTTCTATATACACATATCTACATAAGCATAAAAATACAGGGGGGTGTGTGTATGTATGTGCATGGGTTCCCATAGAGCTGTGGGGGTGCGTATGTATGGGGTTGAGTTTAGGTTGCTTTAAATCCAGTTTGCAGTTATAGCAGGAGATGGATTTGATAGAGTGGGTCCAGAGGAGTGCTACAGAAATGATCAAAGGGCTGGAGCACCTCTGCTACAAGGACAGGCTAAAGGAGCTGGGATTGCTCAGCCTGGAGAAGAGAAAGCTCCAGGGAGACCTAACAGTGACCTTCCAGTGCTTGAAGGAGGCTACAAGAAGGCTGCAGAGGGACTGTCTCCAAGGGCCTGCAGTGATAGGATGAGGGGTGATGGCTTGAAATGAGAGAAGAGGAGATTTAGATTGGATGTGAGGAACAAGTTCTGCACTATGAGGCTGGTGGAACACTGGGACAGGTTGCCCAGTGAGGCCCCATTCCTTGAGATACTCAAGGCTTTGAGCAACCTGACCTAGTGTCCCTGCTGACTGCAGGGCAGTTGGACTAGACCTTCAAAGGTAATGGAGGTCCCTTCCAATCCAAACCATTCTATGATTCTGTGATTCTATGTTGTCATGCCCATCTGCCTTGGCTTTAGGAGTTGAATTGAAAGGCCCATGGACCAGCTCAGCTCATTCACTAGGACTTCTCACACTTCTGGCTATTGAACTGCTCTTGACATATTGAAAGTCATCGCTGTTGTTTGATCTGTAATTTATTTGTTAATGGTATACAAGGTTCCCCTGTGCCAAGGAATCAATAACAAATGCTTTATGCATTAACAACATCAAGACACAGAGTTGCTTTGGTTAGAAAAATGTCCAGTTCTACTACCTTTCTCCAACAGTGATCCTGATGGTGTGCTACTAAAAAGAAAACAACAGTGAAAGAACAAATATGATAGACATAAATCTTCACTGCTGTTCTCCTACCAAGACAGCCTTCATCTGGCCTATGAAAAGAGTGTGAATGATTGGTCACTTATACAGCATCAGTTTTATCATTTGATGTATTTTCTTTATGCCATCCATTAGTTTGTTGGTTTGTTGTTGGTTTTTTTTCTTCTAATCTATACATCTTAAATGTTTGACCTATATTTTTATTAATTTCAATTAATATTTTTTTTTTGTTCCTGTCTATTGTCTTGGTGAAACGGGTTGCCTGAAGGGTTTTTTTTAAGTATATACAGTTTATTTTTAAATTATCTAATTCATTGGTATTGTTTCTGTCCTCTTCTTTACACAACCTGAAACGCTGTTGCATTTTTGACCTGCCACATCTTTTATCCTCAATCTGCTCACCTGGAAGTCTCTAAAACCCTTGAATTTTTTTTCTAAATATGACTAAGCTGAAAACATTTCTTTTAATCTATCTCGCTAGCAAATATATTAAATACCAGCCCTGCCAGGACCACACTGTTAAGCTTTTGATGCATTCAAATTTTATTAACTACTTCTATTGCCATCTCACTCTCTAGACTTTTTCTAGAACAAAAACTATGTGTTGATATTACTTGGTATTTTTTTTCATAGAAGGAATACATTCTTTATGGTTTTTTTTTGTTGTTGTTTTTTTTTTACTAATACTACCCTGATTATTCCTATGATGTGATATTAATCCAACTTTTGAGTACAGCAGGAAAAAAATCAAAAGAGACTCCTCACCACCAATCACACAATTGCATCATCTCAGGGGCTCTTCAGTAGCTTGAACATGACTAAAACCCCCTTGAAGTATTATAAAATCCTTGGCAGCACCCCTGACTCTCTAGAAGCTTGCAGGAGGGAGAGACTTGTCCCCTCTCCAAGAAGTTTTCTTAATAACATGTTTCATTTTCATACTCACACCTGTTCATAGATCAACTTTTTTACAGGCAAGGGACCAACAAGATTTCTCAAGTGCAAAAATTTAATGAATTTCTTCCCCTTTGTCAATCTCTTACTTTTTAATTAACTCTAACCTGACATCAGTTTGACTGAAAGGGTGCTTATAAAATTCCTTGATATTTGATGTCCATGCTAGGGTGTTTATTTCTAGTGTTCTTTGCTCAGTTAGGTAATTGTTATTGTGTTGTGGTTTAAGATGCTGAAGGATGAATTAGGATTTACTTTCCCTCTTCTCGAGAAAATCAGCCCCAAAAAAATTTCTCACAACCTACCATTTGTTCATGATTCCTTTGCTGTCCTTCAGCCAGATAACTTCTTGTCATCCAGGTGGATTTAATTAATCACAATACGAAAAACCAAACAAACAAAAAAAAAAACCAACCAAACAAAACTCAACCATCCCAAAAGTGAACAAGAGAAAAAGCTGTAGAAATGCCAGCAAACCTTGTAGTGGATATTATTGAAAGCATGTTTGATTTCATATTCCTAGGAGAAAGTTCACGTCTATATAGCAGTGATCCTTTCACCTTTTTTCATTAACATGTTGGATATGTCTCATGTGCAAAAAATATTCTATCCAGGTTTGACTTAGCTTCAAACATCTTCAAGGGCTCATGCCAAACAGGAAGAATTTCAGAAGAGTAATGTTAAAATTTAAACTAAATTATATTATTGCTATGTTAGAAAGAGTCCTCATCATATAATGGTTTGGGTTGAAAGGGACCTTAAATGTCATCTACTTCCAATCCCCCTGCCATGGGCAGGGACACCTCACACAAGCCCAGGTTGCTCAAGGCATCATCCAACCTGGCCTTGAACACCTCCAGGGAGGGGGCATCCACAACCTACCTGGGCAACCTGTTCCACTGTCTCACCACCCTCACTGTGAGGAATTTCTTTCTAATATCAAGTCTAAATCTGCCCGGAGCTTCTCTCAGCCTGTCCACAGAGCAGAGGTGCTCCAGCCCTCTGATTGTCTTCCTGGCCCTCTGATCACCTTCATGGCCCTCCTCTGGACCAATTAATAACTTTTAAATGTACCACGTTTAATTCCAAAACCAGTAAAGAAATCCCAGCATGCTCACATTCTCAAGTAATGCCTGAAGTTTCACAATATTTTACTGTATTTCACGTTTTAATTTCTTCAGTTACGGCATCATTAATCCTGCTCCTGAAGGGACTTTAATTTAATTAGAGCAGAAATTTCAGTGCTGGTTAAATCTGTACTTAAGACTCATAACACGAGATCTCTTTGGTTCAAAAAGTCTAACGTGTAGTTAATTTTATTTATGCTCTTCAACTCTGTTTTCCAGACACTAAAAAGCATATTGGAAAGAAAATGACATTATTGCTGGAATAAAATGACAGCAATGAGTCTGACAAGGATTTCCATGCCTTGAGTGTCATCTCACTTCCCCATTCAGAGAATTGTGGCACCGAGGAGATTGAGTAGTTTAGACAAGAGAACAACACAGAAGTCCTGCTTTGAATGCGAGTTTTCAACTGTTTGTTACTATTTTCTCACCCACAACAGACAATTATAAATACTTACCTGTTCCATGGAACCACTCTAAGAATAAACTTCACTTTTTGTTATGAAATTTAAGAGGGGGGAGGGAAGGGGGGAAGTAGCCAGGTAGGTATTGTTAAGTTTGAAGCTACATTTGATATTATAATAGGGATTAATAGAGATGATGGCAGTATGTGATTCACTTAGCTAGGAAAATTTATTTTCTTTGATTCCACCAGCCAGGCTAAAAAAAACCACTGTGATTTCTTTTTCTCCTCTTTCTTCTCTTTCTCCTCTTTCTTCTCTTTCTCCTCTTTCTCCTCTTTCTCCTCTTTCTCCTCTTTCTCCTCTTTCTCCTCTTTCTCCTCTTTCTCCTCTTTTTTCTTCTTCTTCTTCTTCTTCTTCTTCTTCTTCTTCTTCTTCTCCTTCTCCTTCTCCTTCTCCTTCTCCTTCTCTTCTCCTTCTCCTTCTCCTTCTCCTTCTCCTTCTCCTTCTCCTTCTCCTTCTCCTTCTCCTTCTCCTTCTCCTCTTTCTTCCCTTTCTTCCCTTTCTTCTTCTTCTTTTTCTTCTCTTTCTTTTTCTTTTTCTTCTCTCTTCTTTTTCTTCTCTTTCTTCTCTTTCTTCTTTCTTCCCTTTCTTCCCTTTCTTCCCTTTCTTCTCTTTCTTCTCTTTCTTCTCTTTCTTCTCTTCTCTTTCTTCTCTTTCTTCTTTTTTTCCTTTTCCTTCTTTTTCTTCTTTTTTTCTTCTTTTCCTCCTTTTTCTTTTCCTCCTTTTTCTTTTCCTCCTTTTTTTTCCTTTTTCCTTTTCATTTTTCCTTAGGAAAACTATTAATATTTTAGGGGGAAACATATGACCTGGTTATTTCTAACACTCATATTGACAGGCTGGCAAGACGTGTTTGGGGAATCGCAACAATTCAACGTCGCATTTGAAGACAGCAGAAACAGAGACAAGCTTTCAGGTATCCTATTTCTGAGTAATTCTCAGGGTTTTTACTAAAATGTCTTGTAAGGCATGCCAGTACTTGAAGTATCCTTATACATTCCACACCAATGTTTCCGAAACAGAACAGATTATTCAGTTCAGATGTTGTTCCTGGTTGCAGTTCATCCTTTCAAAATGTCTTCTGGTGGTAAAATTCTGCAAAACTATTGAAGAACTGGACAATCCCAACAGTCAAATGCTTCATTGGATAGTGTGATGTCCATAGCACAGAGTTACTTCCAAAATAATTCATAGATTTATAGAATGGTTTATGTTGGAAGGGACCTCAAAGATTATCTAGTTCCAACCCCACTGCCATGGGCAGGGACACCTCACACAAGCCCAGGTTGCTCAAGGAATCATCCAACCTGGCCTTGAACATCTCCAGGGAGGGAGCATCTATGACCTTTCTCGGCAACCCATTCCAGTATCTCACCACTGTAAAGAATTTCTTCCTAATCTCCAGTCTCAATCTGCCCTTCTCAGGTTTCAATCTATTTGCTCTCTCCCTATCACTACAAGCCCTTGTAAAAAGTCCCTTACCTGCTTTCTTGTAGGCCCTCTTCAGGTACTGGAAAGCCTCTTTCAGTCCTCCCTAGAGCCTTCTCTTCTCCAGGCTGAACAGTCCCAACTTTTTCAGCCTGTCGCTATAGGGGAGGTTCTCCAGCCCTCTAATCATCTTTGTGGACTCCTCTGGACCTGCCGTATGGAGCCGTGTTCCCAATGGAAAAGTTATAGCAAGTTATATACCTGAGCTCTTCATTTGCTAGACCATGAAAAAAAAAAGATAAAAATCACCATGATTGTAAAGCAGCATCAGACTTGTATGGTTTTGGACTGTCAAAGATAGTTAAATAATCTTCCTGTAGTGGAGATCAGAATCCTCTTCTAGACACAGCTGATGAATATTATATTCTGTTGTAGCTGTTTAAGACTGATACATCACTTTACTAGAAATGCAGCTCAGTGTGCGCTATTGCCATGGATTTTTAACATATTTGTATTATTATTTACCTGCATATGTGAATATCCTGCCTGCAGTGCTTATGCTGATGCTTTTTTTTCACCTTCAGCAGAAGTTGCACAGCCCGCCGTGGACTAAGCCCGAAGATAAAAAATCAGCTGAAAGAAAGGAGAAAAAATTCGAAGAGTCTGTTAGCACAAAAGAAAAAAAACTCTGAGCACTACTAAACTACATGAAAAATGCCCATCACTTGCTTCCATCTTCATCTTCTTTTTAGTCCAGAGGCATGAAATGTATCAGGTTTCTAAAGCATGCATTTTTCACTGTTTTATGAATGTTTGTAAATTAGTCTAGAATAGACCAATTAGTACCTTCCAGCAATAATCCAAAATGGATGTTTGAAAAAATGCTTCATAACCTAGTCAGATTTTGAACTCTTGTTCTACCTGATCAGTCATTGCATACTATAAATTAGTTTCTTTGTAAACAGCAGCTGTTCTCAAGTATTTTCTCAGTCTGTTCTATTTCATGTATCTTTATGGCAGATTAGGTTTTAAGTCAGGAATTAAGGGGTGGTTAACTTGGGGGGGCGGGGGGAGGGGGTTAGAAACCATAATAAATCTGTGCAAACAATGTTCAAGTTCAACTCATAACAGTAACTGTAAAAATGGAACAGTGGGGGTCCATGTATACTTACCTTTCAGTAATACCATTTCAGATCTGCTCACTTAATAAAAGATGGTTGGTTGGTTTGGTTTTTTCTAACTGCTATCACAATTAGTCCATTTTTCAGCACTGAAGCATCCACAGAAATGCAGAGTTAAAGGGATATGGATAGAGTCTTGGCTTTTAGGATTCAAGCAAAAATGTTTGCAGGTGGAACTGAGTTCAAATTTTGTAGCTTGGGTACTAGCCATGAGAAGTCAGTTTTATCCCTTATAGTTGTCCTGATCTCAATAGGATAATTATACTTTACATGGTAAAACCTCCATTTATGCACTGCAGGTGGCCCTTGGTCACTCCAGCAGAAAGAAGCATTTTGGTTGGGGTAAGCTCTGTGACTCTTAGGGGTCATCTCATTTCTCATGAGTCAATTTGTGACAAGAAAGCAAAAAGGGAGCAGAAGGGTTTATGCTTTTTTTTGCTTTCCTCTGGCAGGAAACAGGTTAAGTAGCTGTAACTTGTAAACTCCCCCTCTCCTCTTACTATACACAGCAGTTCATTACAGCTTTTACTAGACTGAAAGTAATTTGGTTATGTCACTTTGCTTTTCCTCACTTTTGAATCCATTTAAAAAGCAAGCAGACATTTTTTTTATTTCCTTTAGCTATGCTCCCTGCTCCAGTTTTACCTGTCCTTCAACAGTCTCATTCAACAGCTGTCTGTTCCTTGCTGATGTCAATAATATTTTGCCCTGATGTCTCCTATATGCTCCTCTGCTCAAAGGTAGTCAGTGCAGAATGGAAGGTTCTCTGTATGGAGAAATTACAACAAATTTTAAAAGGAAATAAACTGATGAGCTGATGAAATGATGGCAAAGTGCTGATCAAAGTCACGCTATTATCAAAGATTCTCCATACATGTTACAAGAAGTGAAATCCTGGCCATAAAAATTATCAGAATGGTGGTTTTTTCACATCTGATCCTGAAGCCAGTCATCATCAAATCCTACCTATCAAACAGAACATGAATTTCTTCCAGGCAAATGTCTGCACATGGCAGACATTTACTGCATTTCAGTTGTAGCCACAACAAACCTGGCTGTGGATGATCTGCTATCCTTCGGAATTCTCAGCGTGTAAGAGGCTGTGATCCTGTCTTATCTACAGCTAGTGCTAATCTCTAGATATGTCAAACCCAACCTTTCTTTCCATGTAACACATCTGAACTGAAATATCTGAGGAATGGGCTGAAAAGGCCACAGAAACTTGCAGTCATCTGTCTAGAAAGAACATAGATCTTCGCATATGTGGCCTGGAGGTTGGAGGTAAGCTGTCCTACCCAGCACTTGCTTCACTTTTCTAAAGCATTCCACAGTGCTGATGGCATATCTATTGTTGTTACAACTGTTGATTGCTGCTGTGCCAAGACATCACTTGGGGTTGGTGGCCACAACACAAAAAAAAAAAATGTGCCTGTAAGTCATGAATGGTGAGCAGCCTTCTGTTTTCTGGGAATGGGCATCGTTTCATTAGCATTGCACTAAAGAGGATTAATGTAATAAATCTGTTTACCATAAAAGAAAAAAAAACAAAGCAAGAAATTGGAGTGGGTGAGGAGTTGTGAGGTTATTTCTTGGTTTGGTTTGTTTCCTTTTGGTTTATTGCTAGAAACTTTCCTCTAGCCCTGGGATTCTGATCTGGGGGGTATGTTTTCATGCGTGTGTGCTTTCACTCCTGTGTGTTGCTTTTCCTAGGTGATGGTGAGGATCACATGAGACAGGACTGAATAAAGCCATGTTGGTGGGGAGAATTAATCCTCTTGCTTTGATAAAGCTGTAGAAATCGATTACGGCTAGTCTGAGGATTACTTGACTGCCTTCAGGTGGGACATCGATTGCCACAGTGTGAGTAGCAGTTTCACTTCTGGAAGGTGATGACTGGGAAAACCCCTGCCTATCTTCAGACCTACTATTTCTAGAATAATCAACATAATGATACAGCATTAAGAGAAACGATGAGGGATAAATTAGTCTTTTGTCTGTGTATGCTGCAAGTATATCTGATACGTTTTGTAGGTACAAGTTAGCAGATATTGCTATTCTGGAGTTTTTTTCTAGTCTTCAGCTGAGAGGTTGGCACACACCTAAAGGGAAATCTGTTCCTGATGGTTGTAGCTCAGAGAACTACAGTCCAGAAATGTATGAACATCTTTTCAGTTTGGGAGGAAATTTCTTTTTATACGTGTACGTGGAGGGGAAAAAAATAAATAAACCAAGTTAGAGAGGACTTTTGAATGTGTGTGTGGTAAAAGTCAAAGGTTTTGGAAAGAAAATAAAACACCCCTCACAGCAATGCTTGCAGGCATTAACATTGCTAGTCAGTAGCCAAGGTGTGTATATTTTCACCCAGTGGATCAATAACCATTCTTTCATTCCAGCTGTGTGAGCGAGGATTTCACATTCCAGCCCTGGGATGAAGCTAAATAGACCTTGCTATTCCCTCTGATCTGTAGTTACTCAACATTATAAATAACATGGTCATAAAGGAACTCCAGTTTATACAACTTCAGCCATAATGCCACTTATGTGGTCTCTCCAGGATACTCTCAAAGCCTCTCACACTCAGGTTCACAGAGAACTGTGGCACTGGAGCAGCACATCTTAAGGAAATGGTTTGCAGTTCTGTACAGTTGCCTGGCAACCAGGTTATGAACTATATCCTTCTCTTTGCAAATAAGGATTGCACATAAGGAAACGAAACACATTTCTAGTAGATACTTGAAAGTTTAGCAGTTAAAAGCAATTTAATTTTCACTTTAAAAGCAAGCCAGTCTTGCAGATATGACCAAAAATATCACCCAACCACAAGAGAAGTGTGGCGAGCAGGTCAAGAGAGGTGATTCTCCCCTTCTAAACCACTCTTGTGAGACCTCACCTGGAGTACTGTGTCCACTTCTGGAGCCCCTATGACAAGAAAGATCTGGATGTGCTGGAACATGCCCAGAGAAGGGCCACAAGGATGAGCAGAGGCCTGGAGCACTTCTATAAAGACAGGCTGAGAGAGTTGGAAAGGTTGAGCATGGAGAAGAGAAGGTTCTGAGGAGATCTTATTGTGGCCTTCCAGTATCTGCAGGGGGCTACAAGAAAGCTGGGGAGGGACTTCTTAGGATGTTGTGTAGTGATAGGACTAGGGGGAACAGATCCAAACTGAGAAGGGTGGTGAGACACTGGAACAGGTTGCCCAGGGAGGTGATGGAAGCCCCATCCCTGGAAGTTTTTAAGGCCAGGCTGAATGTGTCTCTGATCTAGTCTGAGTTGTCCCTGCCCATGGCAGGGGGTTGGAACTGGATGATCCTTGTGGTCCCTTCCAATCCTGACAGTTCTGTGATTTTGTGACTCTTGTGACAAAATGTGTATCCTTGATATGTTGCCAGTCATTTCTGAACTGAAAGGTCATTAGGCTTTTTAAAATTATTTTTAAGTCAGGGGAAAAACCCCAAACATGCTGCCTTGTTCTATACAATGCTCAGCTGGAGAGTATGTAATTAAAACTACAGTAAATACATGGCAACCTGGACATTTGTCACACATACGTAGCTGTTACTTAATAGGAGTACTTTTAATTAATGTCATGACATGCAAATAGTATTTTGGTGTATCAAGACACACTTGGTTAAACATCTGCCTTTGTCCAATGCTGACCTGGAGTATAAAGTGCTGTAACGTTCAGAGGGATTTAATTTTACGCATGAGATGATATCCTCTCACTTTCTTCTTCCCCTCTTTCTGTCTTTCCTGCTGTCAACCTGTCAGCTGAAGTGTCTGTTTCAAGGATTATGCTGCTATTAAATCCTGCCGCAGCAGGTGCTGGATGTGTGCTCTAACACAATGCAGTGGTCACGTCCCATTGACAGAAGACATTTTCATATTCCTCAGGTCACTGAACCTGGACTACTGATTTGGCACAGACAGCGCTGGATGAGTGTCTGACATCCTGGCTGAGGTATTGTGTCAGGAGCTATTAGTGTTGAATCTTGGGCTCTGTGGCAGGATTGCTTTTGAGCAAGGGGGTTGGACTAGGTGATCTCCAGAGGTCCCTTTCAAGCTCAGCCATTCTATGATTCAAGTGCTGCTATGACACTGTTCTGTAATTAAAAGCAGCATTACAGAGAGTTGAATGTGGTGAGCGGTAGTTTCCATGTTGTCTATGAAAGCCTTTAAAATTGCTCCAAGCATAATTGTCTCTTCAGAACTGCAAACTCTGGCAAAGCTAACAAGTATTCAATACTCTTTCTTTAGTGTCTGTTAAACAAAGGGAACTTACCTCTTCCCTGTGATATGGAAAACATAGAGTTTAAAAAGTATCACTGACTTACTCTTGGTTTTATGGGTTTGTAATTCATCACAGTGTTGGTTGGTGTTCATACTAGTAAACTTTTTGAGAAATGCGGTAGAAGATGGCATCTAAAAGTATACAGATTTTTAAAACAGACTAAAATTCCACATAGCAAAAAAAAAAAAAATTCACGAGTAAATCACAGTCTCACAGTATATCAGAGGTTGGAAGGGACCTTAAGAGATCATCAGGTCCAACCCCCCTGCCAGAGCAGGGTCACTTAAGGTAGTCTACACAGGAAAGAAGCCAGGTGGGTTTTGAAAGTCTCCAGAGAAGGAGATTCCACAACCCCCCTGGGCAGCCTGTTCCAGGGCTCTGTCACTCTCATTGTAAAGAAGTTTCTCCTCATGTTGAGGTGAAATCTTCTATGTTCTAGTTTGAACCCGTTGTTCCTTGTCTTATCACTGTGAAGCACTGAAGAGAGCCTGGCCCCCTCTACTTGACACCCACCCCTCACATATTGGTAGACACTGATCAGATCCCCTCTCAGTCTTCTCCTCTCCAGACTAAACAGCCCCAGGGCTCTCAGTCTCTCTTCACAGGGGAGATGCTCAAGTCCCCTAAGCATCCTCATGGCTCTCTGTTGGATTTTCTCCAGCAGGTCTCTGTCTGATGTGAAGGAAAGAGTTCATTACTGGTTAAAATTAGGACCTGTATGAAGTAGGCTTTAAAGCCTGAAATTGTTTTAGGATCCCTGGGCCAGATTATTTCTTAATCACAGAATTTCAGTGAAGCTTCTGGGAACAAACGTTTTTTGATGAACAGAAGGGAAGTGCAAGTATTAGAGTTAGCATTAACATATTCAGAATATATTTATATGTCCAACCAGAATATATATGATAAATTATATACAATAATATGGTAATATGATATGTACACTGTAATACAGCATCTCTGTAGTTTAAATTATATTTTAATATAGAGATTGTATACTAATGTCCATTCATTATTTATGTTATAGGCAGTATATTCTGTTATAATATATATAAAGTGTTCTTAAACAGTGTGTAGCATCAAGAATTCTGTATGCATTTGCATCTATATTTAATGATACATAGATAGAGATGTAGACAGATTTAGAGATACTTGATTTTGGAAATCTGTACATACTTGGAACTTTTCCTCATTTCTCTATTTTGATTCATCATGAGTCATCAAACAGAGAACAGGGTTTCCTGGGTGGATATCTTTCTATAGCTTGCTGATATGAGCATCAGAATTTAAAACCTGAACATCAACTAACTCAAAAATTCAGTGTGGATCTGGCAGGTAAGATTTTACCTCCTGGCAATCAGGTTTCTAATTGAGGTTCCTAAATTCAAATCCAAACAAATATGAGATGCCCACTATGGCTAAAATTCTCTGCTAACTTAACTACGTTTTCCAAGGCAGAATTTGCTAAGTAATGAAGATTAATAAAATTAATTAATACTCACAAAATAATCCCCAAACTGACTCCTTTTCTTCTTAATTCCACTATGTCATTAATGAAGGAGAAGAGAATTTTGCTAGGTTTTAATTAAAAGTGCTTCTTAATCAATGAAGAGTGCTAAGCCAAATAATGACTTTCCAGCTCTGATAACACTTATGATTGCTCATAATAAAACCTCCATTACTTCTGCAAAGCTACAAAGCTAACAAATAAGTGGCCTTCAGCTGTTGATAAAGTGACCCATTTCTCGGGTTATTCACACACAGAGTGAAGCCATTACACCTCCTTCGAGCAAAATCTTGCACTTAAAAAAAAAATCTTCTTATGGTGTCATTGCTCTGCAGATGTGACAGGCAAAGGCTCACTGTAGGTAATGAAATTATATTGCTTTTACCTTTTCCAGTGCAGGCGAGATGGCTGCCATCTGTAAGGAATTCCCACATGGCCTGATGTTCAGCTAAATTTAGTGGTGTCAGCTGGGTCTTGTTCTCAGGGTATAATAACCTTAATATCACAGGACTGCCTTTGATGGGGCAAGTGGTACTGCATCAGAAATGAATTTTTCATTGCCAGTCCTCGGTGCTCAAAAGCCAACTCTGTATTTTGAAGTTCTTTGAAAGAAGCCTGATTTTTTTTTTTTTTTTTTTTTTAGTTTGTATGTTCCTCTGTATTTACTTCCTGCGGCACTCTGAAGGTGCTTTCTTACACCTTTCCACCCTTCTCATCTCCTGATGGACCTGGGTGATCAGAAAGGAAGTTGAGGCTGGATTTATTTTGTGCATAATACATGAGATCTAATTTGTTATTATTCCTGGCCGAGGACATAATGTATTTGGTGGAAATGATGTAGTCATTGCTCTTTAAAACTGCTCAGTGATTGATACTTCTGCCTCATTTCTTTCCTCATTTCCTTCTCCCTCTTTCAAATACCATTTTAACTGGGAAAAAATCTGTTTGAAAAAAAAAAAAAAAAAGAAAGAAATTATCATCCTCTGGGAAACATACTGGTTTGAGTTATTATGTAGAGCAAAATAATTCAGGAAAGCAGGAAACCTTGCCAGAGCAGAACCCAAAAAAATGGCTGAGAAAATCCTTTTATTTCCCTGGGTTTGTAGAACTTTCACTGATAGAAATTTCAGTTGCTGAATTAAGAACAGCAAAGGAGAGAAGATGTAGACAATTACTCAGTGATCCTATTTTTATTTTTAGTGACTGAAATGCAAAGTAATAAGTTTGGGTTCGTTTTATGGCGATGTTTAGCCTTTTATTTTCGCAACTGAAAGCAAGGAAAATAAATCAGACTGTGACTTTAGAGAAGAAGTATTTGTTTTATCACTTGATTTAAGTCTAGTCCTTCTAGCATGCAGCCAGCTAAGAGAACATGGCCACAAGTTAAAAATGTGTGTTGCTCTTCTCATAGCAGTAGGTAGTGGTGTCATCGGCAGTTCAACACCCTTTTCATACAGTTCTTAACTGAAAAGAACATGCTCTTTTCAGTTTGTAAATCTATTTGTTCACTTGGGAGTCAGACAGAACAGAGTTTTTCTAGCAGGCAAAGAAACATGAAAGATTCAACTACTCCTATAGTTAGGTGCCTGTAAGGACAGATTAATTCATGGTGCCAAGGAGCCGGGGGTTGTGTGTTTCATCTTGCACTGTTCACCTGTTTACTGTATTCTGTGAAGCTAGAAGGGCCATGTGAAAGAACCAACATAGATACATATGAGTAAGCTGTTAAACATTTTATTGTAGTTTACAGTCTGGTTTAAATTAATACATATATTTATTAAGCCATGAGTGCATCTCTGCCTGGTAGAAGGACTGGTTTTCTAGTCTAATACTTTTTATTACTGTTCAGTCAGACATTAAAACCATGTGTCAAATTATAGGCTGTGTCTCCATACCCATTCTGCATCTTTCAAGAACCTATTGAGAGGAGGTTTGTTTTTTTTTTTTTGGTGTTTCTCACTCTGCAGAAGCACCACAGGAAGATGCACTCTGCCATTTCCCAGCACCTGTGTACATCAGAGTGGCTCCCCTGTCGTTCTCTGAGGTGGTTTCAGGCACACCTGGCTTCTTGCTTTGTCTTTCATCATCTGTAACAGGTAGGAAGAACTGTTTTAAATGAGTTGCTCTCCTAGTATGTGTCTCTCCAAATTAAAGGATGGCTCAGCTGGCAGGATGCTGGTACCCAGCTCGCAGAGGGTACCAGCTTTATTCTGCTTTTGACTGGTCCCACACGGGGGAAGAGAGGAAACCAGCTGTGTGATTTTGGGAGGGTTCAGACACTGCTGTGGAAGGCAGCTTGTGACTGATGTTACAATGAAACATATTAAAAAGTCAAACCTGGTAATTCTGAGTGCCAGCTTTCTCCTGTCACCACTGACTGCATCGCTAGGCAAACATCCTTCATGTAATCTTGAGGAGAAAAAAGGGAAAAAAAAAACTCAAGTTGCAGGTTACTGGAGAGGGAATAAAAGGAAAGCCTTCCTCTCTGCTGAGTCTTTTCCTTTTAATTAAATATGGTTTTAGTGTAAGCAGAAGAAAGCAGACATTGCCTCCCTGCTATTGTTCTAGCTGGCAAGGTTGAACAGCTCTAATCCATAATATCTGGAATATCTCATTAATTTAGGACTCGCATTTCTTGTTTTGCTCCTGTCTTGCAGTCTCATTCATTACAGCCTCATCTAGAGAAGCAAAGAATGTTCTTAAATAATAGAAAGGAACATCTTTTTCATGTTAATTAAGCAACGGAGAGGGGAAAGAATGAGAAATCGCCCCTTATTGTACAAACCAGCAAGGAGGAAATGCTGCATTTGCAGAGTACCCAGGCTGAGCAGTAATTCCTGTACTCTTCTCTTTCTGATAAAATAAATTCTATGCTTTGTGGCAGTTAAAGGACCTGGAATTTGTTACTTCTGCTCACCAAAATGGCAGGTCAAGAGGGCTGAGCTTGTCTTGGTTTACATGGGATTTATACAACATTAATAATGAAGTCTTATCCTGTCAGCATTCAGTCTATAATGCTTGGGGCTGAACGTGAAATGTGTTTAAAAGAGCTTGTGACAATTCCAACAGCAACCCATCCTGATTATATATTGGGGAATAAGTGATGCATCTGTTACATTTATCCCTGTTTTCCTCTGAGCTCTAGATATAAAAATAACTATTTCTATAGTAGAAGTGTTAACAAAAGGACACATTATCAGAGGCTACATTATCAGTGGGAACGTGCACAGCTGTGGAGATACTCCATACTGTTCCCCAGAGCACATATCAAACATTTCACAATGATGAATATCTTGGCCAGACTGGCTGGACCAGAAGCACTTGGCAGGGCAAGGAATTTTCTAAAGGTACCTTTGAATTTTATTCAAGGTTTTATTTCCTGGCCCCACTGCAGGGAGGGAAATGAGATTCGAAGGAACAGAGAGTTACTATGGATTATCTTTTCAGCATCTTTTCTTATCACAAAACACTGCCACTGATAACAGATCATAATCAGATGCTTCAAAGGACAGGGGAACAGATCTTTTTAGACAGTATTTCTGTGTGGAAATGCCCTACACTTTTAGATAACCCTCTGGTTCCAGTTGTCAAAGATGTGCTTGGACCTCAAAATAAGAGTTAATATTATTTCCAAAGCTTTGGTTGCCTGCTACCAACAGAAATCTTCATTTGAAATAAATTTATAGGAAAAAGAGGATCTTTCCATTACAATTATGAGTATTTTGATTTTAAATTTACAGTTTAAATAAAATGCAAAATAATATCTGTTTTTCAAACACCAGAATAAATGTTCATCCAATTCCACTAAACATTTTTACCTCACAGTTTAAATTCTATGTTGGTTATGTTTCAGTTTCATTAAACATTTGTGCTCCTGTTTTATGAGCTAGGCAGTGCCAAGTTGTTTTCTTTGAGCTAACTCTTTGTTGTTTGGTGATTTCTTAAGATTAAAAACAAAAAAAAAAAAAGAGAGAAAGAGAGGAAAGTGAAGAAATTAGAGGAGTTTTCTAATACTGTTTCTAGCAAAAGTTTTTAAAAACATGAATGGGGGTTGGGTTTTCTGATTGTTTTTTGGTTGGCGTTGGGGCTTTTTTGGTGGTTGGTTGTTTTTTTAGGCAATATAAGCACAGAGTCTTAAGTTTCTTCAGGTATTTAGCTGGTTCTTGTGAAGTATGGGGGTTTGTCTCTGTACATATATATCTGCTGAAGAAATTTGTGGTCCTGTTAAGCCATTTCAGCCACAGCTGTCAGAGGAGTCAAGTACTTCTAGTCCAATACTCAAAGCTTTTGTGCCAGGAACATAATCAGTTGATACAGGAGAGAAAACCTAAAACTCCAGAGGGCTTTGATGTGCCTCTTTCTCCTGAAACCTCTGCAGAATTCTTCTAAGTTCCCCACAAGAAAAGGTTAAATGGGCATTTGTACCATCTCCTACTCAAAGATCAACCAGCTTTCTATTTCAGACCCCAAGGCAACCAGGCTTTCTTGGGTCTGATGTTATAATTAGTTTGGAGCTGAGTTCCAGGGGTGGAAAGAGAAGGGAACACATAGAGAGGAGAGAAGGCACAAGGAAGTCCAAAGTGCACACCTAAGAAGTAAAAGTATTTTCCTTTTGATAATCCCCAAACCAAACAGCCAAATTGAAAGCTTGCAAAAATGGGCAGTTTCTTACACAGGGGGGAAATATTTGTGCATTATTTCAGAACTGCAGTTAAATGCCTTTGACTGTTCTGCTAACATTGCCATTGTTTGAATATTTCTTTATGTCAGTTTGGTAAAGTTTGTGGGTTTCTCTTGCCAGGGTGAAGTTCAGTTGGAAGTATGAAGGCCATCATTCGTTTCCATGTGACATTTCAGAGAGGGTGAGAGCTGGGGATCAGTTGCATCACGAGTTGTTCTTCCTTCAGTGGCCTGTGAAGTCAGATGCTTTACTTCAAACTCCTCATCTCTCAGCCTGCCATTCTCACCATCATGACCCTGACCATTCTGCCACCTTTTACAAAGTCTTTGCTAATGTAAGCACAGACATCCAGCAGTTTGCTGGACTATGGTCTGCAGATCAAACCTCATAACCATGGGAGAGTCCTTAGGAAAGGATGTGAGAGAGTGGCCTATCACTACACTGTCAAATCAATTCCATGTTAAATGTTAACAGTGGAGTTCAAACGACAGTTAAGTTTCTCCAGGCAATTAATTTTTTTCTTTTGCTTTTTATTAAATCACATTTTAAAAGCCAAGGATGCACATTTACTTGTCAGCTACCATATTTTTACAGATTTTTATTCACTACATAGCCTTTATTTTTTTTTTTCTCTAAACAAATTCATAGTCATCCTTGAGCAGAGGAAGAGAATGAATTCCTTTTACCCTACATTTCACTGGCTTATTATCAAATTACTACGGTCTATTAATGACTCAGCACTTGCGGGGGGGAAAAAAGAATAACCACTATGTTTTTCACATTCATGCAGATGCTTTGGTATTCACAGTCAGCTTTTGCAAGAAGTTAATCAAAATAATGAATGTTTACAATACCTCACAAATTCTTCCCATTTTCCAAGCTTTGTTGTTCTTTCTAATCACCTTGCTGTAAATTATAAAGTAAATTCTTCACTTCCAACTTGTCTAAATGTACCTCCCACAGCCAGCTCCTGTCTTAGGCTCTGTGCATTATAGATTCCAGTGCCTTCAGCTCAAACACATACAGCTCATTCATTGCTTATCCCTGGTAACCATGAGATCCTAGGGGCACTTTTCTGGAACTAAGAATTGGATCCAATATCCTTCCTTCTTTTTCCAAATTGTACCTACTTCACCCAAAAATGCAGGGTTTACTAATGCTGGGAAAACGCACACCCTGGCATCCTCTTCTCTTCCTGCCTTGTCCATGAATGGATGCAGAGCACTTGGGTGTAGAAGTTAAGGAATATCACAGGCAGATCCATATCTACAGTAAGAGAATTTGGATGGATCATTTCTGAGGTCTAGTGTGAAATTCCTTAAATGCCCTCCAAAGCTTTGGTAGAAGGACCTGTCAAAGGCAAGAGTACAGATTACTGTGCCAATGCTGCCATGAATTCATCCACTCTGGGTGCATTTCAGAGACCATATTTTGTGCTGTTTGTACCTATGACTGTAGAGTGAATTCCCACCAGCAACTAGGGCACAGTAGGTGCCTTTTTTGGAGACATGCCATGATTTACTTTCACCCCAAATGAATCCAGCTGTTGTGTTTGGAGATGAGACTCCTGTTTAAACTACACAGCATGAAAGCAGGTGATTCAGAGGTTCCCATTAACCACATAGTCCCAATGTGAACTAAAATGCTGATGTAGATCTACCTAATGAGACACATCAGTTGGCTCCTGCAGCAGGGGGCTTGCTAATGTTCTTCAGAAAGGAACAGAGGATGAAAGCAAAAAGGGTGAAACTTAAATCAGACTTTTGAAAATTCTCTGGGAGATTACAATCCAGGGATCTTCATCCAGTGAAGTGAATCTCTGCTTAGTGGGAATGTTAAGCTGCGAATGTTCTGTCAGCTGGATGTAGGTTATGGGGTTTTTGCATCTACAATGAAGCAATCTTTATGGTGATTTAGAAAAAAAAGACAAGAAAAAAGAAACATATTTATGTCTTTGACTTATCTTTGTCAGCCAATGACATTATTTTATGAGTATGTTCGATGCTATCAAACCTGACATCTCATCAGCATCATAAGAGCCTGCTTTAGAGCTTGAAGGAGATCGGAAACAGCATTTCTTGTTTTGAAATGGAAGGAAATGGTGTAGAAAAAAGAGCTATTTTTGGTTCAAATGCTGTGTTTAGGAATGGTGTAAAAGGGGAGTTTGAATTGTATGAAGAACATTGTGCAGAATGTAAAGGCTGCATGCGTGGACAGTGTCTATGTTTTTATAGCTCTTTTCTTGTTAATGCTCTGCACAGTTTTAGAGTCTGCAAATTCCTTATCCACTTACATGAAGGGTTATGCTGGATTAAAATTATTAGCAGAGTTCTACCCCTTATCACCTTCTACAAGAACTCCAATTTGCCATATGTACTTAGTGGAAATGGTTTTACAGCCTAACACAAAGGAAAGGAATGCAGCCAGGTAACATTAAGTTATTTGGGTTGAACCCTCATTTCAAGACATCTAAACCACTTCTATTTTCCCAGTATTATGAAGGCTTAGTTAAGGTGATCATTTTTTTGGTTTTTAATTACGGAACCATTTCCTTTTCATTTGTATGTTTTAAAAAGCAACATGCAGTTTGACTGTAAAACTCAGTATTGTTCCCTCTGTCTTCCAAACAGAACAGGCAGATCTTTTGATCTGACTGATAATGGTGCAGAACAAGTAGTCTGACCTGAGTAATAAAGAACTGATCCAGCTGCAGGTCTTGTTCAATAGAAACTCTAAAGAAATGTCTGCAGCTGTTTCCATGAGAACCTGAAATAGATAACCTGCCTTCTGCTGCTGCTGAGGAGCATATGAAGTAAAGATTCTGTTAAGTCAGGACTGGTATTTTAGCTGAAAATTCACATAGCTGAACTAATGGACAATATCAGTTGCAGTAAGTTGTATCCTCATGTGTGAAAGTGAGTGAGAATTATATAACTGATAATGATTCAGAGAAGCAGAAAATATAACAGATGTGAAAACCTGACCCAAAACACAATGGATCAGTTTTGACAGTAACTTAATGGAATGAAACTATTCCTCACAGCAGTCTCAAATATATTCTGCATGCCTGAGGTAAACACAAACACCTGAGTTAAGCTCACATCTAGCCTTTGGAAAATGTGTGCAGTTCAGGTCTAGGGCTGAGGAATTCTAGCAGCCTCTGAAAACAAAAATGTGTGAGAGAGGAGAGAGACGGAGTGAGCAGGAACTGCAGTGGTCTGCTCAGCCTCTGTGCAAAGCCAGACAGCAGCTCTGGGCCTGATGAGCTCTATGTGACTAAGGGTTATTACGTCTTCTATGTGACCAAGGGTTATTATGTCTTCTGTGTGACTTGCAGAGCACTGTAACAAACTCCAGGATGTTGTCAAAGATGTTAAACTGGAAGCCATCTGCTAAAGGAAAAATAGAAGGAAGGGTTTTCAGAGGGATTTGTTCCCTGAAACAGTCCAGCTTTTTGGGAGCACATGTTACAGACTCATAAATCAGTATGAAGGGATCAATTACAGACAGAGATGTCTGTATGTGGTATGATGCTCACTCTGGGGTAGGGATCAAAACCCAGACCATTTCTGTGTGAATTGTTCCCTCATAGCTGTGTTGCATACTTATGACCCACCATAAATATTAAAAAGCTGGAAGGTGCTTCAAATCAGGTGGTGGAAGGAACTGCAAGTGAGATGATGAGCAATGAATTTTTTTCTTTTTCCACAGGAAAGATGAATGGGAGGCAGAGAGAAGCTGAAACTCTCAAAGCCTTGCATGAAGCTCATTTTTTATGGAGGGCTTGCAATTGGAGTTACCTTTCCAGCAGCTAACATATGGTTTCAAGTTTGCAGAACATCCTTTTTTAATGTAAGACATGAGGTGACAGCAGCTAAATCCAGCCAGCCAGCACCAGCAGCTTCGAGACACAGGTACCTCCAGGCTGTCCAGCACACCTGGGTGCCCCCAAACCCTCTGTAGCCCTTGGCAGGTCTCTTGTCACAGTTAATTTGTTCTGCACATTGCTGTTTCAAAGTCAGGTTCTGAATGCTCTGATTATTTTTTCTTCTCAGCATACTTTCCCCAAATAATCTGAGACAACAAATATAAACCACTTTGACAGTTCATTTGTCCTAGAAATCAATCAAGAAATCTCTAGTAACCTACACTAAATGTCCTAGCTCCTTACCAGGCTATAAATCTCTGCAGTGCCATTAATCCAAACAGACCACTTGTGTCAAGTCATCTGCTTTTCCTTTAAAAACACCACAGATATTTCCCACATTCTCCACATCTAGCAAAGCTCTTTAGCTTCATTAGAATCACATTCTTACCCCTCACTACTGATTTCAATGATCGTTTATAGCTCACCCTCTTGCAAAGGCAGAAAAGGGTTCTAAATGTAGATGGGAATTAGCAGAACTTGATATCAATTGCAGGTAATGTTGTACAAAGTTATTCTGAAGCCAACGAGAGACTGCAATTATTTACAGGAAATTATAAACTGATTGGGGCTGCAAAGTTGCTGTGAAAATTGTGTTGTGTTTGTTACAGTGTAAAAGCCCTTATGAAACAAACTCAGTAGCAGCCAGGCTTTTAGTGTTTTCACTTAGATCTCACTGGAAAATCTTAAACTGGAAAACATATGGAGTGTTCTGAAAGTGTGTATGTGGACAGCATGGAGATATGCAAGGACCTGCTGACAGAGTGTGCTCCTGTAGCATTGAGGCTTCTCTGAACTCTGGTCTGCACAGAGTGATTCTGTTCAAAACAGCTGCAGATAGATAGTTCAGCTTAAATTCCAGTTACATAGACTCACCACCTGAAAGGAGCTTGTAGTGAGGTAGGTATTGGTCTCTTCTCCCAGGTAATTGGTGATAGGATGAGAAGAATTGGCCTCAGGTTGTGCCAGGGGACGTTTAGGTTGGATATTAGGGAAAATTTCTTTGCTGAGATAGTGGCCAGGCCCAGGGAAGTGGTGGAGTCACCATCTCTGGAGGTGTTCAAAAACTGTGTAGACCATGGCAAACTTGGTAGTGTTAGGTTAATAGTTGGACTTGAGGACCTTAGAGGTCTTTTCCGACTTTTATGATGATTCTATGAGACATTTTTTTGTTCTCTCTCATTAAATAAGTACAAAATGAAAATAGGAAGGAAAGGAGGACAACAGTGTCTCTCTTTTTCAAATAATATACCATGTGAATGGACAAAAAGCTCAGATGGGACCAGAATAATTAAGTACAGATGTGCCTGGAAAGTAGATTTATGCAGATCCAGATAGAGCCTTGCCTTGAAATACAAGAAAGAGAAGAAAAGGAACATCCCACACACACTCTGCTATTTATTTTGATGCCTGATCCAGAGTATAAGCCTTGTATCAGGTCTCAGTAGAGCAGATAATGCCTAAACCCAGAAATGTGTAGAACTGTCCTTTGCAGCAGATAGTTGGTGATAAATTGCCTTGTCACTGGCTGGAGGCTTTCCAGGCAAAACTGTTCTGAAAGACACCCTGAGTGCAGAAGTTGTGGCACTTCCCTCTATGTATTGCACTCTGCTTTGCAGCCCTGTCCAGGACATTTTTCTCATGTGTTCTCCCTCTGGAGAAGAGCTCATGGAATTATTCATGAATTTATTTGATCGAATGGATTCAGTCTTCCCCTATTAGAGTCTGGCCTAGAGCCTTTAGAAAACATTGCTTGGGAGCTGAAAAACATTTTGATTCAAACTTTATTTAAAGAGAATTATAAAACTAGCCTAAAAATAAACTAGACTTTTAAAAAAAGTAAGAAAATAAAAGAAACCACATTATAAAATGAACATGGAAAATCTGCAGGAGTTCTCACAGACCATCCTTGGCAAAATCTTCTGGGTCCCAGCTGCTTCTTGGAGAGGACATAACTGGGACAAGCAACTGTTTGGGAAACCATTTGCCCAAAAGTCACCCTTTAAAAGGAAGAAGATGAACGTCAGCCAGGTTAAATGGGCATGAGGGAATTGTAGTTTGCTGGGTCTGGCACAAAGGAGAGGTGTCAGTGTGGGTCACAGGGTGTTAAGGGTTGGAAGGGACCTTCAGAGATCATGGAGTCCAACCCCCCTGCCAGAGCAGGACCATAGTATCCAGCACAGACCACAGGAATTCATCCAGATGACCCTGTTCCAGCACTCTGTGACCCTCACAGCAAAGAAGTTCCTCCTCATGTTGAGGTGGAACCTCCTATGTTGTAATTTACATCCATTGTCCCTTGTCCTGTCCTAGGATGCAACTGAGCAGAGCCTGTCCCCTCCCTCTTGACCCCCAGCCCTCAGATATTTATAAACATTTAGCAAATCCCCTCTCAGTCTTCTCCTCTAAACAGCCCCAGGGCTCTTCACATCTCCCCATAGGGCAGTGCTCCAGTCCCTTCATCATCCTTGTAGCCTTCTGTTGGACCCTCTCGAGCAGATCCCTGTCTCTTTAGAACTAGGGAGCCCAAAACTGGTTGCAATATTCCAGGTGTGGCCTCATCAGGGCAGAGTAGAGGAGGAGAAACCTCCCTTGATCTGCTGGACACACTCCTCTGAATGCACCCCAGGAGCCCATTGGCCTTCTTGGCCACAAGGGCACCTTGCTGATCCATGGAAAAGCTGTTATCCCCCAGGACTCCCAGGTTCTTCTCCACAGGGCTGCTCTGCCCACAGGGTCAGGGGGCTGTTGGCAGCAGCATAGGTGTGTGCAATGCCATATCCCCCACCTGCAGCCTGAGGAACCCAGCACTCCTGGTGGGGTTGTTGGTAACCCCCAGGTCCTAGAGCCTCTCAGACAAGGTGCTGAAGGGTACTGAGAAACTGGCAGGTGGCTATGAAGTTTGCATAGAATTCTAGCTTTATGGGTTATCTGTTGCACTGCTGATATGGATTGCAAATGTTTTGGTCTCTGGTTGCTGGCTAATTATGTCATTAATAAACTGTTTAAGTATTGGCTTAGTTTAAATTAGAAGAACTGAGCAGATTCTACCTGTCTTTCATGTTTGAGCTACAAGCCACCATTTCATAAATACTGATTTGCATATCTGTGTAAGGAGCCTCTTGCAAGTACCACTGAACATCCTAAGGTGGACAACAGGAACATTCTTGAATAACTGTTTCATTTTGAAGCTGATGTGAAATTAATGCAGAGCTTAAGGGAAGGGGGGAAATAGAAAAAAATTAAAATCTATTCAATAGGTTAAAAAGAAAAATCTCATCTCACATGAGCACCAGTCTGCTCTTCTTGCTGCTTGGAGGAATACCATTGAAATTCCACAAAACTCCCTCCAGACTTTTTAGTTTTTGGTAGAAAATTTGGTTTTACATCTCTGAAAATTCTCTAGTGAAGTTGTGTTGGAGTATGGGAGGCAATGGGCACTGCTGATGTCTGTGCACTGAACGGGAAAATTAAATTATCCTCTCATAAGTTGCTGTGCTCTGACTTCTGTAGAATATAGTTTATGAATGAAAGGGAATTGCTTTGTGACATTTGCACATGGTAAATCTGGCAAAGGTGAAATCTCCTACTCTGAATGACTGCTACTGGCCTTAGAAAAGCTTTAAATCAAATGGTTTAGGTATTGTCTCTGCTTGTGTTGAGGAGTAAATTGGGTTTGTGTTTTAGCTGGGTAACATGCAAGGTGAGGGACATGAGGAAGATTAGCCTTCAGTGGAGCAATGAGATCTCACCACCTTTGCTTGTGTTGAATCAGGCTGTCCTAGAGAAGGGAGGTCAGTGTCAGGCTCTGGCCTTTATCTCAAAGGTAATGTATGGACAGCAAAGTTATTTAAATCATATTGGAGAACAAAGTGCAGCAGTGAGGTTAAAATCAGCAGAAAAGGAAGGTCATTAGATCAGAAAGAGTAAACATGGAAATTTGATATGTAGTGTAAACCTGTTGGAAAATCAATTGCAAACTGCTTCCAACAAGGAACAAAACGATGCTTCTGCTGCTTTTAGTGAATCTCTCCTTTCCAAAGTGCACTGCTGTGGAGGCTGCAAACTCCCAACAGCAGGGTCCATCACTGCCTTCCTCCTACCAACCCAACACTTACCCTCTGAAAGGCAGCTTTACAAATGTTGGTGGAGAAACTCCTGGAGCCATATGATACCTCAGCAATAACACAACTGGGGTGTGTGTGGGGGAAAAAGTGCCTCTGTACCATGTTTGCTATTTTTTACCACCTCCCCAGTGGGGAAATATGTTTATTCATTTTGGTCTGTCTCCTGAATAACAAGCAGAAAAGTACTTTCTTTGCTGCTGAAGGCTATTGTACCTTTTTTCTCTGTGTTATGTCTAGACTTTAATTCCAGCTATCTCAGAGATGAAATTGGGAAAAAATGGGGTCTGCAGCATATACAGTTTGCAGCGTGTGCTGTCACTGCTTTCAAGGGCTGCATTTCAAGTGGAAGCTGCAGTGTTTGCTCTCCCCACAAAACTGGAGCAACTGCCTGTTGCTAGACTCTAATCCCAGTATGTAGAGATTCAGCCATTAATCTCCTATCAAGGTTAATTAAACTTTTGAAGGCAAAGGTTTGAAATGCAGACATGCTAGAGAGAAACACTTTTCCTCTAAGGATTAAATACAAGTCAGTAGCTGAAGCTCTTTTCAGCTCCCTGTTAATCCATGCCTTGTTCAGGTGATTTTTACTCAGCAAAATAAGACCTGAAGGGCTCAGGACAGACATTTGGTGAGCTGGGACCCTAACTCTAGCTGAAGCCCCATAAATTAACCAGAAGACGTCAGGCAGCAGAAAATGATCAAACAAAAATGTAACAATAAACTGTTTAACAATTCTAAGATAGCAATGAGGTAGGAATGAAAAGTCAGATAAAAATATGGAATATGACTTGAGAGATTCTGCATCATCTTTCAAAAACAAACTGAACACTTTTCCATTCAGGTTTGGTTTGGTTTGGTTTGGTTTGGTTTGGTTTGGTTTGGTTTGGTTTGGTTTGGTTTGGTTTTTTTGTCCCATAAATTGTTTGTCCAAATGGGGTAAATATTCATAAAAATCCATTTTTAACAACTCTATTGCACCAGCTTGGCCTTTGTAAAATGAAACTGTGGATTCAGCATTTGAAATATCAGAAGGAAAGGATATTAGCTAACTGGATGCTAACAGTTTCATTCAGATGTCTGCTTATCATACAAATAGTTTATTTGGATGCAAAGACATATTAGACTCCACTGATCAGGAAGTGAAAAATGGTAGCTGTTGCTTCATGCTTTTCCAGTGTATGTGATCAGAATTTCAGTGGCTTTTCTCTAGTACATCAGACAGCAACACTGCAATAAGCAGCAAAAAGGAGGAACACACAAACTGTGTATACAAAGGAGGCTTGATTTCCAGTGTAGTGGCTATTAGTGGTTGATGATGGGCTGCAGAACAGATGCCTTTAAATCAGCAGACCATTATGCACACATCTGGTAACAAGACAAAGCACCTAATTTCACCTACTGTACTCTTAATTTTACTCCTAGCATGCTGCTCACATGCAGATTTCAGTGTGACATTTAAAAGGAGGTCTCAGGTGGTTTATCAAGTACTTTACAACCCCTGATTTGCAAAAGGCCAACTACCTGATTTTACTTTTGAGTTCCAGAAAATAATACAGCTGATAGCCTTCTGTGGAACATGAATAGGTTTTCACTACATGTTAAATCTAAACTATTTCTTGACCTTTCCCTAATATCACACCTGTTATTTGCCTCTCTAAATGGTGCTCAAACCCTAAATATTATGTTGTGGTTTAAGCCCAGCCAATAATTAAGCACTGTGCCAGGAGGCCTGGAACTAGATGATCTTTGAGGTCCCTTCCAACCTTAATGATTCTATATAGTCTCTCTCTCCCTCCTCCCCAAGAAATGGGATAGGAAGAGAGTAAGGTGTAAGAAACCTCATGGGCTGAGATAAAGACAGTTTAATAGGACAGAAAAAGAAGGGGAAATAATAATAATAATAGAATACACAAAACAAGTGGTGCATAATACACAAGTGGTGACTGATGCCCAGCCGATCTCTGAGCTGTGGTATTTCCTGGCCAACTCCCCCCAGTTTATATACTGGGCATGATGCCTTATAGTCTTGGATATCCCTTTGTCTTGTTTGGGGCAGCTGCCTGGGCTGTGTCCCCTCCCAGCTCCTTGTGCACCCCCAGCCTCCAGGGGTAGGACAGAGTGAGAAGCTGAAAAGCCCTTGTGTTAGTGGAAGCACTGCTCAGCAACAACTAAACCTTCAGTGGGTTATCGGTGTTATTCTCATCCTAAATCCACAACACAGCACTGTACCAGCTACTAGGGGGAAAAGTAACTTTGTTCCAGCTGAAACCAGGGCACATTGGGATGTCACTTTTTTCACTATTCCTGAAGATGATGTAATCTACTTCTTGCTTTTTCATGGAGCTGTTGATAGGATGCACAATGAAGGCCCTCCATCAAGGATGTCAGCTGAGTACTGTATCAGATGCACATATCCCCTAGCAGATCACTGTTCTCTCTGTTCTAACCAGGCTGCAAAATGTTTCAGCTCCTGGACAGCACATCATTTATTCATACTAGAGCAAGTTATTTCTGAAGGCAACAGATGAAAGCAGAAGTTTGTTCCTTGACAAAGATGGGCTTTTGACTGGTGCAAGTACCTGAGAATAGGGAATAAAGCAATTCAGAGAGGCCCTTCTGATATTTCTGTCATTTCCTATTGAAGAGAACCACTCTGTGTTGCTATCTAGTCAATGTCGAGACAGTTTTGCTTTCTCTTCCTCCTCCATTTTCACTCACCAAAGCTTAATTCTCATGCCCTGCTCCACAGCAGCCTGCCACCACACCAGAATTGACTACTCTTGGCTGCCCATCACCAACATCGCCATCAGGGCAGCTGCACTGCCCAAACAGGATGGGTGCTTGTGTGTACCTCCCATATCAGTGCAGTTTGCCAAACCAGGGCTTTCTCCATGTGTCAGGGGTCCATGAGTACCTCTGATGGAAGGAACTTGGTTTACTGATACTTAACTTGCAGAGTGAGATTCTCAGTTCCTTGCAGTAGAACATCTTTCTGAGCAAGGTGAGCCTGTCCTGCTCACAGTCAGGAGCGCTCACGACTCCCCTGATCCCTTCAGTTGTACAGAACAAAAGCACTTACAGTATTTCCTCCTTGCTATGCCATTCATTTCTCCTGGACACAATAAAAATAAGGATATAAAGGAGATGGATTGTGTTTTACCTGCTCTGTCTATAAACACACCATCAGTCTGCAGGGGTTTTCCTTTGGTATCCATCACACTAAGCATGCAATGACAGGGCAGTGAACTGAACCAGTGAGAAAGGGTAGTGGCTCATTTATTAAATTAAGAAATAAACCATGAAGTTTTTCTTCCCTGGGAAGCCTAGAGTGGTGCTGGCTTCTAAAACTTGTTATTGGCACTGGCTCAGCAGATGGAATAAAGAAATACAGTGCCAAAAAGAATATGGGGGGGGAAAAAAACCCAACAAACTGAGAGCAAAATGTTTATATCAGTGGTTCTTTAAATAGAAAAGTAATGCCAGCTGCACTCTGCAATGTGTTTATAATTCACTAGTGCTTAAAGAAGACACATCAACCAGGGCTTTACGCACCAGAAACAATGCTAAACTGTAATTTTCTATATGATAGGCTATCCAATACAATATTTCTACTCCATCTCCAGTCCCAATTAAGGTAGCAGTCAACAGGAGATGGAAAGCAATTTTGTTCCTGACACATAAATAAATTTTAAAGTGATTCGATATGCTGATTAAGCTATTCATAACAAAAGAAATGCGTTCATTTCTTGTTAATTTTACCTTGAAGCACCAAAGTACATCCACTTGAGGATATAGAGAATTTGGGGTTTATTTATTGATATTGCAAGGCAGTGCTATAAATTCAATGGCTTTGGTACGAGGCATAAAATTCATCTGCAACACTCAAACTGCAAGCAGCTGTGGCTGCAGATTAAACTAAAGGACATACCTTTTGATTATCTCTATTGTCTTCTTTGGCAGTTCATGCCAGATCCAATAGATGCAGACAGCTTTGATGTGAATTCTAGAAATTGCAAGTCACTCACAGGCAAGAGTGATATTAGTTTAAAATATAAGTGGGCAGCAGCCCAGCATATTTTCAAGGAATCTTGGAAAATTTGGTCCTGAAGGTCCCATTGGATATCACAGAATGTTAGGGGTTGGAAGGGACCTCCAGAGGTCATTGAGTCCAACTCCCCTGCCAAAACAGGGTATCATTTGGTCCTGCCTGATCTGCAAAGCTGGGCCAATGTGAAAGCTGCTCAGCTTGTTCAAGGCATCATCCATTCTGAGTTTCCATAATGGAGATCGCAAAAGAGAGAAATTCCTCCTGGGGAAATGAGGAATCCTTGACATTTTGTGGATTTTTTTCCCCTTCCCTAATTGGAATATCTCTTGCTGCAATTTGTTTCATGCTTAACAGAATCACTGAATCACAGAAACATTCAGGTTGGAAAAGACCCTCAGGATCACCAAATCCAGCCGAGAACCCTCCTTTACAAGGTTCACCCCTAAACCATATCCCCAAGCACCACATCTAAATGACTTTTAAACACATCCAGGGTTGGTGACTCAGCCACCTCCCTGGGCAGCACATTCCAATATCTGACCACTCTTGCACTGAAGGTTTTCTTAATGTCCAGTCTAAACCTACCCAGTCATAGCTTGAGCCCATTACCTCTTGTTCTATCGCTCATTACCTGTGAGAAGAGACCAGCAGCAACCTCTCCAAAAGGTCCTTTCAGGGAGTTGTAGAAATCCCTAAGACTTTCAACAACACCTTGTGATACTGACAATATGCTTTCTCACAGAATATACAATACTCTGCATTTTCCCATCAAAAGAAGACTTCAGTTGACTGATTCCCATTCTACCAACACTAACACTTAATGTTGATTGCAGATTAGTGCAGAAATTGGGCTTACAGAGCTCCTACACCTACTCTGTTAGTATGATCACATAGGGTTTTGGTTTTGGATGCCAAGTTGACAATGTCTTTGGATGAATTAATTCTCATTCACTCAGAGAACTTTTTTTTGTTTTGGCATGCTATGCCCTGCAGTTTCCGTTCTACATCTTTGCTTTCTTCAAATTCATGAATGGTGTTTGGTTTCTAAGTACAACGCCCTGGATTCTGAAGGACTCTTCCACCTCAAACTGTGCTGGATCCTGTACCCATAAGCACAATGAAATTGAGACATACAGCTTGTAGGCTGAAATGAGTTTGCTGAGGTTTTATTTGCCACACATAGAGGTGAGTGAGTTCACTGCCTTGCTGGACCCAGAAAAAAGTATGAATCCTCTTAGGGAAGATTTGGACTCAGAGTACTGCCAAGGCTGGTTGATTCATGCCTGTTATGTACTGCAAGGAGGAAACATGTTCCTCACTGGTGCTCCTACCTATCTCACTGCAACTCCTTGGCTACCAGCCTGCATTCAGGACAGCTGCTAAGGATGGAAAAAAGGGAATGGGTGAAGAAGGAATGAGGCCTCCCTTTTCATTGGAAAATAAAATTGCCTTCTGTGAGAGGGAACAGCTGGCAGGAGGTTATAGCCGATGGTGGGGTGCAGCCAGATTTAGAGTTATGGCTCAGTTACAAATGTTTCTGTGAATTTATATTCTGCAGACAAGTTTTTATGGCTCTAATGAGAACCCATGTGCTCTACTCTGGAGCATTATTGTAATGTTAGCTAATAAAAATTGCATTGATGGTTCTTCCTCTTGCCTTGCCATGTGACTCTAGGATTTTTCTCTTTGTTTAGGCAGACACTCTGTCACTATGCTTGATGTTTGTAAGCCTCTTGCATTTCAGAGAAGAAATTGCTTCTGAAGAAGAAAGCAGCTCATTACCCATGGAATACAGCAAAACGAAAATTATATTTTTATGTCTCGAGGTGCTTTGTATCTTAATTGGCTTAGATACCACAGTCATATAAAATAAGCAATGCAGAAACAGTTCCAGCTACTTCTTTTAAGCTGTTTGCTTGCACTGGGCTTTCAGAAAGAAATGGAAGAATATGTCCTAATTCTACACAAACTTGTCTTATTTAAAATGTAATGGATGCTTATGAAGTTACACTTAATTAATATAAAAACAGATAAAAATATGCAGAGAGAAAAGTTAAATAAAGTTTAAGAAGTTGAGTAAAAAAGGAGTTAGAACTGGAGACTTTCAAGACCTACCTGGATGTGTTCCTGTGTGACCTGTACTAGGTTATATGGTTACATGGTCCTGCTCTGGCAGGTTGGGTTGGACTTGATGATCTCCAGAGGTCACTTTTAACCCCTAACATCCTGTGATCCATCTGGTGCCCCCAGCACAAGAGGGACATGGAACTGCTGAAGTGGGTCCAGAGGAGGGCCTCAAAGATGATCAGAGGGATGGAAAACCTCCTCTGTGGGACAGGCTGACAGAGTTGGGGCTGTTCAGCCTGGAGAAAAGGTGGCCAAGAGGAGACCTTAGAGCAGCCTTCCAGTACCTGAAGGGGATTACAACAAAGCTGGGAAGGGCCTTGTTGTGATAGGATGTGAGGCAATGGCTTTAAGCTTGAGCAGGGGAGATTTAGGCTGGAGATTAGGAAGAAATTGTTTACAGTGAAGGTGGTGAGACACTGGAACAGGTTGCCCAGGGAAAGTCATGGATGTGCCCTCCCTGGAGGTGTTCAAAGCCAGGTTAGATGAGGCCCTGAGCAACTTGGTCTAGTTGAAGTTGTCTCTGCCCATGGCAGGGGGGATGGAACTAAATGTTCTTTAAGGTCCCTTCCAACCTAAACTATTTTATGAATCTATGAAACTGAAATGTAATTTAACCTGAGCTGGAAAATACACACAATAACATTGGATGGAAATCTATTAAAGTGAAAAATCTGTAAATCCATCTGGTTATTTTAGTAACCTAATAAATTTCAGCACTTCTGTCTGAGAGTTTATGATGATTTAATATATCTGCCTTACCACATTTGCAGTCTAATTTAACAATGTAGCATCAATTTCTACAAATTATGTGTGTTGTAAACTGAACAATTCAAGAACTGGAACGCTTAAACAATGAATGGCATCAAGTTATTGTTTGATTTTGCTTTTCATAGACTTTCTTTTTTTTTCCTGAGACTGTGGGTTTCAAAACAATAGGAGAACTTTATACATGTATTTTTCAGTGTCTGATTAAAAATGTTATGATTTTTTTTTAAGAGAGAACAAGACTTTTGACAAGCAATATATTTTTTCTTGGTGAAGGACTCTCTCATAATAATATTTCTCTTCCAAATTACAGATTTGACACATCTTAAAAACAGACCACGAGATAGAAGAGCATAATAAATATCTCTTTATTTATGAGAGTGTCCTTTCAGTGAGTGACATCTGAACCTAGGGGGAGGTTATTTAAATTTCCTTGAGTGGTGAGCTGGGTAGTGCTATCAAAACCTACTTCTCTCTGTCAAATGTGATGTTTTTACCAATAATCTCTTCTATAACCATGCCAGTTTTCCCAGTTTCTTGGGAAGCATCTTCTTTGCAGAATCTGAATCTTCAAAGATTAAAGAAAACCACCTCAAAGAAAAAACATTGCTGAGAACAATTAATTGTTTCATTACATTAAACTGGAAGAAATTGTTATACACCCAGCACACAAAGGCATGTTTTATGTAAAGGAATTTTGTGTATAGAAAAGAGTTAGAATAGAAAACATCTGATTTATTAGTTTTTACTTGTGCTGTTGTGTGTATAGGTGAACTAAACTGGCTGGTTGATTCTCCTCTTTTCATAGAATCATAGAATGGTCCAGGCTGGAAGGGACCTCCACAAGTCATCCAGTCTGACCTCCCCACAGTCAGCAGGGACATCCCCCACTAGATCAGGTTGCCCAGGGCCTCATCAAGCCTTACCTTGAATATCTCCAGGGAAGGAGCCTCAACAACCTCCCCGGGCAACCTGTTCCCGTGTTGCACCACCCTCACAGTAAAGAACTTCTTCCTGATATCCAATCTAAATCTGCCCTCCTCTAGTTTGAAGCCATTGCCCTTCGTGCTGCCATTGCAGGCCTTAGCAAAGAGTCTCTCTCCATCCTTCCTGTAGCCCCCTTCAGGTACTGGCAGGCTGCTATTAGGTCTCCTTGGAGCCTCCTCTTCTCCAGGCTGAACAACTCCCTCAGCCTGTCCTCATAGCAGAGGTGCTCCAACCCCCTGATCATTTTCGTGCCCCTCCTCTGGACACACTCCATCAGGTCCATGTCCTACCTATATTGAAGGCTCCAGACCTCCACACAGTACTCCAGGTGAGGTCTCACCAGAGCAAATTGGCAGAATCACCTCTCTGGATCTGCTGGCAATTCATCTTTTGATGCAGCTGAGGATGTGATTTGCCTTCCATACCTCTACTTTTTACCTTGTTTCTTTAAGTAATTGCAGTCAGGATTGTTTCACTTTTATTGTCTAAACTTGCAGAGCCTGGTTGCTGAGTGATGTTTAGGTCATACTGAAAATAAGTAAAACTGCTGGGTGATCGGAAGTCTCTGATCAGCATAAAATTTTTACATTTATACAAGTACAGTGAATTTATATTTCATCAGGAAAGACATATTAGCAGTCTGGAACTGCACACAGAGGGGAAAATTTTATTTCAGGTTTGTATCCCAACAAGAAATAGCAATTAGTGGATGTCTTGTGAGACAGCATTTTTATCTTTGTATTTCCAAATCCCTGTTATTATATCAGAAATAGACAAATCAAAAGCTTACCCAGATAGGTAAATTAGGGAGTGAGTAAGAACTAATTAATTAACTTGCATACCAATCACACTGAAAGTGGCTTTACTCTCTGAAATGAAGGTAAGCCTTGTCTCAAGTGGCCTTCCACCAATAACTTTCATTCAAAAGTATAAAAGCCTCTTCATAATTTTGTATTGAAAAATCAAACAATGTTTCATTGAATGGAGACAGGACATCAAGTCATTGAGGAGTTCAAGTGTGCATTGTTAGGCTGGAGATAGAGAATTGAATCCTTTTCACTCTTCTGGAGGGTTAGATCGACTTCATGATAAGCCTGTAATGAAGTGCACTTCTCAGGAAGATGAAAAGCAGCAGTTTGCTAAGGAGAGTGAGTGGAGGAGCCTGACTCACAGGAGAAACATAGGGACTGGGAATTACAGTTCATGCAAAACAGCAGGTTAATATCACAGTGGAAGTGTATGAAATGAAGTGTTTCTCAAGCTCAGCTGAATGACTCATGCTGAATAAGCCTAAGCCAAATGATAGATTCTGATTTTATTCTCCTGCAGACACAGGGAAAAAAAATAATCTTGATTTTTGTAGTGTAGTAATTCACATGGAAAACATCTGCCCAATTCTGTCTTGATTTTGGTACTTGGTATTTGAGAAAACATAAAAACTACTGTATTTTCAGCTGTTTAATACCCAGTTGTGAGACAGGCTGCCTGTCACAATGTGTTCAGCAGAGGTATTTCAGCACCTGAGTCCTCAACACAGATGGAGTGAAGCACTGCTCAGGCTTTTTCCAGGTGGTTCTAGTCAACAGCAGATAACAGACTGAGCACATTCTACATCTGCCTTTGTTTTTCACTTATCCTTTTATTAGGATAGGATCTTCATCAAGGTTTAATGAACTATACAATTAAATAAAGCAACTGTGAAGTCTGTGGCCCACTTCCAAGGATCAAGATTAAAGTATTCAAGGTAGAAGTCTCTAAATTTCTAATTTCTTAGAGAGAAACACTTGTATTGTTGAATTGGAAATAACACATTTCTTCTGTGGGGATCTTTTTTCTTGTTTCTAATCTCAATGGTGTCTATGGCTTCATTTTTTCTTCCTAGAGCATCCTTATCTTTAACTGTTAGTCATCTGTAGTTCTTCTTATCCTACTTTATATTCAGGAAAGAAACTCTTTAAATGTCTTAGGAGATATATACATTTATTTTCCATCAGTTTATTCAATGATTATTCTCCTTATCTAGTGAAGTGGTATCAAAGCTATCAGCTAACTTAATTTTCCTAAAGTGTCAATTTTATTTAATACTGGTCTCCACTTGTGCTATACAGAAAGGACTGAGGGCACTCTCTTACATTTCTTGGGGCTTAGCTGTCATGCTGTCTCTAGCAGGAAAATGCTACTGGAAACAATTTCAGGCTCATGAATGGCAGGGATGTTAACAGAAGAGTGATAGAAAGTCCAAGTAGTCCTCCATGAATGGAGCATCTGAGAGGTGGTAGAAATGTGTATTGACTGATCTAATTTTGTAAAAGTGGTTTAAAAAAATACATTAATATATCTATTGTGTTATTCTGCTCCTGGAAAAAGTTCATACTGCAGAAATATGTTACTTGAGGAATTTTATTCTTTTTAAGAATGCCTGGATGAGATGATGTCCTATAATCATGCTTGATTCTCATTCACTCTTAAGCAGTAGATGCAGAGGAAAAGACATAAGTATTTAGGAGGGAAAAAGTGGTTTGGAGTAGAATTGAAGGAACTTTGCCCTCTCACCTTAGAAGGAAAAAGCAGTGAGCTGCCTTGCTATTTCTTCATATTGGTATTCTGGTGACCAAGCTGACATGTGGGAGCTTTTGCCTGCCTCAGCACAGACCTTGCTTTATATATGCATTCAGATTGTCCATCAAATCCCTTTAATCACTCTAAGCACAGAATAAGTATTGCATCCTCTGGACTAGGGATATCCTCTTTCCCTATAGCCTCATAAAAGATTTGAGAGAAGTGAAGACTGTGAATATTGAGTAATCTGCCTAATGTGTCCCTGACTGTTGGGACCCTGTGATGGCACTCACTTACAAACACAAAGACGACTTCTGAGGAATTTGAGAATCTGGACTGGATATGAATGTTGGTTTGTTTTTTTCTTTTTTTTTGCATTCTTGGAGCTACAAAGAACAGGTGCTTAATAACACAACTGAAAGAAAGGCTGTTTTTTAGTGTGGAGAAAGTACTGCTGCACTGGCACTACAACAGGACATTCCTTCAGGCTGAAGTCTTGCAGGAAAACAATCTACTAATACATGTTATAAAACTGATAATAAATGAATAGCAATTCTGCTCATTGGGGTGAGAAGGGAAGAAGTGAGATGAAATGCTTAGCAGGCATTTAAAGAACTTCATTCATGCCAGTGTCTTTGGGTTAAATGGGCAGAAAATAACTAACCAAGCAAATTGTATTTTTAAGCTGCTCTTAAATCAGTGTAAGGTTATGGACTCTTCAGAGGAGTGGCACTGGAAACATGTAACAGTGTTAGCAGAATGCCATGCTCTCCACAAAATATATCTGGGTAGTCTCGAAATTGCATTCAAAGAGTTCATTGGCAATTAATGTGAATGGAAATTTGTGCTTCATTAATGATATTTTGGGGGGAAATTGGAGCATGACAAACTGTCTAATAAATATCAATGTAATGACTTCTGGGTTTAGATACCAGACTAATGGGAAATGTGAGAAGGGAGACTGGGTTGTTATTCAAACTTTAGCCCATTTATTTAAACTCCAGATTGTTTTCAAGCATGATAATGCCTCAGAAGGTGATTAAGTTCTACTCATACTGAATTGTTTTCTACCCATACAGTCCAAAGTGCTTATGAACTTCATCACTGCCATTATCTTGGATACACAAATCCAGTCATTTGCATTTGTTGTATCAGAACCTGAACAATGTTGAAATAAATGTTCAAGCTTATATATGATGAAATTATTTTCACCAGTGCAACAAAGCACCTCCTAAAATACAGCCACCACAATTTCTGTCAAGTGGTACTGGTGTAGCACACAAGGTAAGCTGAGTTCAGTTCCCAATGAGTAACAGGTTCACTTTGTATTCAGGACATGGATTAAAATAATGTAAAAACTAGGGGGAAAGGGAGAGAAAAACTCCTAATCCTCTGTAGTTAATTTGATTTTTGAGATTACAGACCTTTATATTTTTCTTTTTACAGTGTTTCTTCAGGGCACAGATAAATTTCACAGATTTCATTGTGTTGGAAGGGACCCTCAAAAACCACTTTGTCCAGCTACCATGTAGGGGCACCTCCAGCTAGATCAAGCTGCCCACATTAAGTCATATGCCTCTGGAAAGCATCAAGTTGTTGTTTGCTTTACTGATTAGTTTATCCTAATTGCTTGATGATGCTTTATGGCATCAGTATTTATATATACTAAATTGACTGATGCTTTTGTATGTGTTGCTTTTCTTCCCTTCTAAAATAAGGACTTACCCAAAACATGCAATAGTGACTTTTTTTTCCCCTCTTAATCTAGAAATGCAAAGGTATTTCTATATGGATAACCAAAGTACAGGCTGTAAATAAGAGGAACATGTTTTGTCTGTTTCCCCTTTCCAGGCATTTGGGGATATTCAGAATAAATTTGTATTCCTTAGGCATTCCTCACTTGCCATGTCAAATGGAAACTGACCAAACCTAAAGGGAAAAAATATCTAGAAACTGCACTATAGGAATTAGATTTAGCAGGGATGTGTGGGTAACAGTCAGATTAGGGAGAAATAAAGAAAGAGTGCAATAAATTAGGTTTTATCCTTAAACTTCTTGAGCTTTCCTTCTAGGGAGCGAGATAAAGATCATTAGGTAATAAAGTTCAGATTCTGAACTTTCTGCTCTTTCCTGTGCTTCTTTATATCAAAGAAACTTAATTTTAATTAAGAATTTAGAAGTACAAGCCTTCTGTCATCTTCATGCAACTCACACAACATTATTTTCTACCTAGAGGAGCTAACATAAGATACAGCAAAACTATTCAGATCTTTGCAAAAATAGGGAAGAGATCATAGTGCATTCCTACAGAACATCTCAAGCCTAGCTAAACACCTAGTGCTTTTCACCTATTTCTTATCTCTCTTCAGGGGGAAAAAAAATGAAATGGCTGTGCCACAACGTGAATTAAGTAGTATTTTCTAATTTGTATCTTTTCCAGACATTTTTGTGTGATTGAAATTCAACTCATTGCTGCCTAGGGCACTTTTCCTTGCTTTTCCCTGTGAGCAGTTGTATTAAGCCTGTCTTGGCTCATTAGAATTACTGGTTAGGAAACTGAATTAAATATTTCTGGTTTGTATATAAATACTAAGTTCTTTATGTATTTTTTTCTTTTTGTGTTTGTTTTTTTTTTTTTAATATGAACAGATATCATGTGGTCTTCAAAAAATTCATTTTAAAAGTCTCTCATTTCCCATATTTTTTTAGCAGTGATGTGTGGACTTAAGGGACAACTGAAAGAGAACCCTTGCTAGACAGATCTGATGGCTTTTGCATACACATGTATGCCTAAGTCTCATCAGATGCAAGACGATGAGACAAATGTGCAACTAGGACAAAATGGATTTATTTAATGAACTGCAATTTAATCTCTCTCATTAAGAAGAGCAGCTGAAAGCCTGAATGTCAAGCCAGAATGGGGTAATGCTAATTGTGGGGGAGAATACTGAGTGGGTAAAATAAATCCTCCAGGAGGATACAAGAAAAGAGATTGCAGTGGGAGGTGTAGGAAAGAAATAGATGATGGAAAGGGAAAATCCAGTAGAAATGGTGCATGGTGGTGTTCTAGCAGTGTTATCTGTTGTGTTAATACTGATGCAGCAGCACAAAAGATGAGCATTTTTTTGAGTAACAGAGTGGGGAGAGGTCTAACTGGTGAATTAGAGCCATTGATGTAAAGAAGAGGTTGCCCTTTCTGCAATACATGTTCTAGTCTGTATGGGATTATTAGATGTATTAAGACAGCAATTCTGCTTGATTTTAGCTGCTCTTTTTTTTTTTTTTTTTTTTTTTCGTTTTAGAGAGATCATTCATTTGAAGAGTCTTCAGATGTTTCTGCAGACTGAGGAATCTCTAGTAGTTCACTGGAGAATTTAGGCTCATTCGACCATCTTATTCTAAAATTCTTTCTTTTCTCAGTTTTCATCTTTAAAAGTGAAATTAGTCTATTCACCTTATGATTCCTGTTATGAGAGGAATATGTTCCTGTTGTGAGAAGTATGACTCTGAGGAGAGTTCTGCCTAACAATGGCAATAATTAACTTAACCAAGAAAATGGTCATACCAAAAAGTCTTTCCATTGAAATCACTTCAAATGAGCACTTGGACTTTGCAGGTCAAACGAATCTCTCCTATGCTGACTGCAATGCAGTCATTGACTTAAAAGTTTGACTTGTTGGCACTTTCTGCAGTATCTTTCAGAATCAGAATAATTAACATGAAGTTTTCAAGTCTCACTTTGTCAAGAAAATGAATTTATATCCAACTGAATGTGTGATGCTTAGATAGGAATTTGAAAGTTTTATTAATGCATCAGGCAAAGTGTATTTCCTTATTCTGTCTGTAGTGCTGTGCACTCTGATAAGAGTGCTAGAAAGCCTGGAGAAAGAAGATTAATGGAACATAGAGCATCTCTTCCATAAAGTATTCATGCTACAGTGGAGGTGGTAAACTACAAAAATAGAAAGGCAATTGAAGATTCAAAGTTTTCTCTTCCTTACTGGTGCCAGGGGAAGGAAAGCTGTTTTATTTTTGATAATTCTGATGCATCTACACTGCCTAGGTACATTATCTCCAGGATAAAATACTAAATAACACTTGCTCTATCTTGTTTGCTGGCCAATGACTACTTTCCCCCCGCCCCTTTTCCCCCCCGCCCCTTTTCCCCCGTCCCTTTGCTTCCCTGTCAGTGGGTAACTCTGAAGAAAATTCTAAGGAAATACATCTTAAGATCTATCTGTCTTCCCATGCTATCTGTGCCAATGGCATCCTGGATTGCATCAGAACTAGTGTGGCCAGCAGGAGCAGGGAAGTCATTCTTCCCCTATACTCAACACTGGCTAGACCACACCTTGAGTACTGTGTTCAGTTCTGGGCTCCTCAATTTAAGAAGGACATTGAGATACTTGAACCTGTCCAGAGAAGGGCAATGAGGCTGGGGAGAGGTCTGGAGCACAAGCCCTGTGAGGAGAGGCTGAGGGAGCTAGGGGTGTTCAGCCTGGAGAAGCGGAGGCTCCAGGGAGACCTTATTGCTCTCTACAACTACCTGAAAGGAGGTTGTAGCCAGGAGGGGGTTGGTCTCTTCTCCCAGGCAATCAGTGGCAGGACAAGAGGACACAGTCTCAGGCTGTGCCAGGGGAAGTTTAGGCTGGAGGTGAGAAGAAAGTTCTTCACAGAAAGAGTAATTGGCCATTGGAATGTGCTGCCCAGGGAAGTGGTGGAGTCACCATCCCTGGAGGTGTTGCTTGGATGTGGCACTTGGAGCCATGGTTTAGTTGTCAGGAGGTGTTGGGTAATGGGTTGGACTTGATGATCTCAAAGGTCTTTTCCAACCTGGCTGAATCTGTGATTCTGTTGTGTGGGGTTATCTAAACCAGGACAGGGAGATACAGACAAGGGGAACAGGATAACAAATGACAGTATCCTGTGCCCTCCCCTTCGGACTCTCCAGCTCCCGAAGGACTTTTATCTCTGTGGTTTTATAATTAATCCTTAACCTACAACAGGGGTGGTTGTAAATAATGAAGATGCAGACTGCCAAATGACTCTTGCAGTAATGAATCCATGCTTCACACTGGAAAGCTGTTTTGTAAATTATTTATCTTCTCCCCATCAATTCTCTATGCATAAAATGGGGCAAGCTTGGCTCAGGTGAGGTCGTACCTCCAGTGTTGCAGGCTTTGCAGCAAGGGTGGTGCAATTTGTTCTCAACATTTTCACTCTCTCTTAGTCTGGCCCAGTGTTTCAGAGGTGTGGTGGGCTGAGATTCCCCCACAACATTAAATTGCCAGCTCAGTTGGATGCAAATGAAGCTGTATTTGCTAGCAAAACTACAGTCTAAAATGAAATGCAATGAATATGTACAAAATATACAATATTTACAGGTATTTACAATTGATAAACAGCACAAGAACCCTCCTGGACAAACCAGGGGAGCTAACAGCTTCCCCTTCCCCCCTCCCTACCCCCCTCCTGTACATGCCAGAGGAGAGAAAAGAGCAGAGAGTTGTTTGCTAAGATACTCAGCCACAACAAAGCAATGCAGCCAAGGTCAGCAAAGCCAAGCAGAAGCACAAGAGAGTGTCTCCCAGAGTGAGGAAGCCGAAAAGAGAGAAAGATATTTTACCAGTCTAAGTTTTATGTCTGGTTTTTGTCCAATGGGATTATTTAGAGCTTATCAATATTTTCCTTCTTACACCCAGGGGTGATTTATTTACATACTACTACTTTCTGTTCAAGATCTGTGGAAAATTTTCTAGGCACAGCCTGAAACTACCACAAGAGGAATTGTACTCAATTGCTTGAGGGCTAATGAAGCATGAGGAGTACAACTGCTGATACATCCAAGGTAAGGGAGTGAGAGGAGTTGCTTTCTCTAAGTGCATAAAGACACTGTGCTTGGCAGACTTGTCTTGCTCATTCCCTCTTTTTTTTTTTTTCTTTTCTTTTTTTTTTAATCCCTAGTCTATTCCTTTCTGCTTTTCAGTCTTTATTCTCTGTTCTGTTTGTTTTTTCCAGATCTTAAACCAAGGAAACCCACTTTCTAGGGGGAGGAGCAAAACCATCAAATGCTAATACTAAAGTTACAAAACTATGTTCAAACAATGAAATGGCTTTATTTGCTACTCATTGCTGTAACAAAGACAACTGCTGTGTCTCACTTGTCTAGGGGAAGGCAATTTATCTGTCTGTCATGATTTTCATCAAGTCAGACTGCTGTATCTTTAGAGTTATAAACTAATTAAAAATGTTCTCATTAGTCAGTCAGTTGTTAGGTAAGTGATAACATTTGTTATCTGTTTGGTACCTAAATGTAATTTCTGTTATTAAAATTGATCCTGTTGATTCCACTCTCATTAAAAACAAAACCACAAAATGGAAACAGCAGCTCTCAGCAGGGTTAAAGGATTAAGGTGATCTGAGCTTTATAATATTGCCTGTTAAAAAAAAAATTGCGGTGGTAAGGTAGCCTTTACTTAATGCTTCTTCCCTCTGGTGCCTATGAATTAATGTTAATTTTATAGTCCAGATGCTTATTACCCAGCTGATTTCTGCTCAGTATTGCTCACTCTACCATTTGCTTTTCTCACCCTTTCCTGTCCTCTTTCTCTGCAACTCCATGTTAGGTTTTGATAGCACAGAGCCCTGTGCTCGCCAGCCTGCTCACCTCTGATTTATCATGATGAGCTCCTAGCCTCTGCCTGCAGTTCTGAGCTCCTGATCCTACCTCAGATGAAAAGGGAGCTAAACCAGCAAATACACAACTCTTGGCCTCCCTTGGTCAGTGTGGTGATAACTGAGGGGTGAAACAAACCAACTGAGATGCCAGGTTCACAGGCAACAGGGTGCTCTGCTCATTCCTCTTCTGCTGTGTGTGATAATTTCCCTCTCACATACACTAACACCTCTCATACATAAATGACCTGTGGGAATTAGTGAAAAATAATTCTTTTAAAAAAAAAAATAATTTTTCTCTGAACATGAAAGCCTTCCTTGTTGTCTTGGACCTCTGTTTTCTAATGCTGCTGTTCACTCATTGCCATCCTCTGATGGGATATATGTGTTTGCTACTGATGTAATCTGTCACCTGTCATTAGGTTTTCCTTATTTGTGTTCATGTAATAAATTATTTGGTATTGTGAACGAGTTGTCTTTCTTTTCCCTGGCTTCTCAGTTTTTTTTTTTTTGCTCATCAAAATTTTGTCGAGTTGTTCAAAGCTGGGAAAGTTTCAGCAAAATTAACATATGAATCATGCATGTTCAGAGGCATGCTTGTGAGAGCCAAGGCCATGGCCATGCAGCCCCCTAAGCAGTGGGGATTTGATGTTTGGGACAGTGTGAGGCTCAGCTCTCAGCTCTTGGCTCTATGCTATGTAAAGCTCTGTGCTCACAGCATTCTCAAGGAGTCATTGTATTATCTCTGTGTTCTCTGGAAGATGTTTTCTGTTCTGTCCAAGCCCTTGGCAAGCTTAGTTTCTCAAATTTTCATTTGAGACATAAGGGCTGTGTGAATATTTAGCATCAATTAGCAAAACAATATTGTGTTTATTCCTTCTTTCACTCTTAAAGCTGTTCTGTCAGAGATGTGAATGTTCTTCCTTAATAAACCTGGTTTTAATATACCAGAAAAACAAATGAAAAAACTTGGCATGCTTCCCTTCTCTCTGTCTCAAAACAGTTTTATTTCAGGATATGCAGCTACTTTGTGGGGTTTGAACCTTCACTTTCAAATGCTGAGGAAGTACTTCGGAAGAAACCAACACGGCTGAGATGTGCAAAGTGTCTTGGTCCTGTCTTCCAAGTCAAAAAGTCACAATGGATATTAAGGAATTTATCCAACTAAAAATAGAAATTAAATAGCATTGTTCCCAGGAGTTATCAGCCAGGTTAAATGTGGGAATCTGGGAACAGGGCTTTATTGGTTCCTTCTTTGTTGGTTTGAGCTCCCTACCAGTAACAGCCAGGAAAACAGAATTCTGCCTCTCTGAGCAAACTGGCAGCATGCTCCAGCTCTGTCTTTACTTCTTTCCCTCTGGCTATGGATGCAGGGTTTTATACATCTCTTTTTAAAATACATGAACAAGATGATTTCCTGTCTTCATGCTTCAATAATGTTTGCTTTCTTAGCTGTACATACAGATTTGGGTTCTGAGGGAAACAGATGACTATCACTTTTTTTTTTTTTTTTTTTAAGCAAGTAAAACTTCAAAATGTTGCTGCCTTTCCCCCAGGGGTATAGCTGTTTGGCAAATGCAACATGAATACACTAATATCTTTGGCTGCTTTAGAAATGTCTTTTTACCTCCAATGAATAAATAGTTTGCCAAATGTTTATCCCAGTTGTACTTCTGGTAGTTTATGAATATTCTTTAAATTAGCAAAGTGCTACAGCAAGAAGAGTAGACAACATCTGATTTTCTTTTTTTTTTTTTCTTCTCAGTACTAACAATAAAGGAGGAGATAAGGAGGCAATATAGTTTGTAGGAAAATGCTCAGGGTAAGTCAAAACAACTTGATATAGAATCACAGAATGGGTTAGGTTAGAAGGGACCTCCAACAGTCATCCAGTACAACTTCCCTGCAGTCAACAGGGACATCCTCCACTAGATCAGGTTGCTCAGAGCCTTGTTAAGCCTGACCTTGAATATTTCCTAGCATGGGGCCTCAACTATCTCCCTGGGCAACCTGTTTCAGTGTTCCACCAGCCTCACAGTAAAGAACTTGTTGCTAAATCTGCTCTTCTCTAGTTTCAAACCATTGAAACTCCAGGCCTTTGGAAGAGGTCCCTCTGCAACCTTCTTGTACTGTAAGGTTGCTGGAAGGCTGCTCTTAGGTCTCCCCAGAGCCTTCTCTTCTCCATGCTGAACAACCCCAGTTTCCTCAGCCTGTCCTCATAGCAGAGGTGTTCTAGCCTCATGATAATTTTTGTGACCCTCCTCTGGAGCTGTTGCATTAGGTCCATGTCATTGCTGTGTTGAGGGCTCCAGAGCTGGACACAGTATTCCAAGTGATATCTTACATGAGCAAAGGGTCCAAATCACCTCTCTCCATCTGCTGGCTATGCTTCTTCTGATACAGCCAAGGATGCCATTGACCTTCTGAGCTGCAAGTGCACGTTGTTGGTTCATGTCCAGCTTCTCATTTTCCAGATCTTCCACATCCTTTCTGTAGAGCTCCTTTTTTTCACCTCATCCCCCAGCCTGTAGTTATAATGAGGATTGTTACAACCCAGGTGCAGGACCTTAAACTTGCTCTCATTGAATGTCAGAAGATTCACTTGGGCCCACCCCTCCAGCTTTTCTAGGTCCTTTAGGACAACACCCTGTCCCTCTTAGCATCTCAACAGCCCCACTAGCAGTTCTCATATGTCAACTGCTGTTACAGATAGGTGCCTTGCTGTATTCTTTTCTGAATATATACTGAAAGAAATGTGTCTGAAATTTTGTTTTACTTCTGCCACAAATGCTTACAAGTCTGACACAACAAGGAGTTTACATCGTGGATTCTTTGTCAGGTTAATTATGAGTGGATGCTGATCAGCTGCTTGCTGCTGCTCAGGTGCTGGGGAATAGGGAAACAAAACACTGTCCTTCAAATAAGCCTGCAGGAGGATGGTGAGACAAGCAAGAGGAGTAGAGCTTCAAAGTTCATATTTATGGGGAGTTTGAGAGTCTTCATGCTCTATGATTTCTTTCTCCATGATTTCATCTCTGCTCACATGACAACACAAAGGCAGGTAAGTAAATAATGCAAGGGCTGAAGACTTAATGAAACAATATTTCCTTATGTTCATTTTTATAATTTACTGCAGGATCTGTGTAAAATTTTTTCCTAAATCTGATTGTCACGTTTTCTTTTTCTGAATGCTTCTACTGCTACTGAGGCAGCCACTGAAATCTTGCTGTAGCCTCAGTTTCTTATTAGAACCCTTATCCAAAACTTCTTATCTCAAAACTCCTGGGTTAGAGAGGTGTAAAGAGAAATTGGTTGTGCTTCAGGGAAAAGATGCAGATCAAGAAACAGCCTGAAATAAAGGGCCAGTGAGGGTTGGGGTTATTTTGTTCATGTTGTTGGGGATTATTTTGTTGGTGGTGGTGGTTGGGGTTTTTTGTTTGGCTGGTTTTTGTTTTTCTTCTCTATTTTCTCTTTGTCTTTTTAACCAATACATGTGGTAACCTCCATTCAGTGACTGAAGTGAAGCACAGAATGCATGGTCAGACCCCATGGGCTGCACACTTTGTCTGACTATGCCAGAAATATTTTCACCTATCTTCCCAACTCAGTAGTATGCCTTGGAAGGGCATTTTAAACAAAATCCCCTCCACAATTTACTAAAACTGTAAGAAAGCTGTTAAGAAGCACGAAATATGGATTAACCATAGGTCAGTAGAATGACAGCTTGGTTGGAAAGAAAAGGAAAAAAATTTGTTCCAAAACCCACTGGTGGGATGTGAAATCACTCTAAGTGCAATTCTGAACCCTTTTAGATCAATGAGAGCTGCAGATTTTTATTTTTAGTTTTTTTAGTGAAAGACTCAATCTTGATTCTAGTAAAAAAGTTTAGGTCTATGCTACCCAGTATTCTTGTGAAATCTGTGCTTTGTTCTTTAAGAAAATAGATGTAATAGTTTGTATATGGGCCTCTGGATGTTCTTCATTATCTGCTCAATCCTTACTCAAGCAAAATTTATTTTTCTGAGTTTGCTGCAGTAATTGAAGTTTTAAAGGGAAGATTTTCCACAGGCTTCTGAGAATATTGGATAGATGTTTAAACAGCAGAAGAGATTTAAGGTTTGGATTGTAATAACATCTCCTGGTTTATTCAGTGCATAAAAGAGTCAAGGCACAAATGAATAGCTGATTGCAAGTGGGCTGTTCCACTAAGTATAGAAACTGAGTAATGCACAAATGAATGCTTGTCTATGGAAGTAACAATAAAACCATAAAATCACTTCCAATATTGGTTTTATATAATGAAAGTTTTAAGTGGGTGGCTCATAATATGAAAAATCTTAAATATTTTTGGAGAGAAACAGTTCAACAAACTTTACTGAACTACTACTTAATGTCTCATTTTTCTCCTTGTTAACAGAAGGGGGGGGGGTGGGGAAGAAGGCAGAATGTTTTATTTTATACTGGGGTAGCAGGATGCTGAATTTAATGGCTGTGATACTAAGTAAATGTGTGAGAACTGAGTGTGGTGTTCTCAACATCTGTGCAACAGGCAAAATCCAGAGAATCCTGACTTTGAGAAGGCTTCAAAAACTCAGACAGCTGCATTCTTACCTGGCTATTACTAATTTCTGCTGGGTTTTTGTGGGTTTTGGTTGTTGTTGTTTTTTTCTTTTTTAGTTGTAAAATATTTTCAGAAAGATAACAGAAATCTACAAAGATATCTTAAATGATGAGGTAGTATCTTGGTCGCAAAGGAAAGTCTACACTGAAAGTGTGTGGTGGGACAAGCTATTCCAACTGCTGCCAGTACTGATTTTATCCCAATGTTTTCATTCAAATGAAGACTGATATTACCTGCTGCAGTATTCTCCCTCTTTTTCCTTCAACTCCTAAATACTTCCTTTTCCCGCCCCCCCCTACTCTTTTTCTTCCCCTCTTGAATGTTTTTCACCTTGTTAACTGTTACTTGCAAGACTCATTCTTGTCCCACCAGTACCAGAAAAATAATTGCATTGAATTAAAAACCTCAACACTGTCATCTAGAGCTTTGTGTGTTGCACAGACACTCTATAGAAGTCCGCATCCAATATGTGATCTTCAGAACTGCTCCTGCTCTTATCTGGGAAGTTAATGTCTTCACTATGATTTTTTTACTTGGAAATCACAGCTACTGATAGCTGCTTGCACATCTTACATCTCTGAAAATTTGCTCCTTAATTTATTGTAAATTTGAGGAAAATACTCATAATTTGCATGCTCATTTTACGTGGTTTGGAAGGACTTAATTCTCTGCAATTCAAAAACAAAGCTGTAGTTCAGCTGCTGCAATTCTGTCTTGTTGGTTTGTTGTTTTTTTTTTTTTTTCTTCTCATCTGTGACACACTATTCCTGGAAAAGCAGTCAAACACTCTTTTGGGAATTGAACCAGTATCCTGTATCCCTGTGAACTGATTTTAATATCCTTGGTGGGGGTGTGGTTATCTAAACAAATTTTCAGTCTTACTGTGTAGTGTATCTGTATGGAAGCATGGTAAGAATCTTACACCTGAAGGTTGTTCTGTGCATTCAGCACTAACTGGGAACAGAGAGCAGCAAGATCAATTGGCAGCACAACTATTTGTCTGTTTATCTGTATTTCTCCTCCAGAGATGCCTGGTTTCAGGCATTAAAAAGAATTTACTACAAAAACAAACCCATAGTTTTGTGTAGCTAAGTTACTGCTTTTTTTTTTTTATTGTTGTAAGGAAGAAATTAATTCCACAAGTTTAAAAAAAAAATTCCTTCTGTAAAGAAATTAAACTGCAGAGACTCTGTCTTAAGAAGAATTATAAGTATTGTAGCAAATATACACACTTGTGACCATTACAAACTGTATCTCAAGTGAAACACATTAGAGCTAATAAAGCACACATGAGCACTTCTAAAACAAACCAGAAAGAAGTCACCATTTCCACTAGCCAGAAATATTCTTTGCTTACCACAGAGAATTCCTTTCAGAAGACAAGCGTGCCTGATCAGAAGGTTTGGGTGAAGAGACACCAGGATGAACTAATGTGCTGAAAGAAAGCAAATTTAAGTTCTGCACCTAATGCCAACATTTCAAACAGACAGATCTTGCTTTCAGGCCTGTTGCTGCTCTTTGGTTCATTTTAGTTATTTATGAGATAATTATATTCCACTTTGAGTGTGTAAAACAACAAACTACTCCCATGGCTCGAATAACTTAGTTTGGTTGCAGTTTAGCAGTCCCATGTATAGAGTGTGTGCTATCTGAGGCAGTAATTTGTTGTGTATTGTGTGGTTTTGACTAGCCCATAAAAAGGTTGTGCAGTCGTTCACAAATCCCTAGCTTATTTAGCCAATTCATGAACGGTTGCTGTTGTTTTCTGTAAGGCTGGATCACTGCAGCATGGCTGAAATGGGAACAAAAAGGGAGTTAAACAAATTTACCCAGAGAGATCTGTGGGTTCTCCACCCTTGTATGCATTTGAAAGCTTCCTGGGAATGATGCTGAGAAACTGACTCGAGGTGACCCTATCTGTGTAGGAATTGTTGGACCAAATGACCTCTGGAGATACCTTCCAGCCTGAAGTGTTTTGTGGTTCAGTGAAAGCAAACCATCCCAAACTGACAGCTGAAGTTTGGCTGTCTAGGACAGGGAAGAGAATTCCCAGAGCTGTTCTGTCCCCTTGAGTGCAAAATGGGGACAAGGCAACACAAGTGCTGTAGCTGTGCCTTGGCACCGGACAGGACGTGGGAGAAGTGGGATGTGCTGGAAGGAAGGCACAGACTGAGCTGCAGACCCTCTTCCAGCTGATTGGACATGGGCCTACTCTTGTAAGGATTTAAATTTCCCCTAGGAAAAACGTGCCACCAGATGATGACTTCTGTAATGAAGTCATGGTGGTTTCTTGATGAATCCATTGTTTTTGTAAGCTGAGAAATTTTATACAAGCTGTTTCATAATATACAAGATACTGTGTCTACCAGAATTACAAAACAGCATTTTCTTGCCTCAGCTGAGAATTGTATTTGGGATTCTCCCAGTGGAATCTGTTGTCAAGTCTTGTGAGAGGTCTCTTAGGACTTGAAGTATGATTACTACTTTAAATATAATTAGGAGCTATCATTTTTGCTAAGTACTTTCTAAAGGTGTCTATGTTCTTGCTGAAACTGCTAGGTTTTATCTGTAGTAAGAATCAAGTATTTAATTTGTCTTGGAATGCACCAGTATTATCTTTGAGTGGGACTCCCAAGATCTACTACACAAAGAGTAAATATTTTGCATGGGGAATCTGTCCCTAGGAGGATAATGAGGCCTTTAATACACTGAACTAAGACTCATTTAAAAAAAAAATCCATTTTCAAAAAATATTGATAGAATGTTTTCACTAAATAGTCTTTATGGTAAGGAAATGTTGCGCTTCAGCAGTCTGTCTTTTTTTTTTTTTTTGTCAAAACAGTTTAAATTATACCTTTTTGTCTCATGGTACATCTGTAGTGTCTGTACTTGATATGCAAAAGGAAGCTTTCAGATACCATGGTGATGAGTATAACGTGAAGTGATTGACAGGCTTTCTAAAACAGTAGTTGGCTCATGCATTGTTCTGAGCTAACAGAACCTCCTGAAATACTTGTACATCTGTCAGATTTTCAAATGAAATAAAAATATTGTTTCACAGTAAAATTACTTGCTGATTAAAAAAAAAAAAAACAAAAAACAACAAAACCCTGTGACTAAGATTTTTATAATGAGCCTCGTGATAGTGATAATGACAAAGAGCATATAAGAGAGGCTATGAAAGGGTGAAGTCAGGGTGGATGAGAGAGGCATGGGTGAGAGCCTCATTAAAAGTGTGACCTTCTCTAGGTGAACCTGGTTTGGCAGGGGGTGGACTTGATCATCTCCATAGGTCCCTTCCAACCCCTATCATGCTGTGATGCTGTGTAGAAGTGTTCCTTTTTCAAATAGCTGAATAATATTGATGGTAGAACTGAAGGCAGAATACAAACTATGGAGAGAAGGAGCTAAGTAACTTCATGGGTGAAAAAAACCCAAATAAATAGGTGAACTTTTGGAGAAAATTAAATTTTAATACGATTCCCTGCTATCTTCTAAAGGATGTGAAAGGGTCAGGGTGCGCTTCCTTGCACCACACGATTCTGATTATCTGTTCTCTTGTAGGAGTCAAGACAGGGTTATTCTTTGATATGTGATTATAAGATATGGTTCCTTGGTTATTATTTTACCCTGCCTCGTTCTGAAAACTGAATGTCAACCTATGACTTCAGGAGACTGGACTCGATGACTTGGGTGCTTTGTAACATCTTTCTTGGCTGACACTAACTTGTCAAACTCCACTTCCCCTTCTCTTGGCTTGAGAGATAAAGATGTAACTCTGAAACAGTTTTCAACAGTTGCAATGACCCTCTTGGGAGGTAACTTAGGTGTCTGAGTTTCAGAATCTGAAACTTAAGTTCCTTAGGCACTGGCTAGGTTTTTGAAGTCTCTCTGTTTCAAGTCTGTGATTGCCTAGGAGGCTGTTCTCACTGGATGGGGCTAGCTAGTTAGCTAAGCATATATGAAATGCCTTGGGCACTTGTCAATAAATATGACACAAGTCATAGCAGTTAGGTTTGCTTTGATTCTTTCCCTCCCAAGCTATTCAGTTTTGTGTTCCTGAAAGCTTTTTCCCTTTCTCATGCAAATGAGAAACCACATAACTGCAGCACATAATATATACTACTTTTGCTTCATAACCTTCTCTTCCTCTATAGCTCTTTGGCATGAAAAACGTTCTGTACCTTTTCACTGACAATAAAGGGGGTTGACACTGTCTGTAGGTGTCTTTTAGCTTCCTGTTCCTTCTGCTTACCTCTTATTTTCTGAAAAGCTATATGTCATTAAAATTTATTTTCTACCTTCTTTGCTTAACAAAGATCTCAGGTACACTCAACTTTGAAACCCTTGTGTCTTCTTTGATTTTACTTGTGCCCAAGGCATCTCTTTTTTCTTCTACAATTAGATAATTTATCTCCCTTCTGAGAACAAAAAGCATTCTATGAAAGGGAGTAATCAAGTTGATGGTTTCCTGATACGAGCAGTCCCTCAGTTGTTAGCTCTTCTGCAATTCATTTTCAGTATCCCCTAATACTAAGACTGAGTGAGAATGGAGGAATCTGGCCTTGTGTTTTGGGGTTGTTTTTTTTTTGGGGGTGGGGGTGGGTATTTTTTTTTTTCTTTTTTCAGCATGGGATCTGTGCCTGTGGTCAGAGTGATGCTCATCAAAGCCACAGAGACTATAGTGCAAGGGCAAAGTAAGGGGGTTTTGACTAGACTTTAGGACATCTGTGCATGGTACTAGGATGGTGTTGAAAACGTATTACTCTAACTACGCTCCCTTTTTAACTTCAAAAGAACCTTACCTTCAATGTAATTCTGGAAGTTAATATTAAAAAAGGGTATGTGCAATAAGGAGGAATAAAGGTGATTAGATCTGGCAGTTTTCCTGAGGCTTTTGATCTTTCCCTCACGCTTTTTCATTAAAATATTGAGCTCTAGCTGCCTGTCCAAAGCAGCTACTACAACATTGTTCCATGCTGAGAGTAAGGGAAAGCAGCACCAGTCTCAGGAAAACCCTGGGACACAGAGGCCTTGCCACCTCTCTTCGAAGTAGAATGTGGTTCTACAGTTGCAGCTCTGCTGTGGGCTCTGGAGGTGCTGCCCAGACCCTACTCTGTGTCCAAGCATGCTCTGGTGATGTTCCCCAGCCCCTGCCTGTGCCCAGTTTACAGTGGGAAGTACCAGTGCTAATGAGAGTGGGCTGCAGGCAGCAACACAGCCAGGAGACAGTCACAGTCGGGTTGGATGGGGCTCTGAGTAACCTGCTCTAGTAACCTGCTTACTACATGGCTGTTGAACTAGATGACCTTTAAAGGTCCCTTCCAACCTAGTGCAAAGAAGAATATTTGTCAAGTCTAAACTTAGGACTAAATCCCACTTTGTGCTCAAGTTTGAAATCATAAAACTCTGGCCAAAAGATTTCTTGAAATAATCATTGTCTATTGTTATCACCCAGCTAGTTGTGGAGATATTTGCCCCCACTTTTTTTTTTTTTTTTTTTTTTTTTTGCCAAGGTATAATATGTTTTAGTGGAGTTATTGAGTAATAGCACATTTAGTTAATTAACCATTCAGTGCTTTCTCTGAAGGAGAACCTGCTGTTAGCAGAACTGCTGTGCCATTTGCTTTGTGTACTTTCATTTGCAGAAGGATATCAACAGCAGAGGCAGCTAGGGTAATGAAGCATGAAAGAAAGGGACAAAATTGCTGGCACTACAATAGCTCTTTCAACACAACAGCTGGAAAAAAAAAAAAAAGGAAAGAAAGAAAGAAAAAAGGCTAATAGGGAATTGCTGTTCCTGTGCTTTGGGACTTATGACAACACCCCTGAAATACCAGGCCTGACTTTGACATTTACTTTTGGCTAACACTAAGTTCTCTTTCAATGGGTAGCTGTGACTAGTTCTGTAGAATTGTATGATGTCTTTCCTCACCTCCTTCATGTTGCCAAAAAAGGATTCAGACACAGGTACTGTAGGCTTTGCTGTTAGTAAGAGATAAAGCCACATGCTCTATGTTGATATATGCGTACATATATCTATATATATGTGTGTGTGTATATATATATAGGGGGAAAAACGTTTTCTTGAGGGTAAATTTCTTTCTGATCATTTTTATTCCCTTTCTCTTCAGCAACAAGCATCTATCCTATGATGCGAGTCAGACACCTAGTGTCTAGTCTGAATTAATTCACTGAGTCTGTAATTCATACACTAAACATGCTCACAGCTGTTGCAAAATTTTTAGATATGCTTTTCTTAAGGATTAAAAGTTACTTTGAGTAATCTCACAGGAAATGCAACTCTGGCTGATGCAAGAATTGACTGAATACAGTGAAAGTGGCATGATGTGGTAGTCTTAATCTCCCCTTTTTAAGCCTAAAATCATCACCCCTTGTTCTGTCATGACAGACACACTAAAATTGTCCTCACCATTCTTGTAGGCCCCTTTTGAAGTATTGAAAGGCTGCAGTAAGTTCTCCCTAGAGCTTTCTCTTCTCCAGACTAGACAACCCCAACTCTCTTGGCCCTTCCTCATAGCAGAGATGTTTCAGCCCTCTGATTAATTTTGTGACTGTGATTAATTAGTGCAGTCCTGGTGTGACGTTTCAACCATCACAGAGGCATCTGCAAAATCCAAAGCATCTCACTGTACAGATCAATATCTTCAATGGTATTTACATTTCCAAATCTACATTTAAAAACTTTTGGCTGAGTTTACTATTTATAACAATACACTGATTTTAAAACTGGTTTTATTAGAAGCTATGTTGAAGTATCATACAGTATCACAGTACGTTAGAGGTTGGAAGGGACCTCCAGAGATCATTGAGCCCAACCCCTCTGCCAAAGCAGAGTCACCCAGTGTTCCTTCACCCTCACTGTAAAGAAGTTTCTCCATATGTTGAGGTGAAATCTTCTATGTTCAAGCTTGTACCCACTGTTTCTTGACTTATTATTGCACACCACCAAAAAGAGCTTGGCCCCCTCCACTTGACACCTGCCCCTCAGATACTTGTAGACATTGATCAGATCCCCTCTCAGTCTTGTCTTCTCAAGATTAAGCAGCTCCAGGTCTCTCGTTAGTAGGAAAAAGAAAAACCAGGCATATATAATCTTTAAAGCCTTACCCTGTCAAGAATTGTAGAGGAAATTTGAGAGAAGGAATTGCTTTGTAAATAAGATGCATTTTGCTCTTAAACTTTGCCCCTGGTTTCCTCAGGGTTACCCTTTCTCTTTCCTTTCTTCATCTCTCAGTAAGGATGACTACAAGTAGATGGAGAAAGCTGCTGCAACATCTCATAAAATTCAAAAACTGTCTTGTTAGATGGTTAGGGAATGACTTGGAGAGGAACTTTCCTCTTTAATTGGGCGAGACCTTTTGCCTTTCCTATTGGCTTTCCAGCCTTTGCTTTAGGGTACAAGCAACATTGTATTGACAGGCACAGCACATTGCTTTAGCCACAGCAAGATTTTGTTACATGTTAGCAACTGCAAACCGATTTTATGCCTAACAAAGCAAAAGCCCTTCCAGTGCATCAGGGAAACCTATTGAAGTATCTGATGCCACAGTAAGCTCATCTAAACATGCATGGAGAGCTGGTGCTTATGGGCTGCCTTTCTCGTGTTGCCAGGTTTTGGGAAATAATTCTTTAGATGGCTCTGAAAAATACTTGTCAGACAAGTACTACTGGTGTAAGAGGTGATTTCTATGCCTACATTTATCTTTCCGATGTCAGTAGGTCTCCAGGAGTGGTGCCCCCTTTGCCCTTCTGAAAACCAAATAATTAATGGAATGGATTGTTTCAGAATGAAATAATAATCTGAAATTATTGCTATCTTATTGGTAACTCTGTCATGTCAAGTACCTCATCTTAAATCTCACTGTGATTAATAAACCAGCAATCCATTTTGCTGCATGTATTCAGCCCATTAAAAATGAAAGTGAAGTACATTTTAAATTGTATAGATGTTATTTGAGGGTCAAAATAAATGGCAGTAGTATGCTCCTAAGCTCAAAATTAAATATTATATGTTGCAGAGACTTAAAAATATGTTGCTTTGCACTGTAATGACAGAGCATTTCTGGTTTCAATTTTCTTGTGTGTTTATATATATATGAAAGTTATCTGTAAAGAAAATTTAAACCAATCTAACCTATCTTTAGATAATTTGTTCATACGTTTAGGAAGTCTAAAGATTAAACAGCTTTGATATTTTTGGATTGCAGGACATTAAGTCTGCCTCTATTAATCGAATTTCCTGAATTATTTTCCTGTTTTCACTTGGCAATATTTTGTGATGGAGTGTGCTGTCTGATTATTTCATTGTTTTGGTTTCTTCTTCCCCAGGGAGAATCATTGTCACTGTGTCTTACTATAGGATAAGTCTCAAGTCCTGCAAGTAATATCAAAAAGAGCAGTAAATTCTAAAGGAATTTTTAAATTACTATGGGGCAGTTAATGCAAAATTCAAAACTATTTCCTTTCAACAAGACTAAGAAAATGAAAGGTATAAAACCATGTTTTTGAGATTGATTAGTCAATATTGCTGGGAAAGCTATTGGCAAAATAGTGTTAATTCATCAGCAGAATGTAGCCAAAATTGCTTCACTCTTCTACCAGCTCAAAAATGATAGAGATTATGTAGTAAAATAATCAAATTCCACTTGTGCCTGCATTTGTTTAGCAGTCTGAGGTGCTCCGGGGTTGCCTACAGAAGATAAACATCATTTCCTTCCCTGCCACTCTCTATAACATGAATAACTGCTTCTGTTGAAATTTAAATGGATAATGCTTTAATTAATAGGAAAGATACCACCAAAAGGTGTACTAAATTATAAACATATTTTGCTATTTAGAAGCTGTCTTGATTTATTGCAGCATAACCTCTTTATGGTCTCTGTTTCTATTAGCTAAGGTAGGATTTGTTAAAATGCCAGAAGTAGAAATAAGATCCTACTTTTTAATATGAATTGGAAAATTCAGGTTGACGCCAAGCTCTTTTATTATTAGCATCCCAGTTTTTTTCAGAAAGCAGTATTTGTAGCAGGACTCTATGAATTCAGTTTAACTTGGTTTGGCATTGTAAAAGCTGAATGGTTTGTAATCTTTACATTTCTTATCTCTGAAAAGACTGTCAGTGCTATTAATGGTACTTTCAGGTACATTTCACAACATGCAAATTGACATTTGGGGGAGACAGCCATGTTTTCAAATATGGCAGGTATTTAGAAGCCTGAGTTAATGGAAAATCATTTAGAAATGTTCATAAGCATCTAATGACTAGATTTATTAAAAGTAAAGAGCAGCTTTATAGCAGTCAAATAGTTTAGATGGAGTATGGTGGAATGGCAGGTTCTGATGCTCTGGTTTGGTTACATGCTGCTGCAGCTGGAGGCACCTAAATGAAGTTCTGAAAGCCACGTATGTTCCCATGGTGTGTTCCCATGGTATGTTCCCTTGGTATCTTGCCAAAAGTGCCAGACTTCAATAGAGCAAGAAGGAAAACTAGGAGAACTCCAAACTGCTTGACAACTAAAGGTATGTTAACCCACAAAACAGATAAGATTCCCAGTTTTTAAGTTTATTTGAGAAGGAAGGGGGAAAGGCACCAAGTGGAGGTGCCAAATGAAACAGGGCTTAAGCTGCTCCCAGACTGGTTTAACTCACAGAGATGAGAGAGGCAGAGGTAGTATTTGCTTTAGCATAAGTGGAAGGGTCTACAATCACTTGCTGCCTTTTAGGTCTTCCCGAGATCATCACAAAAAGTATGGGTTATCATACACCATCAATAGAAAATTGCTTACCACAGAGCTGGAAAGTAAAAATAATAATTACATAAAATATACTTTACAGTACATTGTACTCTCCATCTTAAAGGATGACCCTTACTCTTCAGAAGAGCTGGTGGCATACACTGTATAGAGAATAGAACAGTTTGGGGATTGTCTGAATTGTCAAGGAGCAGCACCCTCTCCTTTGTGAAGCGTAAAGCTATAAAATTGAGGAGAGAAAACCAACCCCTTTGTACAAACTAAATAATAGTCATAGTCTGATAAAAGCTTAATATATCCTTGACTGAATTACATCTTCAGGGTTACATGAGAAAATTAATAGCAGCAATAGTAATGAGATACTTTTTTTTAAATTAAATCACACTGAGATTAATGTCACTGAAGAAACCTAAAACCTTCAGCTCAGGATCTGTACTGAAGGTAAAATTGCTCACAAACCCAGGACAAACTACAAGAACCCAGCTAAGGATAAAGTTCTTAGCACGGTGGGCATTTGAAGAATGATTCCCACCTGGGTAGCTGTGATGATTTGTCATTAAAGGATTGAGCTTCTGTTTGTTTTGATCCAGTCCTGATACAGGACTTAGTAAAAGCTTCATGCTTATTTATAAATGGTGAAGTGCAATATTAGATATGGATTTTGTTTGGGATACATTGATAGGTCTGCTACCTCCTGTAAAGCTTCCAACAAATCTAGCAGCCAGCATTGTCCTTTAGTGGAAATTTCCTTCAGAAGACCAAACCACCTTACTTTGGCCAGCAACAATGGCATAAGTAGACTGTACATACTTCAGAGGAACTGAAAGACTGGGCTATAAAAATAAGGATGTAATGTAAGTCTGTTTTGCTAATATTGCTTTTCCCTTGGTGTGAGCTGTGCTGGATTTGCCTTGCCAGCCACACAACATGGGTATCTAGCAGTAAGACAAGGTAGAATGGCCTTAATATGAGAGAGAGTGGGTTTAGACTGGCTCTTAGGAAGAAATTCCTCAGTATGGGGCTGGTGAGACTCTGGAGTAGGTTGCCTAGAATGGTTGTGGATGCCTTCTCCCTGGATGTGGCCACACTGGATGAGGCCTTAAGCAACCAAGTCAAGTTGTGAGGTGTTCCTACCTGTGGCAGGGAGGAGGACCTCTGAAGTCTTTTCCACCTTAAGCCATTCTGTGATTCTATGAACACTTTAAGTGTTATGACATTTTCACCAAGCTGTCTTTTTTTCCTGCCCTTGATGTACATTAATTGAAGTGAAATGAAACACAGACAACTGCTAAATAATGAGAATTCACTTCCATCAAGCTGAGTTTAGAGATTTTGGATTTGCCCTGCTCTTGTAGAGCAAGAGACTGCTTAGTTAAAGTTGCATGGTGCACAGATCTTTCCTGCGTCGTTTAGCCTTTCCTGCTGAGCAAGGAGATGCTTAGGAAGTGATAAGAGCTAATAGCAAACCATTGTGTCACCTTTCCTCTAGCAAAGGCTTGCTGATTTTCCTGGCAAAAACATCTCGTCTCGTACGTTTTCATAACGATAATTCCTGCTTCATCAGAGCAGCTCTGCTCTGAAGGGAAATCCAGAGCTGGCAGAGCACTGGCAAGGTTCCCAACGTAGCTCCCTCCCCGAGCATCTCCTGCCCCGCTCGGCCCCACGTCGGGCGTTCCGCAGCCCTGTCGTTTCCCAGCATCGCCAGTGGGTGACTCTCTTGGCACTGGTTATCGTCCTCCCGACGGGTTGGTGGGACGGAGCCAGGAAAGAAACGGAGCGTTTCTTGTCTTGAGTCCTGTTGAGGTTTACTGGTATCCAAGAAAAGGAAAAATATTATTTACAAACAAACCAACCAAACCAACCGATCAATAAAAAAAGCTTAAAGGATTAAACCACTTTCCTGAATATCACCAGCACTGGTTTCCCTAGAAAGAAACTTTTTAGACTGAAGACTCTAATAAATAGAGAAACTGAGAACCATTCCTGACTTGTTGTCAAGGAACGATGTAGCCTGTGGCCATTTATCTTGCTGCACACGTCCCAGACAAAGAGCTGAATGTTCCCGAGGAAGCAGAAGTGTGGCACCAGCAGCTTCCAGGGTGCAGCTGCCAGGCTGGGCACCGGGCTGGGTGTGGGATGCACTTGTTCCCATTGGCATTGCTTAGCTCCTCCCATCTGGACCAGTGGGTTGCAAAATGTGAATTAGACTCTTAAAAGAAAGTTAGTATGGCCACAACTCAGCAGGCATACAGATGTCTCCACTTACCCTTGCTATTTTTGTAGCAGCTACACAGAAATGCAGTAACATTTTTGTCACTACAGAACTTTTTGTAGAAGTAGTTTTGTACCTTAGAGAAGAGCTGCAATATTTAGCAAATGCTGCAGAGCTGAAAGAACAGCTTCATGGAAATACAGTTTCTGAGTCGTTGACTTAAACATTTTGCACTGTTACAGTTTGGGGATTTTTTTTTTTTTTTTTTCTTGATAGGAAGTTATTTTTCCCCAGCCTGGGGAAGCTGGAAGTGGCTGCTGCTTTTGTTCAGCTTTGTTTTTATCTTGAATTGTACTGAGAGGTACAATGTCAGCTGTCATAATTGAACTGGATAAGCTTTCTTCAGAGGAGATTGAGAGCAGAAAGGATTCCAAGGCCGATTTTAAGGAAGGCAAATTCAGTGAATCCTATGCTGACTATCATGGTTTTCAACTTCACTGCTCACATTCTGCACCAGCTGGTAAGCATGCACTTGTAGAAACTTTCCCTCAAATTTCTATTTATTTATGTGACATCTTGCAAGTGAACTGTGTAACCACTGAAGAAAACACAGGATTCATTGCTGTCACATGCATGCAATATATGAAGCCATTTCTATTTTATTTAAAGGCTAGAACATATATCTGGGAAAAAAAAATCCATTGTCTCCTGAACACTCTAGCACATAGGCTACTACTAGAAGAAGAGCCCAGGAGAAAGTTACCTTGGCATCATCTCAAAGTTGAGCTTTCCACAGAAGACATGGATTTGTGTTAAGTTAGAGCAGCCCCAGCAGCTGCTCTGATGTGAGACTTTGCAAAGTGTGTATATAAGCTGTCCTCTCTAGTGTTTAGCACTGGGGCTTCTCTTTTCTCCAGTATTTTTTGAATTATTATTATTACACAGGGGCTTGTAATGAAGGAGCTGCATATGCTGTAAGATTTTTGGTTGGGTGGGTTTTGCTTGCTTTTGTGTTGCTTGCTGTTGTTTGATTGTTCCTATGTTTTAGAGTTTTGGTAGTTGGTTGGGGGTTTTATGTGACCAGTGTGGCTCATTGAGTTTTTGTTGGTAGGAAGTGCATATAGCTATAGTAAGTCCCCCAAAGTGTCAATTAAATAGGCATTGTGAAATTTTAATTTCTCTGAAAATCCATAATCATGGGAAACACAGAATGTAGCTGCCCTGGATTGCCTCATATAACTAAGGAGACACATCTGCAGTTAATCAATGGATTCTCATTGATGCCCTTAAATTCTCCTAAAGTATTGGATGGTCATTCATCTAGGAAATGCCTTTTAAGAATGGCTCCTCTGATTTCTTGTGGAAATCAGTCTTTCACAACTCTCTGGGAATAATTTGATTTTGATCTCTTGCTTATGACCCCTGGAACAAAGCACAGAAAAGACAACTGGAGAATACCTGAATGTAAGTGACACTTTATCCTGTGAGAGTACAACCACCCTGCAGTGGAAGACTGCAACTTTCACTTGGCTGAAGTAGATGACTATGTAAATAAAACACTGATGCTTTGAACTCTGTAAGACAGTTTGGGGACTTATAAATTCAGCTCTTACACATTTAAATGGTTACAGGATTGGGATGCTATGCTATTTGTTCTTTTATAAAAAAGGCAGGTAACTTGTATTTTCCCTAGTTTCACTTCTTATAAAGCATTCACTAACTTTTGTAACCCAGAATTTTCTCAGTAGATGCAGGTTTGAAAGTTTCTCTTGTATGTTAGCAATTTTTTTCAACATCAGGAATCAGTATTTGTCTGTTTCCCTGAGATCCTATAACATAACTTTTAAATTGCTTCCCCAACCCCAGAGAATTGAAGAATTTATGTCTGTGTTAGGTGATTTGCTTTTCATTGTTCCCTAAATATCAGAGTAACCTGCTCTAGCCTAGCCAGTCAGTCAGGAGTAAAATGAACTTTCAGCATGAACATCATATTGCCTGTGGAATGATAGCATTCAGAGTTCTGCAGCAAAGAGATGACAAAAAATCAGACTCCTTGTTGAGGTGCTTCCATTTGGAAATGCATTTTCTTTTTAAAATAATCACATCTTGTAAGTGTTTGTTACACTCTTTACTATTTCTAAAGCAGGAACAGTGCTAGCAAGCATCTTTGAGAAGTGTTTCATCAGAGTTTGAAGGTTTACTTGTTTGGTGTTTTTGTACTACTGGAAGAACAAAATACTGAGGAAAATGTATCAGCATTTATTTTAGAGGGTTTATGAATTGTGACTTGAAGCAAATGCAATCTCATCATCTTCCTTCAAAATTTTTTCCTTGATATATTTATTTCACTAGTGTTTAAAGCAAGCAAGCTTTTAGTTTTCAGGGTTGGGTTGCCTTGGCTGGAGTCTGAATGGAACAGTGCAAGCAAGCCCTATTTGGCTTCCACATGCATTTCCTTAAAGGAACTTCTACTTGCTCAGCCATGACTGTTGGCAAAAATAGAGAGCTCTTGGTTATACCACAATGATGGACACTACTCCTCAGGGCACTGCACTGATATTTGCTAGGGTTGGCTCCCCTGTCCCACAGGACTCCACTCTCTACAACTGCAGCCTTGGGAATTTTACATGTTAGACTCAATGATTTTTACTGGGTTTTTTAGATTTTTTTTTTTTTAAAGAGAGTTTAAAGAACTCCTCTCTGAAGTTGCTCAAAACATCAGCAAATTGTAATGTAAGGTACATAAGTTATTGAAATGTAGGCAGTGTGAACCTACAAGAAAAGCAACAACAAAGATTATGTCCTTTTTCCTCTATTCAATCTGCTGTCCACATATTCTGAGAGCAGACCTTTCTTGTTTAAAACTTTTTGAGCTGTGCTTGTGCTATGGTTTTATAAATAAACCAGAGAACCCAATAGAGTTTTGTCACTTAAGAAAAACTTTTCTTGTGGCACTGATGTGTTAATTTTAAACATAACACCTAACGGTGCAACTAGAGAAAAGTGAATTGCTGAGAAAGTAAAATGGTGTCCTGAAATACAGTCTGATGGAGTGGAAAATAGAAATGTTGCTGGGACACAAGAATAACTATTTTTTTTTTCTTTAACCAAACTCATTGCAGTAGGATGTGAATGATAAATTACTTTCCTCCATCTCTCTTGTTAAATGAGAAGGTGTCATAAATAGCTTAACTCCTGATGTAAGTACCAATCCTGAGCCATACTTATGTGGGATCTGTAGAACTGTCAGAATATGTTGCAGAGGGTGATAATCCTGGAATAGCAACAAGAGTGTTGTTCAGTTAACAACACTGTTAACAGTTACAGAGTTTCCTTGTAGAGTGCCCTTTAATTCTTAGGGGGTTTATCACTTGCAGTGTAATATTAAGGCATTGTTTCAAAAAGATGAAATCCTGAAATGGATGACCAAGGGTGCCTGACAAATGCTCCATGAAAAGATCTGTGGCCAGTGTTGGTTTCCACAGCACTGGACTCCAGGTGAATGACTGAATGGAGGAGTGGGACTTACATACACAGGAGCTGATGTGGGGGTGATAGGTTTTTAGACATGCCAGAAAGCCTTTGAGAAAATAAAGCTTAATTTCATTAATCTGTTTCTTATCCTGCAAAGGAAATTTAATTCAATGTGGTATGAATAGAGTGTCACAGCTACAGCAATTTATCTTCAGGTCAGACATAGTATAGAAATATAGGACCTATTCTCTGTCTTATTTGTCAGAGTAGAATCATAGCCTGGCTTAGGTTGGAAGGGACCTTAGAGATCATCTACTCCAACCTCCCCACCATGGGCAGGGACACCTCTCAACCAGACTCAGCTGCCCAAAGCATCATCCAGCCCAGCCTTGAATGCCCTTAGGAAGCAAAGCTGGTCTGAGTATTGCAACTGTAAATACTTGTGTAGATTTCAACTTTGTTATCTCTGACACATGCTGTTCTGCTTCATCTCTTGTTAGTCTGGAAATGACCAAAATCCTTCAGCTACCATAATGGTCTTTTATCTCTTAATCTGTGTTTAACAGCTATAACACAAAGCAGTCAGAAACATTCTTCTATACGAATTCTCCTAATACATTCCTAAAGATGGTTTTGTTCAGCAACTCCTGGGCAAAGATAAAGAAAACTCTTAAAAACATATGCTAAAAAAAAATCATGAGACATCATAAAGGTCATGGTGGCATAACTGATGATGATGGGGTCAGAGTACAGCACTTGCTGTCCTGAAATTAGAGGTGCACTAAAACACATGGATTTGACTCTGACTTTTGGTAGAATGGCTAAAGAAACTTTGGGTTTGTCTTGCCTTTTTTTTTTTTTTTTTTTTTTTTGGTGACTATTTTACTGATGATTTTTTAGGGGAAAGGATATAGAAGCTATTTTCCAGAGAACAGTTGCTACGTTTCAGGAGTTGTTTTTACTGCTGATCCATTTATGATTTAGAGCTCCCCCATATGTTGTATGAGAACATAAAAGAAACAAAACGAAGTCTTAAACTCAGAGCAATTAAAAAGGGTTGCAAAAATTCCAAGGATATATTCCAGCAAAATGCAGGTTACAATTCAACTGAAGTCTTCAAATGAGCTCTGCAGGTTGCTGCGTTTCAATGCAGGACTTGACACAACTGCACTGAAGTAATTTTTGAGAGCGTTTACTTGAAGCAAACTGCAACAGATATCCCTGCACAAAGACCAGGTGGCATTTTTGTACTTCTCTGATTTCTCTTCTAAAACAAAAGGTCAAGAAATGGATTCCCCCCCCCCTGTCATTTCAAGAAGCAATTGAGAGACTCCTGTCAGGAAGATCAATATTCAGAACGAATCCTTCTACTGGTCATGTCACGTCAAGCCAAAACGTAGTTGAAAGCCACCAAGACACATAATTAATTTGATAACAGAGCAGTTCTTCAGCAGTTATTAGCAGTCTCCTAAGCTCAGTGCTACAATGTATTTCATTATTTTTGATGGATAACAATATCTTTAAATTCTAACTTCACCCTAGAGGCAGAATTTGTTGTGTCCAGATCGTGGAGGTTGTTGCAGGAGGAGAGAAAGCAGGAAAAAGGATATTTGTTTATATGTGGATGGAGGTTGGGATTCAAAGTTAGTTGAGTTGAGTTTTAGTCCTGGTAAGAGTCAGTCTTTGTGCTATTCATTCTAAAGATGTGCTGTGAACTACAACTGGAAGATCTTTCTTTTTTTCTTTTTGACACTACCCCTGTACCAAAATTTCATAAATAATACTCCAAATAAGCCTGTAGATAATGAATAACTCTGAGATTGCAGAGAGGCCTAACATATTGAGGCATCCACCTCTGCCCCTAGGGTCATGACTTCTATCCTCACACAGCTGCAATAAATGGAAACCAAGCTGGATATAGAAATTTAATTTTTCCCAGAGGCACCATTTCTTTTCTGTGCTCTTCCTTCTTTTAATGAGCTATTTACTTTCAATTCAAGAGTGGGGTAGGGCAACTAACTCAGAGTAAAGCCACTCTAATGATTTACAATCACAGATTTATTTCCCAGCTTCCCACAGTAGCAATAGGTGAAGTGTGCCTACATAAGGGATATGTTGCCATTGAAGATATTACTAAAACTTCCTCTGATTTGAAACGTGAAATAAATACTTGCAAAGCAGATCGATGCAGACTTGGTTACGAAGGTCAGAAAGTGGGGGAAAAGAGTCAGATCTGAATGATCTTCCTATAGCACAGTGTAAGTTACACCTGCAAAGCCTGAACACAGTAATGAAACACTTGTTTCTTAGTCTTTGAAAGTCCAACTCTATGCTTAGGTCTCCTTTTTCCCCATTGTATAAGCAATATTGACTGACAAGCATGTCTCTGGTATAAAATCAGATTGCAAGATGACTCTGTGTATGGGTGAGGAGGCCACTGAGGTACTTAGAGTTTCTTAAATTGAAGTCTGGGGATACATCTCTATCTGCTAGTAGAACAATGTGTGGTAAAAGGAAGGTCACAAACGTTGCAAGTAGACTGATGGCAATGTGTTGATAACTTTGATGCATAAAGGATGCTTCCCTGATGCAGAACACAATTGTATTCCATGCTTGGACACAGACTTTACTGTGTCTAGCCAGAATGCAATGAAAAAACATTCTGTTATTTAGTACCTGGTCTATAAGCTCTTGTTTACAATAACTTTCCTTTTCTTTTTTAATGTTAATAAACCAACCCATGTTTGGGTTTCTGTTACACCATCTTAAATTTATAGAAACTCTAGGAAATATTCTAGACCTTTGTGTTATTTGTATTTTAATATAGAATTGCTAGGGTTGGAAGGGATCTCAAGGATCATCTAGTTCCAACCCCCATGCCATGGGCAGGGACACCTCACACTACATCAGGTTGCCCAGAGCCACATCCAGCCTGGCCTTAAGAACCTCCAGGGATGAGGCTTCTATCACCTCCCTGGGCAACCTGCTCCAGTGTCTCACCACCTTTGTGGTGAAAAACTTCTTCCTAACCTCCAATCTGAATCTACCAATCTGAATATGACCTAAGTTAATTTGATTTTACAAAACAAACAAACTAACTTCCTGAAAACACAAATTCAGTAATATTTAGAAGTGACATGATGGGAGAGAGAGGATTATACACAGAGTTATCTATGCAGGCAGCTGAGTGTTATAAATAGAAAGAGTTTTGAGTGGTGCTGGAAGAGACAAGTGTGTTTTTTCCAAAAGTACATGGTGAGAAAGAATTTGGCTGCCTGTTAGTCTCAATCCTAAAATGTGCTGCTTTGCTGGTTAAATAATAAACTGTGATGGTATCTTTAGGAATTATGTATTTATATATGCAGAAGTATTAGTAATTATTTAGATCTTTATTGTTTTTGTGCTCCTGCCTTTCAAGAGGGTGGCATGGTGAAGTCACTTAGATCCAAATACATCAATCTCTTGAGCCAGCACAATTATGTCAAACCTCTCTGGCTATAGAGTTTTTGTGAAGAGAATCAGGCTTAGGTTTCTGTTTTAATGCTGTAAAAATTTAAGATGACTGTTTCTAAAATTCTTCTGCTCTTCTCAAAATGAAATAGAGAGCACTTCAGAACAGCATCCCAAATTCCATCATGTGTCTTTCAAGTAAGCAACAGCTTTCCTGATTTTACTGCTGTACTTCTGGTTTGCTCTGTAATGCAGTGTGCTTCATGAAAATTCATATTGCAGGCAGCTACTAATATTATTTCAGAAAGCTGCTAATGAGAAAGGCAGTGAAATGTTTAGTGAATGAATTCAAAGTTCAAAGAAACAGAATCAGATAGTCATAGATTCCTTGCTGTTGAAAAAGACCCCTAAGATCAAGTCAACCCAAACCAATACCACCATGCCTGCTAAAGCATGTCCTGAAGTGCCATGTCTACACTCTACACCTCCAGGGATGATGACACTACCACTTCCTTGGGTGGCATGTTCCAATGCCTGACCACTTTTTCAGTATGGAAATTTTTCCCAATATCCAACCTAAACCTCTCCTGGTGCAACTTGAGACTGTTCGCTCCCATCCTATTGCTTGCAAGAAGAGACTGATCTTACTCCAGCCTCCTTTCAGGTAGTCATAGAGAGTGAGAAGTTTTCCCCTCAGCCTCATCTTCAGGCTAAACAGCCCCAGTTCCCTCAGCTGCTCCTCACCAGAGCTGTTCTCCAGACCCTTCACCATTTTTTTTTTTTTTTGCCTTCTCTAGACCCACCCCACTGTGTTCATGTCCTTTTCATAGTGTGGGGCCCAAATGGATGCTCAAGATGAACTGTATCAGTCTTACCTGAGTCCTAAAGCTAACTTCTGCAGAGCCTTTTTATCAAATAATTTGAAACAAAATAATTTTCTTCTAACAAGGAAATTCTTTCTTACTTGCATCTACCTCCAAGGTTTGCTTCTGATAGTTGCTTAAATATTCTCTTCCTTAGTCTCCTCTTTTACTCCCATTCTTCCTTTGATAAGACACAACAGATAAATCATAGTGTATATGGTATTTGGACTATGAATCAGAGGTTAAAACTAATTTCCACTTTCCCTAGCTAGCTATTGAGAAAGGATTAAATATCAGAATTCCATGAAGTCACTAAAATGTCTAGAGTCAGTCCACACTGCAAGATTTTTCTCATCTTGGTAGATCTTGCCTTTTATATTCTGAATATTTTGACGTTGACACTCCAAAGCTGCTCCCACATCTCTTTCCATTCAAAAGTTTTCAGTTCTACAAGGAAGACTATAAAATATTCAAGGAAAACACCTTTGTATGTGCTTCCACAGTTTTTCCTTCACCCCAACAACCTTCTGCTGAACCTGAACAAGGAAATGAATGAATTATTTAAGTGAACCACCATCAAAATCTCACATTCCTATTGTCATAGATCTCCAGGTTCCTGCTGTCTGACATTATTTTGCCAAAGGATGAGGCGTTCAAGATCTGAACACTTTCTCTTCCACAATCTTCAGTAGGGGCACTCACTGCTGTTAGCTCAGCTTTAAAGAGACAAAAAATTTATGAATAGATGTTCTTGCTCTGTGGGCTTTGCCAAGTCAACAATATGTTGGGTTTTTTTTTTTTTTTTTTTCACTCAATGGTGCTTTGACAGACTAAAGACTGGGTTATGGTCATTCTTCCAGAAGAGCAATTTCTGATGTATATCAATCAAGAGTATAATTGTATTCATCTGTGGGTTTCCTAAAATTACTGTCTTGGAAAATGCATGGAGTCTGGAAGCTCTCTGAGAAAACAAAGGATGATGGAAAGGGTTGCCTAGTTTTGCTACAAGGCTTGAGCTGGCTGCTCTTAGTGGCTCTGAGGAACGTCTGGTATGAAGTGCCAATTGTCACTGCTCACTTCTATTGACCAGACTTGCTGTCATTTTAAAAATTAAACAGTAGTAAAAATAGCAAGTGTATGCTGGGAAAGCATTGCTGTTTGTTTTCTCTGTCAAGAAAAGACAAAAGATTGAGTCATTTAGGATTAAGGAACTCTCTGTCTCTGTATATTTATATGCCCTTTTAATTTTTGTTCATAAAAAAACCCCAAGGAGAACATAAATCTTCAGAAATCAAGGATGATCAGAACTAGGCTGAATGAAGTTTGTTCCAACTGTTGACATCTTATTCTTCTCAAGAGTGACTTGGCCTTGTTCTCTGCCTAATTTAACTCTTGATGTGACAACTGCAGGGGTTTGATTTGTCTGTTTTCCTGGATCTCTGGGAGAATGTGGGTTTGTACATGCTTTTCACACAGGATGCTCTACTGCCTTGTTCACTTACCTCAGGAAGGAAACAGCGAGGGCCATGCAAAGAAGTGCAGATAGGGGTCCTGTTGATAGACATTTTTGTCATTCTTGAAACTCACAACATTTAATACAATGTGGCTCTGGCATGCTCCAATCTTTTTTTTTTTTTTTTTTTTTTTCTTAAATAGTATCTCTTGCAGTAGGTTTAAATGTAATGACTCTGACTTTTAGTTTTAGAAAACCTTGCTTCCTAATGTTATAATTGTGATCTCCATATGCTTTCCTTCTGATTTTCTTTGCCTTGCTAAGAAAAGCAAAGCACAGAAGATTTGAGACCTCTGGGAAGGAAATGCTGTGGGTTTCTGTCTGTCAGAGGACTTACAGAAATTCCTGTACCAACAGGTCAAAATATACTTTTTTTTTTTTTTTTTTTGGTGTCCTGTTTCTGGCAGTGATCAGTATCTGCTATTTCAGAGGCAAGGAGAACAGGAAAACATCTTTTGGGCCATGTTTCCAGCATCTCCTCAAAGATATCATACCACCTGATCTGACTAAAAAGCACTGAAGTCCTGCAAGAAGATATAGCTTGGGGGAAAAAAACATTCTTCAGTGTCACAAATTCAGTTGTGAAGCTGTCACAGAGACTTCAGTTTAGTTGCTTGAGACAGAAGTTGCCAAAGCAGTTATTTCAAAATTGGGGTAAAGCATGCTAAAATGAGTCTGGGGACAAAATAAAGCCCAAACAATCCAGAGACTCTCTAGAACTCATCATCTTACGATTTTTACTGAAAACCCTTGTAATCTAGCAGTAGGAATTTGACTCGTCTTATTTTCACATTTAGGCACCAGTGTTGATTCCTTTCTAGGTATTTTTCAGGCTTTCACAAGATCTGTTACTTTCATTCTTCTTTGTAACCAGAACCTTTCTGCTCAAATTCCTAATTTTTTCCTTAGCCTTTTCACAAAGGTAGCTTTTCTCATCTGTCCATCAACACTTATGGTTTGCTTTCATCTTGCTTGGGACTTTTCACTTCACATGGCAAGTCTGTTTTTCACTTTTAGCAGCTGTTTTCTCACTCATTCCTTTACAGCTCCTGCTTTTATATCCATTCCCAATTATACCACTCTTTAAACACCAATCGTAATTTCCTTACTTAAAACCAATTGTATTACTTTCAGGTACTTTCAGTACTTTCACTTTTCTTACCCTACTCTTTTAACACTCTGTCTTGTCTCATTAATAAGACCCTTTGAGACTTCTTCTTCAGGTACCAATGGCATGATCCTGCTGATATTAATTATTGGGGTTGGACTCGATGATCTTCAGAGGTTGCTTCCAACCCCCAACATCCTGTGATTTCCATTTATTTCATGTTTTCCCCTTCTAGATTAATAAAAACAAACAAAAAATCCCCAATGCAAACAAACACCCCCTTCCTAACTTGTTAGTCTTTCCTTTACAAAAAATCTGCAAAACTATTTTAAATATAAATTTCTGTGGAGAAGGGAACTAAACTAAGGAGGGGAGTGCGAAGCTGATATTTCTAGCCATTTTTGTGAGGGCAGTTGACACAACTACACAAGAACTGACATGATCTACACCATCTATGTAAACTTGGATATCTCCAGTAGTGAGGAATTTTGTCCGGTATTAATTAGCAGTTGTTTGTTTTTTTTTAAAACTAGAATTAGTTATGAAAAGATTGAGTAGCCTCAATTAAAAAGACTCAAACACAAAAATTCTTCCCTTGGCACAGCTATGGGTTAGGGTTTTAAGCCCTTTTGGAGAAACAGATGCTGACAGATGTGCCCAAGACTATGCAGGAGCAAGTGAGCCATAAATTCTGTAGAGCTGCTTGTGGGTTTTCAGGAGGAAATAAAATAAAAATAAGTGAATAAAATTTGATTTTTTTTTTCTTCAGTTATATTATTACCTTGGCATGTCTTATAAAGCATACTGGGTGTAACTCAGCAAGAATAAAATTTAACATTTCCTACTTCTAAACAGGAAAGATATTTTTAAGGTATCAGTAATGTGTTTTCACAAGATGGCAAAAATATACATGGAATCAGGATAGGCTGTTAAGTCCAAAGAGAAGGCAAATATTGGAGTTTGAGTGCCATTTTGATTTCCAAGTGATAAGTGTGTTAGCCTTTATCTGTCCAATTTAAAAAGCAGGCACAGTAAGGGCAAGGTTTCCTGCTGCTGGAAGGCTGAGAGCAGCCATCCATTTGCAGACTTTTTTGCTTCAGCTGGGGGATTTACCTCCAATCTGCAGTGCAGACATATATAATTTTTCATCCTGTAGAATATTGCCAAAGGGAAATGCAACTGTGGTAATAAAAGCTGTCTTGTCTGAATCGTAGAGTGAAACTCTTGTGAGAAGTCATTTGGAGGAGGTGAAGAGGCATACAAAGAGTATTCCACTCTTTCTTCTTCATCAGAGAAAGCTTTTGGTGCAATAATGAGGTCTTTTACTCATATTGATATACTTAAAGCATTTTTCTGTTTGTTAAAAAAATACCATAAAGCAACTTCAGCTATTACAAAGGAACAGTTGAAATGAGTTTTAAAAAAATATTTTTATTTTATGGATTTTTTTTTTTTTTAATATAGAAATGCAGATTGATTTGTCTGGAGTCAAGTTTGTAGACAGCTCTGCAGAGATGAATTTGTAACTAATGGCTTAGAGAGAAAAAAAGGGTTTAGCTGTTTCTTCTGAAAAACTCAGAGCAAGAACTAAAGGAATCTCTTGGAGGTGCCAAGCTCACGGCAATGTGCTTTTTGAAGCATTTTATGTGGTGATTTGAGATCTTGTTAAAAGCTGGAACAACTCACAGTGCATATACATGTGTTGATTTCTTTGAGAACAGATTGGGAAGGTGACTGCTTGGCACAGTCACCATTGCTTTGTTCACTGCTGCTCGAGCCGTGGGCGCAATCCAGGCTACAGCATGGGAGACATAATCATACACCCTTGTGCTCCTCCTCTCCTTTTGAGGGGGTATTTAAAGATAAGGGATGTAAAACCCAGATGAATGTTACAGCTATGAAGCTGCAATGCCTTCCAAGCTGACTTGTTAGCTTTGTTCAAACTGCCTTCCTAAAGCTGGTTTGGTGATAGTGTCACAAATTTAATAATGCCATGAGGCAGTTTCTCTCTGCTGCTGCACAGGGCAGCAGGGCAAAAGTTTCCTCTGATTCATCCTTTATTCTAAAGTAGGGGGGGGAAGCCTTAAATATGCTGTTTGAACACAGGAGAGAACCCCCCATTTTGTTAGCTAATTAGCAAAGCTTCTGCAGGCTTGTTCTGCAATGTCAGCTTCTGTTAGTAAAGTTAGAGCAGCTTCTCAGTGCCAGGCTACCTGAGCAGAACCCTAACCAGAGATTTCCTTTACACGTTCAATTAATGTTAGGAAACAAGATCCATATAATGGCTAAAAACTTGAAATATATGTCATGAACCTGAAACAAATTTGTAGGTTTTGTCAGAACTTTCCAGCTGATAGTGTACTTTCCCCACAAGGCAATTACCAAGAAGCCAACTTCTTTCCTCTGTTCTCTAACAAAATTTCCAATATCAAAATCATCTCCAAATGTTCTTTGCTTCCTCACACTGAATATGACAATCAAACGTAAACAAAAGCTACTGTGTAGAGCTCTCTTAAGAAATCCAAACAGGTTTTGGAACATTTATAACAAATCAAGGGTTTGAGTGTTTACAGTCAAGCTGATAATTTTCTTCCCAGAGGGGAACACTACTATGGGCTCAAATTTTCCTCTTGTCAGGAAATGAAGTACATTTTGATATATTTTAGAACTTTAAGAAGCTCTCCGAAGGACTCGGATTCCAAGCAGGACTACAACTAACTCTTATTGATATTTGCATGGCAGGGGAGAAGACTTGGCTCCTGAAATCACTGCTGTGCATGTAGTCACCTTGGGCAGCATATTGCTAGCAGCACAGTGTAGTACCCAGGGCTGTCTAAAGCTCTTGCACTTCTCTGTGGCACTGTGTCACATATCTCAATGTTCCTATGAAAGGACTACTGAGCGGCCTGACTGCACAAAGTTCTTTGTTCTCCCCTGCTGCACTGGCACACACCAGCACAGGCTCTGACACTGCTTGTTTGAGAAACCCTGAGCCATGGGCTGCGTGCCTCTGTGTCAGCCTCGGGTAGCTGCAGCACAATATGAGTGTCACACAATAATTAATTATCAGAACCTGGTCTTTAAATATGGGTAGTTACACAAGAGGTCAAGAAGATTAACCAAGAAATCCTGAAGGCAAATCACAGAATCAATAAGGTTGGGAAAGACCTCAAGGATCATCAAAGTCCAACCTGTCACCCAAGACCTCATGACCACTAAACCATGTCACCAAGTGCCACGTCCAATCCCCTCTTGAACACCTCCAGGGATGGTGACTCCACCACCTTCCTGGGCAGCCCATTCCAATGGCCAACAAATCTCTCCATGAAGAACTTTCTCCTCACCTCCAGCCTAAACCTCCCCCGGCACAGCTTGAGACTGTGTCCTCTTGCTGATTGCCTGAATTTTGCCTTGGCCATGTTCTTACAGCACATGCTTAAGCTACAAATCTGATACCTGTGTCCTAAGGTGTGTGGCTGAAGTTAAACAATGTATAGTGGGAAGAGATGGAAGCTTAGGCACCTCAAGTTTGCCTTTTCTTTCATGAAGTCTTTGTTGTATGGAAACAAACAGTGTAAACTGCATCCTTTAATGGCAGAATAAGGACATTTCCTCAATAAAGCTTATTTTTACAAAAGTATAGAAACCCCCTCTCTGTTGGAGAAAAAGTAGTTAATGTGTTTTCAGGGAAGATAACTGGTTAAAAATTATCACTAACAAGGACTTCCACCAGTAGTGTGGGGTTTTTTGTGGTTCTTGACAGTGTAAATGCCTTTGCAATTCTAGCCTAGAAATAAGATGAGGTTTTGCAAGATACTTTGTAAGACAAGGGCATTTTAAAATTCTTCCCCAGCCTTTTGCAGATTGAACATACAACTCTAGGTTTGGCTTAAATAAGAAACCTTGATATAAATAAATCATTGGTGCCTTTAACACAGCAAGGATGTGGGGCTAATGGAGCAGGTCCAAAGGAGGGCCACAAAAATGATCAGGGGGTTGGAGCACCTCTGCTATGAGGACAGGCTGAGAGAGCTGGGGGTGGAGAAGAGAAGGTTCCAGGAACACCTAATAGCAGTCTTCCAGTACCTGAAGGGGGCACACAAGAAGGTTGCAGATGGACTGTTTGCAAAAGCCTGGAGTGATAGGATGAGGGGCAATGGTTTGAAATGAGAGGAGATTTATATTGGATATTAGCAAGAAGTTCTACACCATGAGGGTGGTGGAACACTGGAACAGGTTGCTTAGGGAGGTAGTTGAGGCCTCATGCCTGGAGATATTCAAGGTGAAGCTTGACAGGGCTCTGAGCAACCTGACCTATTGGAGGATGTCCCTGCTGACTGCAGGGGGGTTGGACTAGATGACCTTTAGAGGTCTCTTCCAACCCGAAACATTCTATGAGTCTATGATGTACATGTTTCATTTCAGAACTTATGTGCAATTTTCTCTTATTCAGTGATACTTTTACAGTGAGTAACAGAGCCCTTGGGTTTATTGGTGTTTGCCTGTGTGTTAACAAGGCTTGTTTCCTTGTATCACAGTATGGGGATCCTAAATGCACAGGAATTTTGTGGTAGTGCTGCAGTATGTGTCAGCAGTCTTTGAAAAATATTTGGAAATTCAACAGGACAGCAAAGCAAAGGACTTTCTGCTCCACAGAATTCACTCAGATGGCATTTATAGCAGAAACTGGACACTGCATACAGAGAAGAGAATTAATGACTAAGACATGGCAAGGTGTTTTGTCATCTTTACTGCTTCTAAACAGTTTAATCCACTTATTTAATTTGGGCACAGGTTAGTACTTACAAGGAAAATTATCAGACTTGCCTGTTGATGTAAGAATATCAACTAATTATCATAGAATTGACCAGGTGGGAAGAGACCTCCAAGATCATCCAGTCCAACCTATCACCCAGCCCTATCCAATCAACTAGAGCATGGCACTAAGTGCCTCATCCAGGCTTCTCTTGAACATCTGCAGGGATGGTGACTCCACCACCTCCGTGGGCAGCCCATTCCAATGGGCAATCACTCTCTCTGTCAAGAACTTCCTCCTAAACATTAAAAAGCAATTCCTTCAATCATTCCTTTGTGGAAGCTATTTATCATAGTATCTGGTTTCATATGTAGGATAGCTATTTACATGATGTATGTTCAAAACTACTACATTAGTAAGTTCTGTCCTTCTCTGACTAACCAGGTATAAGGTATAAAAGCTGATAACTTGGTGAGGAGAGTTGGTTTAGCTAAAAAAAAAAAAAACGGTAAGAGTTGGAAGATTTTGTTACTTCTGCAGCTATAAATTTGTGTGTGAGCACAGTTTTCCTTTTACATACTACAGAGAATCAAGGCTGCTGTGGTGCTACTGCTATTTCTGTATTCTAACATTACTTAGAAACCCTTACTAGATGTGATCACAGTTTTTCTTCCCTGATGATTAACTTTGGCACAGCATTCAAATAGCAGAGCTTCCCCAGAAACTGGGAGGCGTCGTGCCAACTACAGCTAAGAAACAACTGGACCTTAAGTCTTGATTTCCTTGTTTAGACTTCAGCCTTTCCCTTTGGCCTCTTTTGTGCTGTATCTGGGCTACTGATATGGTTGTTACTATTTTTCACATGTCTGACAGGAAAAACATGACTTGTGGAGGCCTTGTATTCAGCTTGCCATCCTGAGTCACCATCTGAAATGTTGAAATTCCTTTGACATTGATGTCTTCAAGGTTTGCTTCTTGTACCTGTAGGCACTTACGTGTCGTGAGTTGGTTTCCTTTGACATAATTTTATTTCCTGAAATCAGGCAGGCAGAGTAAGTGGTAGTGGCTGGGATGGTGTACAAAACAAGTGATGTTTGCATAATTTCTACTAACCAACCTATCAAGGGTGACTAATATTGAGAACAGGGTTTCAAATATTTTCTTGCCATGGTCTTGCAGTTGCACTGTGGATCATAGAATCAACCAGGTTGGAAGAGACCTCCAAGATCATCCAGTCCAAGTTATTGAGGTGGTTTCTGTACCTCCCCCTTCCCTCCCCCCCCCCCCCCGCCCCAATAGGACTTCTTTTCTTGCTTGCTTTTAATTCAACTCTGGTAAGTTTACTCAGAAGGTGAAGTTTTCCCCTGGCTGAACTTGGTAGCTCTGTGTGGACTTCTTAGGACAGAAGCAGGAGAGTGGTGAGAAAGCTCCTGCCTGTTGATGGGGAGGAAGTTCACCTTCAGCACTGTAAACAATGAATTCACAATCTCCATAACGAAATGAGCCTGTGATGTGTGTCACTGATAAATTCAGGAATCAACCATTAGAAATAAATCAGCATTGTGTCACTCAGCTAATGAAATACCTTGCTGTAAGTATCTCTTTATTTTTTAGATGGTCTTCTTTGATTTACTTTCCCAGAAATGGCTGTGCTAACGTGGTGGTCCTGAGACATTCAACCTTTGTTCTTCTCATGCAGTCTCTCTGCAGATCATAAAAATGATCAACACGGGCACATCTTCAGAGTTAATTTCTTTTCATCTTCTGTGTTCCTCTACCAATAACCTTCCTGACTCCTTTTCTACGTAATTAACATGATGGAAGATTTGTACCTTGAAATATGACAATACAGATCAATAAGTACTGGGTAAAATGTGCTTTGCCTGCTTTGTTTTCTGTTTGCAGTTTCATTGATTTATTCCCTTCTATGAACAGAGTGTTACAAGAAACAAAAGCTTGGCCTTTGCTTCCTTGAGCACTTGGAACAGGGAATTTCATACTCAGCTGATCTGTAGAACAAACCTGGTTTTCTCCAGAAGGCCACATTTGGAGTAGCCAGCTCTGCAATGTCCAAGCCAAGCAGAATCTGGGAGGGAGAAATTAAACTGCTATCCTCACTCAGAGATAGGCTATTGATTTTTGTATTAGAGGCTATTGGTTTTTGTATTAGAGGCTATTGGTTTTTGTATTAGAGGCTATTGATTTTTTTATTAAGTGATGTGTTAGTGGTCCCTGCTGTTCAGTGATTTCTCTGGAGTCCTTTGGGTTTGCTTTTTTTTTTTTTTTTTACATTTATTGAAGGGTAAAGGGCTGCTTCTAGTTTGGAGGAAGTTTTCTTTGTTAATTTGGAACTTAGCCTAGAGGAAATCTGAGGGAGATATCTCCACCAAATGGATGCAGTAATTTAAAGCTCTTTTAAAATGGTTTCCCTTGCTGTAGAGCCACAGAATCATTAGGGTTGACAAAGACCTCTGGGATCATTCAGTTCAGCCATCAACCCAACACCACCATGGCCATTAAACCATGTCCCAATGTTCCAAAGTGCACATCTACACATGTTTTTGAACACCTCCAGGAATGGTGGCTCCACCACTTCCCTAGGTGGCCTGTTCCAGTGCTAGACCACACTTTCATTACAGAAATTTTTCCTAATATCCTATCTAAACCTCCTATGACACAACTTGAGGCCATTTCCTCTCATCCTGTTGCTAGTTGGGAGTAGAAATCAACTTCCACCTCACTTCAATCTCCTTTTGAGTAGTTGTAGAGAGCAACAAGGTCTTTCCCCAGCCTCCTCTTGTCCAGACTAATATTATTCTTGCCCTAAATGTTCACATTCCAACTCCTGTCTTGCAATTCTCAGACTCCTTAGAAAGAATTTGAAACAGAGAAATTAAGTGATTGATAGTTCAACACACCCTCTTTAACATGAAGAATGAAAATGAACATTCATGCTTCAAAGGACAAATTTATTTTCTAGCAAAAAGTCTTTTGGGATCAAATCTAAATTTCTGCTGCAGTTGCATCTAATGTTTGTATAGCATTGTCAATAAGAGACAACTTCTTTAAATGTATACACATATGGTTTGTTTACCAATTTGTTTGGAAATTATTGATTCTGCATGTTCTGCAAAGATCAACCATTGGTCTGGTTTTAATTTTCAGCCTAAAATATAATGGCTTGCAATGTGTTACTGGATCAAAATGTGCCTGACCTCCTGTTTTGGGCAGTAAGGCAACAAGGTACACTCACTTCTATGACCTGCCTTTTATCTGTCATGTTGAAGTTTTGTATTCCTTCTCCACAATCACTGATGGTGTTCTGCAGGCAGAGAAAGAATGAGAAGGCTTCTTTACAGCTTCCAGGAATTTTTTTTATAGGGTCATGCCAAGAATGTGTTTGGTCAGGGCTGAGTAATGCTGAAGTACCAACCCAGGAGAATGCTGGTGGCATGGCACCATTAACATTCCTGGTTAGCTATTGCTGGCTCATGGTAATTTCTGAATTGTGCAAGGGATTTGCTGGGGGGACTGTGTCAGCCATTCAGCATGCCAGAGACTATTTTGATAGCTTTCTATGTTCCACATTGTTAATGACATCAGAACAAAGACCATCACATACTTCTGCCAGCAACTGTTTAATTTGCTGGTAGAGACATAGCCTCACAACCTTGGCAGAAAATGTCTTCATTCAACCAAAATGCCATTGCCAAGGATTCTTTCTTGTTGAGTTCCTAGTCTAGAAAGGATAGAGAAAGCAGTTGACTGGGGTTTGTACTCTGAAAGACTGTTGAAGGGACATTGCAAGTTTTGCCTCCTCTGCTACATTTTGTTCCACCTAGGTTTGAAGATGGATGTGTGGATGTGTATAATTTTTTTTTTTTTCAGATAATAGCTACTTTCCATAAGATATTTTAAGATACTCTACTCTTAAACCAAATACTTAAACAGTCCAGGAAGTTTGACTGCTAAATTCCAATTCTTACTGAGTAATGTTGTGTTTGTCTTACACTAAAGTCTTGCTTAGGGATGCTTCCATAGTATCTGGGGAAGGTTAGCCTTTTCATTTCCAGAATTTAAAATCTACTGTTTGTGTTAATGCATTCCTGCTTCACAATGGCTCAGATACCAGAGGGATTGAGTTAGAGCTCTTGTTCAAATCAGCCTTCACAGATTAAAATGGGTTTGCTTGCTCTCTCTCTACTGTCTCAGTCTTTGTTTAAAGTTATCTGGCAGTTTCCACTTCATAAACTTGAAGGATTTATTTGTTTAATCTGAAGGTAGAATCTGTTGATTATTCCACTTGTGCTCATTTTAGGGAATTGAATACTTTGTGCTAATCTCACTCTTGTGATGAAAGACCAAGCTGGGGATATTAAGATATTTCAGGGAAAAGCAGGGGAGGGGGCAAGTATTACCTGCTCTGGCAGCTGCTTATCTTCGTGATCTTCCTATGCATGCCCCACTGCACTACAGCTGAAAATGAGCCATCTCTGGGATCTCAAATTGGACATGAGCAGTTACCACTGCTCTGCCCTGCATGGTTTGCTCAGTGTTTCTCATGTTGATGTTGTTTTTTCTTAACACCAAGAATTTAAAAAAAAAAAAACATTCCTGCTTTTTGTCTCTGTCTTTTTAGAATTTTTGCGTGGAATAACTTATCTTTAAAAATCTGAAGATGAACGTTTTGGAGAAATCTTCCTCTTTTTTTTCTTCTTCCTTTCGTTAGGTTTGTGTGGAGGGTTTGGGGAGTTGTTTTGGTTTTGGAGGTTTTTTTTAATGATGCAATTATTTTATAGTACAAATATTAGCATATTTGCTTTGTAAGTCTCAGGTATCTGTTGCATAGAAATTATTTATTTTTGGATTCTTAACCTTGGCTTATTCCCTTCTTTAAACCTCAACCTCTCTCTCAATTTAGAATTATCACACAATTTATTTAGAAATATCACACAAGAATTATCATGCAATTTCAACTGTTATGGTAAACTTGCTTTTCAAGATGAAAGGACTATAATCTGTGAAGTTGCTCACATCTGCTTGAAATGGATCCCCAGCTGGCAAATCCCCAGATCCTCCTTCTCAAAAAAACTTGTCCAGATAGATTTCATAAGCCTTTACCTTTTCTGAATCTCTCCTTTTGAAGGATACTGAACCATTTCAATGGCCATAACTTATCAGTAAGTTAAAATGACTGTTAAAAGTTAATCCTCATTATATTAGGGTAATTTTTTAATTAGTTCTTCCCATCTTCACCTATATTTGATGCTGGTATATTTTGATCATACACCACAAGGAAGTTTGGAAAAAATACATGCAAACCTGTTAGCAAATGGGAAGGCTTTTACTGAAGCCATGTAGTACTTCACAGAGCAAAAAGACCTCAGTTCTCTTTTCTGTATGTGTTCTCCCAACTGAAATGAATACTGAAATGAACAAATACAACCACTTGGACAGCACTTAATTTTGGTATTTTTCTCATCCATCACTTCTGTTCCCAGGCTAACATGTTTATTTGAAGCACACATCTGTTCTGAACTGCACTGCTGCCTCCAGCTGTACATGACTACAGGTTGTGAGGGGCTAGTGCCAGTTCCTGTATTAAAGAAAACACAATTTATGAGGTGGTTTGTCTAGCTTACTATCAGTAGATCTTGATCATTCATCCCTGGAGGGCCTATGGTGGCCCAGAAAAATATCATTGGCAAAGGCAAAAGTGGTGCCAAGGATTAGGATGTTGGAGGGACACTGGTCCAAGAAGTGCAAGCTAGAAGTTTAATATCTTTGATACATCTTTGGTCCTATCACTAATGTAAAGTTTTCCCTGACTTTGGTTTGGCCTGAAGTTCTTTAAGTCACAGAGGTGTCTTTCACACAGAGGATTTTTCTGGCTCCCTTTTAGGATTAGAAAATAATACTTTGCATTTCCAGGATCTCCATCAGCCTTGACTGTGTTACCTTAATTTAATTTATACTATTAGATATTAAGTATTTACTAGAACTGTATTTTAGCCAAGCTTGAATAGTTTTGTGTCCAATGGCATTAAACGATGGATTCCATCACTTTAATATACACAAATGAGAACTGAAGGAGGGAGCAGTCCTTCATTCTGTGCTGATAAACCCAGTTTAGTTATGAAAAACCTCAGTTTTCTTCCTATGGCAACTTGGGATACAATGTTACAGCCATTTATCTGGAGGGGGAGAGGAAAAGCAAGAATAAAATTAATCCTCACGAAACTTCCAAGCTCTTTCTCAGGTGTAATTCTTTTTGTTATCTTTTGCTCTGAAGGTGAAACAGAAGAAAACTAGAATGATGATAGTTTGGGGCAGAATACAATGACCTATTTATTATTAGCATGCTCAGTATTGTTAGTGTTTTGGTTTTCAAAAAGGCATTTTGGGAGAAAGTCAGAATGTGGTTATATATTTAAGTCAAGTCTAAATGGATCTTTCTTCATGCTATAGTGGAGTTCCTCTCCTATGAGGACAGTCTGAGAGAGTTTGGGGTGGTACAGTTTGGAGAAGAGAAGGCTCCAAAGAGACCTTATTGTGGCCTTCCACTATCTCAAGGGGGCCCACAAGAAAGATGACTCAGGACTTTTTAGGTTGTTGGGTAGCAATAGGACTAGAGGGAACAGATCCAAGCTAGAGGAGGGGAGATTTCAATTAGACATTAGGAAGAAGTCCTTCACCATAAGGGTGCTGAGACACTGGAAGGGGTTGCCCAAAGAGGGGCTGGAAGCCCCAACCCTGGAATTTTTGAAGGCCAGGCTGGATGTGGCTCTGAGCAACCCACCTATGGCAAGGGGGGTTGGAACTAGATGATCCTTGAGGTCCCTTCCAATTCTGACAATTCTGTGATTCTATGGTAATATTTATTTGTTCATTTTTGTTTCTTATGGCTAAAAAAATAATGTGGTTCTAGACTTTTCCACATTGCGGTGGGTTTTCTCTAAAGAGATATATTTTCTTCAGTATAGCCCACCTTTATCTGTGTGCTACAGCCCTGGTGTTCACAGTATCACAATACAGTAGAGGTTGGAAGGGACCTCAAGAGATCATCAGGTCCAACCCCCCTGCCAGAGCAGCATCACTTAGAGTAGTCCACACAGGAATGCATCCAGGTGGGTTTGGAAAGTCTCTACAGAAGAAGACTCCACAACCCCCCTGGGGAGCCTGTTCCAGTGCTCTGTCACCCTCACTAGAAAGAAGTTTCTCCTCATGTTGAGGTGAAATCTTCTATGTCTCATTTGAACCCATTCTTCCTTGTCTTATCACTGTGCACCACTGAAAAGAGCCTGGCCCCCTCCACTTGCCACTCACCCCTCAGATATTGATAGACATTGATCAGATCCCCTCTCAGTCTTCTCTTCTCAAGACTAAACAGCCCCAGGGCTCTCAGTCTCTCTGAGAGAGCATCTCTAGGGGAGATGATCAAGTCCCCTAATCATCCTTGTGGCACTCTGTTGGATTCTCTCCAGCAGAGAGGCTGTGCAGCAATTTGAGCCAGTGTTAAGATCAGCTGTGGCTGATTAGCACATAGCACATTTGAGAAGATTGTCGGTCATCTGTAGTGCTCTGCTTGACTCCAATTTGCCTGGGACCAAGTTGATACATTTCTCAAAAGGACAAAGCAATGCTTGATCAAGCTACTTCTGTATGGCAGTAATTGGTTTTCTGGTTCATGTGAATTGATTTTTTTGAAATGCTGTCTTTAATATGTTATGCTCTCTTTTGTCTTTCAAATGCTATCTTAGTGACACAAATGGTATTTCAGGGTGCCTGTGCATCACAACAACTCAGTTTTATTGTTCAGAAGTCTCAGTTTTAAACTCTGGACTTTGTTACATATTTTTTTAAAGCATTTTCATGTGATTTTTATGCAGTTCTGCAGTTCTATAGCTTTTAATATTCCATTTGCTGTGTGGAATATATGCTTAGGGATATGGTTTAGTCAAAGACTCGTCAGTGTTAGGTTAATGATTGGATTTAATGGTATTAAAAGTCTTTTCCAATCTAGGCAATTCTGTGAATCTGTGAAGTAAATTTAATCAATTGTTTCAGTAGCAGCAGCCTTTCTCAACAAAAGGGATTTGAAAGCTGTGGTTTTACTAACAACTTTGCAGTTGCACTGTGTTGGGTACCAGTATGTCTCATGAAGTAACACAAAACATATTCTCAAAATTTGGAAAGGGATTGGAAAACTCTTTGTGGTGCAGGACTGATTTGCTCGATGGAAAGATAGATATTCTTTGGAAGTATTTTAGACATCAGAAAACCATTTTTCACTCTTTTTAAGAGTACAAATGTAAGTTTGTTTTTATTCCAGTGAGGCCCAAGGCAGTTAATTAGTATCTTTTGAGCCTATGCCTTTAAATTCTGAATTTCCTGCACATAGTATGAATTATCACAATTCATTTCCAGTTGTTATTTTTCTAAGAGTATTCTTTTTCTGAAAGAGCAGTTCACAGCTAAGGGACTTGAGGTTGAAGACTGTACCTTTAATTGACTGCCTTGAGAGTGTTCGTGTGGCTTTCTCTCTTGTGTTGTTTTGGAAACGTGAGAGTGACCTAAGAATGGATTGAGAGAGTACAGAAAGCTGCCTGGATGTCACCTCAGCTACAGCAGGACTGACCCAAAGTTTCTCTGCTGCCCCTACCCTTATTCCTTACCCAAGGAGAGACCTTGACTGGCTATCACTGACACTGAGCTATTTTCAGGCCCCTGAAGTCAATGACAGCAACCTGAAGGAACAAACACTGGAACCGGTTAGAAAACCTCTCCTGCTCAAGTTCCTCCTGACCCAGATGCCAGAATGAAATAACTAAGAATTTCTTGCTAGAGTATAACTGACCTTGGCTTGATAGATGTCATGTTTTAAAAGCCCAAGCCTGTCAACAGTTGATAAAATGCTGTCTCTGCCTTTAAAATAAACAGAAACTCTTCTGTGTTTAGTTCTTGAAGGGAAGAACTGAGTACAATTAACAGTTTATGCATTATATAAACCACATGTTAACCTTTTAAACCTTGGGGTCGCAGACTTTAAACAGTTTAGAAAATTTCTCAATAGAATTATCTGCTTTCTTTCCCAGCATGTAGAACACAGGGAGATAATTTTCTGAAGGGCACTGTTCTTGTTTTCTTGCACGCTTGAAACCTCAGCTCACCAAACCAAGCTTTTGTGCAGCTGCAAACACACAGGACCTTCACCTGCTTGTCAGAGTGGCTGCTCCAGCACTGCTTGGTACTTCCACACTCCCATGTTCCTGAGAGAGAGAGTCTTCTGCTGGGCTGGATCTCTCCATCTTGGGGAGCATGCTGCTTTTTGACTCGGGGTGAAGGTATGATCTGTTACAAACAATGCACAAGTGAATTTAAACCCTTCAATGGATTTTGGGTGAGACCCAACACACAGACATAATACAGCCAGAAATGGTTGGTGATGGGATGGAAAACATTAAAGAAATCCCCTGCCACCTGGTACTGTTGATAGTTTGTTGGCATGATGTGTTGCAGATGCCTGTAGACACTGCCTTTGAGAATAGATGTAAATGTTGGTCTCTGTCATTCTCATTACAAGATGTAAATATGCTTGCAAGGAAGGCTGTAAGAGTCTGACCAAGACCACTTATGTGCAGAGAAAAAGGCAGCAAGCTCTACTTTGAAGTAACCTGTAGCTATTACTTATTAAAAATTGCAGCTTTGGCAGTTAAATGTTGGCAGTGCTTGGTATATAGTACTGGTTAGTGCTGTTTTTCCAAATGAGATTATAAAACCTTCCATTTATATTGCTATACTTTCAGAAAGGACTATTCTGCATTAACAAAACAAAGAAAAAGGTGATGTCTCTGGCTAGTCCAAGCATAACTGCGTGGAGCAACCCAGAGTAAGAGTCTGAGTTTATAGGCCAGAGTGGAAGTCGTTTCTTTTTGATTGTGTGAGCTTTTATTATGATTGTACTAATTCATCAAAAAAAAAAAAAAAAAGAAACAGAGCTCTGAATAAGAAGGCAAACACATTTCCAAGTTCCAGTTTTATTAAGATCAATTGCTCCTTCTTACCTAGCCTTTGTGTTTATAGCAAAAGAATAATGTGTACAGAGGAATTTCAAATTCAGAACAACATGCTAGTTTCTGAAGTCAGAATTGCTTCATAAATTGAGTGCTTTCATTACTACTGATAGCAGGCTTAAAGTGCTCATTATTATTGTACAGCTGTATGGTGGGGAAGAGTTAATGTGGCTATTGTGATTTGTACCAAACCTACCTGACAAATGCCAAGCACCAGGTTCAGCAGCAAGCAGCTTTTAATCATTTCACCATGCTACATGCTTTGAAAGTACAAATAATTAATGTTGCAGATGCATTTTCCTCAATGAAGCACTTCCAGGGAGAGGTCAAATGTGTGGTACAGAGAAGCCAAACTAGAGGTTTACACTGCACCTTTCCCAAAACCACCTGCTGAATGATGTGCCTCTGCCTTGCATGAAGGGTAGTGCTGAGTTTAGGTTCAACTGCATGTGGAGGTGACAGTGAAATACTTTTAAGGACACCAATTAACTTGTGTGGAAACAGATCTATCCAGTGTACAGAAGCAGATTGGATGCAATGTCTAGTGCCTCAAGTCCAGGAAAGCAGCTTTCCTACGGGGCAAACATCTAGTGCATGCAAAAATGAAAGAATTACCATGCAGCCCAGAAGGCAAATTGTATCCTAGGCTGCATCAAGAGGAGTGTGGTCTGCAGGGTAAGAGAGGGGATTCTGTTCCTTTACTCTGCTCTTGTGAGAACCTAATAGTTCTGGTGTTCCCATCACAAGAAGGACACAGAACTGCTGGAGCAAGCCCAGAGGGGAGGCCACAAAGATCATTCACAGGCTACACCACCTCTGCTATGAGGATACACTGGGGGAGCTGGGCTGGGGGAGCTAGGGTTGTTCAGCCTGGAGAAGAGAAGACTATGGGGGGATCTTGTAGCTGCCTTCCATTACCTGAAGGGATCCTACAGGAAGGCTGCAGAGGGACTTTTCATAAGGCTGTCCAGCAACAGGATGAGGAGGAAAGGTTTGAAGCTGAGGGATAGTAGGTTTAGGCTGGATTTTAGGAAGAAGTTCTTCAGTACAGGGGTGGTGAGACTCTGGAATAGGCTGCCCAGCAAGGGTGTGGATGCCTCCTACCTGGGGGTGTTCATGACCAGTTTGAATGAAGCCTTGAGCAGTTGAGTCTAGTTGAGTAGCATCCCTGCCCCATGGTGGAGAGATTGGAGTAGAAGATCCCTAAGGTCCCTTCCAATCTAAGCCACTGTATGAATTACAAGAAAGTAGGAAATGAATTACAACAAAATAGGCAACAAAATGTTTGAGGTCTCTTTATTTGGCACTTATTTTGAACTTGGCATTTTTCATTATTTGATAAGGAAGAGAACTCTGTGTTGATGTTCATATGCATGTGTTCATGTACTTGTCTACAGCCAGTTATGCTGTCACTTATCAACTGGGGCAAAAAAATTATTCCCCTTCATGGATCTGTACCACAGACGTAACTTTGACACAGCTCCTAGCATTGTCAGACTGGATAGAAAATAGTTTTTCTTTCTGAAAAACAAACAAAGATTCAAAACACATAGGGTTGACTTACGAGCATTTAGGTCAATAAAAATAGTGTGGGGTTTTTAATTGTAAAAGTGTGTAATTACTTCTTTTACTGGGAGGGTGATGGAGCACTGGAACAGGATGCCCAGAGAGGTTGTGGAGCCTCCTCTAGAAATCTTCAAAAGCTACCTGGACACATTGCTATGTGACCTGTCCTAAGTGGCCCTGCTTTTCACAGGGGCTGGACTTGATGATGTCTGGAGGTCCTTTCCAAACCCTAGCATTCTATGAGCCTATGACAGTTGTAGTTAGAGGCTGTTTTCACTTCTCGAAACTAGTTGTGCACATTTTTTCTGCAGAAGTGAGCAATTCATTCTATTTGGTATTTCTTTGTAGCAGCTGATGAACTTCAGCATCTTGGAGTACTCTGTGTTCTTGAATTGTGGGCAGCAGTTTTTGCTGTGCTTTGCATTGTTTGAAACATTTTGTTAAGCCTCCAGGTTAATGTCTATTCACTTATGTCTGACAGTAACTGTCCTATGTAAGAGGACTGGAACATGGCTGAACAGGAATATTTGCTTGAATTTTTAGCTTGGATGGTCAAAATTTCTATTCACTGAACTGACTTTATGTAACAGAGATGAAGGTTCACTTAAAAAAAAAAAAAAACAAACAAACCAAAACACCAACCAAACACCTCAACAAAAAATAAGCAACAGAGCCCCAAAACTCAAATTCCTTAACAAGCTCTTTGTATGTTCAGCTCTTCCCTGACCACTGTGTTCACACAACTGGACTATCTCCTTACTAGTATTTTTAGGTGAACTCTTGTAGTCTTGGATAGAAAGTCATCCTTTTGAAACAGCAGCTCAGATGATCCAGAGGCATGTAGAGAAAATAGTACAATATGTCCTCCCACAATAATTTACTGGTACTTGTGATTCAACAGATCTGTTGGAAATGAAGCAAGCTTCATGGGAGCTGAGGGATGGCTCATGCAAATAGCACTGAAAAAACTAAGAAAAAAAGTCTTTAGTGATTTTTTATTGTGCTTGGAAGCAAAGAAGCCTCTGAACCTGGTATTTCCTCTAAGACTATTATGACCTCAGCCCAGTATCACTACAACTATTCCCATTTTTTTCCAATCCCATATAAGGGAAACAAGGGAAACCTAAGACCAGTAGCATTATGTAAGCTATCCAGGCTAAAATTCATTCCAAATGCTTTTCAATACAGCAAAGCATGCCTTTCATTTACTCAGTGACAATTAGAAGTGAAAGCTGAGTAGATGATTTAAAGACCATCTAAGCAATGTCCAAAAATGTTGTAAGCATTGATAGAATTTTTTTTTAACCCACTCTTAGCAGCTCCTCCAGGATTCTGCCTCCTTCATGTTACTCTCTAAAAATTCAAATATTTCATGTAGAGCTAACTGTGAAAAGGAGGAGGAACAACATTGTAAAATCCTGTGTAGTGGGATTTGTTTTTATTATTATTATTATTATTTTAGATGCTGTGCAAAAATCCTATTCCTCTTCAAGCATTTGCTTTGGAATGAAGAAACTGCTAAAGCAGAAAGATTTCCTCAGGAAAGGAGTGGCAGCAATCTGCATCCTTCATTCAAGCATAAAGGTGCCTGAAGTGTCTCAAAGAATATTAGAAATTTTCCTCCAAGTGAGCCTTGCACTGTGCCTGGCTAATAGTGGTTAACTGAATAGAGGGCTAGGATTTTGCATAACATCACAGAATTAAGATGGTGATGATGATGATAAGGACAACTCTACTCTTTTGATTGCTCAATTCATTCCGGTTTAATAGCAGCAATATTAACACAAAAGTAAAATTAATGAAAGCTCAATATTCATTCCTCTGGCAAGATGCCAAAGCCTTTGCAGAGCAGAACAATTGTGCTGTATCTTGTTGAACATTCTGGGCCTGGTTTTTTAACTTGAAGGCTTTACATTTACTTTTATCACTTCAATACAACATCATAAGAATATTATATGTAGCTCAATTATTTTTTCCCCTCTCTTTATAACCTCATTTAATGCTCTGCACTGTCCTATCCCTTGGGATTTCTTTAGATTGCTGAGTCAAACTGCAGAGCTGTTCCATTTCAGGTGCCTAGGTGAAGATACTGGCAAACCATGCAGTTTGTGTTAAAGATTTTCTCCCAAACTGTTGGAAACATTTAATGCATGCAAAATTACTGTAGAAATTCCACGGAATACATCTAAAACATAGTAAAGCTACCAGGTAGAAAAAAAAAAAAAAATCTGTTTTCATTATGAAAGTTTTTTCTACTAGTCAACTGATGCATGCATTTCAAACTTTTCCATTAGCTCACAGATCTTAAGGTAAAGAAGGCCTCTACTAGCAAAACCACATTGATGGAGACTAGGCATTTCCATGGCAAACAGTTGGTGTTCTATGGGGGGTTGAGTGCTGTTTAACGACTTTTTAAAACATAAATATGTATTTAAAACAACCCTAAGCCCCAAATAGGACCCAAAAGGTATGTTATCTTCAAAATAGCTTTGGAGGCAGGTCAAACCTTTAGGGTTTTTACTCTCTTGCTATCCCTATTTCTGCCTTTGAATGCAGGAGGGAATACGTTTACGGCAGAGATGTTCTCACTCCCCTGCCCTCCTGTTCCCTATGCTCACTCCCACCTGCAGCATGTTATGAACAAGTTCTCACCTGCAGTGAGCCCTTTGGTGAGCTGCTGCTTCATCTTGCAAACCCTACACACAACCTTCTTCCCCCCCCCCCTTTTTTTCTCTGCCAGTTTAATTTTCTGTTATGTTAGGTAACTGAAACAGCCCAGGGAGGAATTTGGTGGATGCCAGACCAAGAGCAGAGGATGCTTTTGGAACCAGCTGGAATGACTTACTGCTGCCAGAAGTGCACATAGCTTGTTCTCTTCCAGTCAGCATTCCCTCAGTTTGTGGCACATACTAGTGTTGACAGATTTTGGAGTTTCTCTCCTTAAGTTTGCAAGGAATGTTTTTCCTTTTCTTTCATTTTGTCTTATTTGGTTTTGGCTTTGCTTCTGAGGGTTTGTGGTTGTTTTGGGGGTGTTGGGGGGGTTTGGTTTTTTGTTTTGGGGTTTGTTGATTGGTTGGGTTTTTTTGTTTGGTTGGGTTTGTTTGGGGGTTTTTTGTTTGTTTTTTATCATTCTAGTGTAAAGTAAAATGATGATGCAGGTATAACAGAGTTTCTTTGGTAACCCCTAGTCTATACACAAAGGCACTCTTCTCCTCCCACTTTTTTCATACAATCCATAATCTCCAGATGGAACCCTGTGGTACATCAGTTCAAGTGGGTGGGCAGCCTGTGCATATCTGAGGGCTCTCAGTTTTGCCTGTGGAAGCTGGAATGCCTGCAGTGGGGGCTCTATTGTTCTCTCCACTATTTAGAGATTCATGCATCACACAATATTAAGAATGTTCCTGAACATTAACCATTTCTTGTCTTTTCCTACTCCACTGGGTTCAGAGCTCTCATATTTTCACTTCAGATTTTTCTACATACATGGCAGGCTAGAGCATTGCTTGAGCACTGGGCTATACTTGGCCCTTTTTACTGCCTCTTTCCATAAATGTGGGTTAATCAGGTGTGACTCTCAAGGAGTGGCAGGATCTGAGAGACACAACAGCAGAGATGGAAGCTTCTTCACAGAAATGTAGGAGCTCATATGACAAATTAACTGTCTTTATTAGAAACAGACAACTTTCAGAGAATCGAATTTCTAATCTCTTCTGGCATGAGGGAAGAGCTCTGCTTTTTCCTCAGTTTGTACAGAATGGTCACATAGCTCAGGAAAAAAAAAGCAGATTGTGTTTTTCTCTGTAGGAGAGAGAGATTTCTCCTTTTAAATGACAGAAATCTTTGACTCTCCCCAATTCTACAAAAGCTCTGTGTACTGCAGTACAATCAGAGCTGTAGGGGAGTTGATTTTGTAAGCAGCAGGCAGAGAGTGTAAGCGAATGTCTGTGTGCTCTGTATTCTGCTGTCATCCTGCCACCATGTTCCTTGCAGAGCCTGGATCAAATGTCACTTCAGTTCACCAAGGTCACAGAAAATTAATGTTAGAAGAGATTCCAGGCTTTGCTAAGCTGGTGTTTTACTTGTGGGGAAAAAAAAAAAAAAAAGGTCATTCAGGTTTGAATCTTGTCGGATAGGAAAGGAGGGTCATAAAAAAATGCTGTCACACTTTAAAAACAACTTACTGGGAAGGATCCAAAAGTGAAGAACCTCCATGGATGAGTCAGGTATGGTATTGTAGTCCCATGTGTCTGCTTTATGCTTTTGTGAGCTTTCACTGAGTTAATGGAAGCTTATATGCACACCACAGAGTTTTCAGCTTATGTAAAACAAGTAAGTGTGCTCAGATAAAGCAAAGATCCACCCTTCCTCACCCCAACACTGTGGCCAAATACCACAAGCAACAAATCAGATTCAGGAAAGAATATGACTTCATTACAGCAGACTATCTATTTTTTACAAGTACTTTCCTTACTGTGTGGTGAAATCTATCTGCAGCATTACAAAAAGTAAGCTAAATGTGCATGGGATCAGCACTTTGAGTTTGTATCACTGTTTAACTCAATTTAGGGACACACACAAGCCAGCCAGAATGTGTCTTCTCCATATGGGCAGTGTCATGCCAAAATTGGAAAGGAAAATCCTCTGCCTAGTAAGTTTGTAGATTAGATGCTGAATGTTTTAAATCTGAGTTTCCAGGCTTAAAAAATGAGGATATTTTGGGAAAAATCCCACAAAAATCAAGGTAACTTTTTCTTTTTTTGTTCCATAGTGTATAAAGGAGTGAGTCCAGAGGAGGGCCACAAGGGTGATGAAGGGGCTGGAGCACCTCTGCTATGAGGATAGGCTGAGGGAGCTGGGGTTGCTCAGCCTGGAGAAGAGAAGGCTCCAGGGAAACCTTAGAGCTGCCTTCCAATACCTGAAGAGAGCCTACAGGAAGGCTGGAGAGGGACTTTTCACAAGGGTGTCTAGAGACAGGACAAGGAGAAATGGTTTGAAGCTGAGGGACAGTAGGTTGAGACTGGATCTTAGGAAATTCTTCAGTACAAGGGGGGTTGGACTCTGGAGATAAGTTGCCCAGGGAGGTTGTGGATGCCTCCTCCCTGGGGCTGTTCAAGGCCAGGTTGGATGAGGCCTTGAGCAGCCAAGTCTGGTTGAGAAGCATCCCTTCCCATGGTGGGGAGGTTGGCGTAGATGATCCCTGAGGTCCCTTCTAGCATAAGCCATTCTGTGATACGTATGTGAACACCTCTGCTAGATCTGGAGCAACATACAGATCTGGTAGGTTATATTTCTATGTGGTAAGACCTACCAAGTTAGGGTTTATTTACTAGTAGCTAGCTGGCAGTCTTGTTTTTATAGTAGATAAATTTGTGAATGGCATGAAAAAATGCTAGGACTAATCTTACGCTGTTGCTAATGTGCCAGTGGCACTATGCCAGCTTTTAAATCAGCTGAGGATTATCCTGATGGTTTTGTGTTGTTCAGTGTTTGTTTCTGGTGTAGTTTAGAATCGACAGGCTCTGCAGAACCAAAGGCTAAATGTTTAAACACATGACTCAACAGGAGAAAAGGGATTTGTTGCATCCTTCAGATGAGACAGATGAATGCCTGAAGCTGTAACTTTGGCCCCATATTGTAAAATGCCATTAAAGGGCCACAAAGCTGGTGAAGGGTCTGGGGTACATGTTTTATGAGGAGCAACTAAGGGAACTGGGGTTGTTCAGCCTGGAGAAGAGGAGGCTGAGGGGGAGACCTCATTGTCCTCTACAGCTCTCTGAAAGGAGGTTGTAGTAAGGTGGTGCTGGTCTCTTCTCCCAAGTAATCAGTGATAGGATGAGAGGAAATTAGTTTAATCTCTAAGTCTGAGTCTAAGCCAGGGGAGGTTTAGTTTGGACATTAGGAAACCCTTCTTTACTGAGAGAGAGGTAAGGCATTGGAACAGGCTGCTCAGGAAAGTGGTGGAGTCAACATTCCCAGAGCTGTTCCAAAAAAGATGTAGATGTGGCCCTTTGGGAAGCAGTTTTGTGGTCATGGTGGTGTTGCATTAGCAGTTGGACTCAATGGTCTTAGAGGTCTTTCCCAAGCTTTATGATTCTCTTCCTATATTTATTAAGTGCAGTGAAATCCTGAGTACTACTTATGGTGAGGAACATCTCTTCCCACCACTAAAAAAAGGTGATGTATTTGGTGGTAAATAAAAGTTCATGTATTTGAAAGATGAAAACCTCTGAAGCTAATAAACTAAAAAAAAAAAAAAAATTAAAAAAAACTACATTTATTTAGGATATGGAAAAAATAAACATCAAAGACTAGACCAAAAAAATACTCTAGCTACCTTTTCTGATGTTGTTTGTCATTGAGAGTTAAGACTAGAAACTGAGTTGACACATGACTATTACAAAACCAATTTGTGTTTATTAAGTGCTGCATGTTTGGATTCATTTGCTTGTAGCTACTGATTTTGTTTGTACTGCAATTCAAACTTGATCAGTAACTGAGCATCTTTTAAAATGCTGATGAATACCCTGAGACAAAAATGATAACAGAGTCATTCTGGAGCAACATACAGATTAGTTTGCTCAGTCTGTTGCTAGCAGTCTGACTGCTTAACATTCATCTGTGAATCCATCACTTGACAAAAAGCAAAGCAGTGCCAGGGGGAAAAAAAGCAAATACAGACTAAACATGGTGAGGAACTTCCCATTTTCTGTTAGCACCAGAAACCTTGTTTCTCAAACCAAAGTCCTGCTCAGAAACCCAGATGAGTGTTATTGCAGGGGGGGGAAAAAAGTTGAGGACCAAAGAGAAAAGACAACTAAGCCATCCTGTGAAGTACTGTGTGCAACACCCTTGGTGTGCTGCATGGCCCTGGGTATGGCACCTGAAATACAACACAGCACACCCAGGAGTACCTGGGAAAGGGACAGAGCTGGAGAATTGCCTCTGTCACAGGGAGACAGAAAACAGCCAAAAGTGGTCACACTGGAAAAAGGAGTCATCAAGCTAAGACCAGGAAAACATGGCAAGCAGGGATCCATTATTTACTACTTTTATAACCCAGGGATTAGAAGATGCTCCATGACAGGATCAAATGTCCAGATGCAAGGAAAATTGAAACAGAGAAGGATATGCTTTATCTTGCTACTGCATGCTGTAGTGTTCAAGAGATCTGAAAGAATCTGTCAGGGGGACAGAAAACCTGAATGTTGGAGCTCTCTAGACCACCCTGCAGGAAGGCAGAGGGCCTTGCTAGTCAAACAATCTGTCTTCATCCAACCTTTTTCCTTGTACTCTTCTTGTGGTAACCCTGAATGGATGTCTCTCAGAAACATGGCATGAGCAACTTGTAGCTCTTTAACCTGAAGAAAAGTAGAGTGAGGAGGGATCCTATCAATGCATAGTTGTAAGTACTTCAAGGGTGGGTAGCAGGAGAATGGGGTCAGTGCTTTTTCAGTGGTGCCCAGTGATGGGATAAGAGGTAATGGGTACAAACTTGAACATGAAAAGTTCCATCTAAACATGAGAAGGAACTTTTTTATGTTGAGGGTGACAGAGTACTGGAACCAGCTGCCCAGAGAGGTGGTGGAGCCTCCATCTCTGGAGTCATTCAAAACCTGCTGGGACACTGTCCTGTGCAACCTGCTCTAGGAGATCCTGCTCTGGTAGGGGAGTTGGATTAGATCATCTTCAGAGGTCCTTTTCAACCCCTATCATTCTTTGATTGTGTGACACTGTGAAAGCCAACACTTCTGAGTCCAAAATTTGTGCCATATAGGAAACAGACAAAAGCAACTGGGAGTCTTCACTGTGTAGGAAAGGATTCTTTTTTAAAAGCATAGTAATGAAATTAATAGTGCATATAAAACCAAATCAGGTTTCATACTAGCTCTTCATGCTTTTATTTGATATTGCTCTTTTTAGAAGCAATGAGTTTATACAATGCCACTCAAAATCATGAGTACAGCTCTAATGAGTCCTCTTGTTCTGGGTTTGTCTGTGAAAATGAGATGGAGACATCATTAGAGCCATCAGTTAATTTTGACTGACATCACTGACGTTTGCAGTCTGAAGGACTAAAAAATCTGCATTTCCCATTGGAAAAATCTTCCTTTGGAGAAGCTGTAGGCTTGGCCCATGTGAGCTTTCTGACTTATGTTGTTGCTTACCCAATCTGCTGATGTTTTTGCTTCTCTTACAAAACCACAGGAAGACTTCCTACACCATTTTTCTTTTACACAAGAAATGAAATGGAAAAAAAAAGCTACCCACTTAAACAGGAGAGTATAGTTCTTATCAGGATAGACTTTATCATATGTATTTGTATTAAACCAATAAGAGCAGACCTTTAACAGGATCACACAGGAGGTTAGGGTTTGGAAGGGACCTCCAGAGATCATTGAGTCCAACCCCCAGATATTGCAAATCTTAACTGATAATCAGAATAATAAATTGCTGGGGTTGTTTAGCCTGGAGAAGAGGAGGCTCAGGGGAAACCTTATTGCCATCTACAATTACCAGAAGGGAGGTTGTAGCCAGGTGGGTGTTGGTCTCTTCTCCCAGGCAACCAGTGACAGAACGAGAGGACACAGTCTCAGGCTGCAGCAGAAGAGTAGGCTGGATGTTAGGAAGAAATTCTTCACAGAAAGAGAGATTTGCCATTGGAATGGGCTGCCCAGGGAGGTGGTAGAGTCACCATCCCTGGAAGTGTTTAAAAGAAGACTGGATGAGGCACTCAGTGCCATGGTTTAGTTGATTAGATGGTGTTGGGTGATAAGTTGGACTTGATGATGTCAAAGGTCTTTTCCAAGCTGGTTAATTCTGTGATTCTATGATTTAGTTTGACTGTATCAATGCTCAACACTTGGCATAAATATTCACGTTTTATGTCTGCTCCCTTTCTTATGAGATGAGCAATGATTAATATTCACAACTAATGGGACTGGGAGAGGTGAAATAATTTGCTTTATTGTATAGCATGTTCCTTGCAGAACCAGGAGAGGAACTCAGCCCATCTTCTAGAAAATAAACTAAAATAGCAAGCATATCTATTGGTTTTCATAGTCAGAATGAAGCAACTTCTCTGTTTACTGTAAATCATATTTACACATTCCTTTCTAGCCCCACAAATGCCATAACTGACCTTTAGAGGAACTGAAAGGCTCCTTATCTGCTAGAGCACCAGCTTGCACATCTGGGTTTTGCTGCATCAGCTGACAGTGGTTGCAGCATTAAATATGCTCACCAGACCCTCATTTTTTGTATTGGTGATGCTGTTTAAGATATCATTGCCACCTTAAACTCCATTTTGTGTTTGCTAAATAGAAATGAGCAAAGAACTCATCTTTAGAAACCAATTTCACTCTGCATTAGTTTTATTAATTATCTGGGAAATGAAATAGTTAATATCACCACAGTTCACTGCACTGGGATAAATTCTCTGCTCTGCCCTACAGACTGAATAGATTTTTAAGTTATAAATTAATATTAAAAAAAAAAGTAAAGCAAACTGCACAGAGTGCAAAAGTAATCAAAAACACTAACACAGCTGTACTCCTAAAATGCATCAAAGACTGTCTGCTGCTTCTTGTGGTACCTATTCCAACACTGTTACTCATTCAGAATATGAAATTAATGCAGGACCTCATGGATTTATTTTTTTTTTAATCTGAAATATTGTCAAGGAGCACTCTAAAGCTAGGTTGTTTTGTCTATCAGTTTATTTTTCTGTATTATATGTCTCTTCTGGAATTCTTTACTTTTTCAGCTTCAGAAATTCCTAGAAGGACTGAAAGCCTCTAGCAGTGTCATGTTAAAAGATTCTCTTTTAAGTCCTTAAGTTGATAAATATAACAGGAACTGTTGGAGTTACGTGGTGAAGTAGGATCATGCTGTCAGATCCTACCACTAAGAAACAGAAGTGAAAGAAATGATGAAAAAATGAGCTGTGGAGCAATTCAGCATTTAGAGTTTTCACTTTTATTTTTCCTGATTTTTTTTTTTTTTATTATCCTTTGTGTTCCCAAGGGCTATTGAGTCTCCTGTCAATTTGCTCTACTTTTAGGTGATCAGATGGTACTGTCACCAGAGGACATAAAAATAACTGCAGGTAGGTCTTATCAGTAGCAAAAACCAAGCAGCAACACGGGTCTAAGTTCAATTTTTAGCTTAATCTGCAGGTCTGCTGGAGTACAGAGCTGAAAAACTGAGTATTAGCTGAGCTTATGGCTAGAAAAAGGAGGAAAACAACAGCAAATGCACCTGGTGGGGCATTTCCATGTTCCTGATCCTTAGTTTACAAGCATTGAAGAACTTAAAACCCTTGGACTGCAGGGGAAGGCAGAATTAGGGATTTCTTAGGATGGATTTTGTTAGTCAATATGGAAAACGCTTTTGTATAATTCACTGAAAATCATCCAGTTTGAGATGCTAAACACAGGTTCTGTGTCAGTTTAGGTGGTGAGATTACTGTCTTGTGATGAAATCTGTGTGTGAGGTCAAAGGAAATCTGGTTGACTTATCTTCATTTCAAAATCAGTTTGATCTGTTTTGTTTTGGTTTTCTTTTTCTGAAGTATCCTCGGGTGTGGATGTTGCAGTCTGGTCACGCTCTTGTAGTTATTTGGTAATGCATGAGAATAAGAGACTGAGATGCTTTTAGAAAGTTAAAAAAGAGTTGAAATGATCCTTTGAAAAACAAAATGGCACATTTCTGAGTCTTCACAGAATGGCACTCAGGTGGTGTCACTGGGAAACAGCCTCTGTGCCTCACCCTTTGCTGAGGAAGGGAAATGCTCCCATTTAACAAGGGCTCCTTCCTGGTTGGTGCATACATTGTGTATGTTCTTTTCTGGCTTCAGGCTTTCTCATACACAAACCTAAAACTGTAGATCAGGAAGGATGAAAGTCATAATTAGCAATGTCTGTGGTCACATATGTGGCTGCATGGGTTCACTTCTCAAAAATGACACAGATAAACTTCTCTGGACAAAGGTCTGTATTTCAGAAAGGACTTCAGTCTGTGCCAACAAGAATTAGAAATTTCTATTAATTTACTATTGTGTGATGGGGGAGCACAAGCTCTGACTAGGTGTTAAGTGAAGTGATCTCTGCCCATTCAGCTACTATTAGACCATAGTAGACCAATTTCTTCCAGGTTCCATTTCTCAGAGGACGCTGTGAAAATCTGCCTTTTCCAGAAATGAGGGTGAAGATGGATAGCCATGGGCAGGTTTTTATTGACTGGTGGATAATTCTGCTCAAAATGTGTTCACCATCAATCTTTAATGCAAGCTGTTAAAGCCTAAATATCAAACTTCATTCAAATTAATCCAATGTATCAAATATATATATATATATATTTGAAAGCTAGAATTGCAATCCTTCCTTACCTCTGAATATTTACACATAGGTTCTTCTTGATCTGAAGTACCTGTTCTAGGTAACTTTAGTTAGTGAGTTAGTTATTGTAAGAAGCCTTTCATCTCTACCATTCTCTGCCCAAATACTGTGCAGTGATCCCCTCTTACCTGTCAGCAAGGCAGGAACTCAGGCAAGTCTTGTGCTATAACCTGAAGATGACTGAGATCCCTGGGGCTGTTTAGTCTCAAGAGGAGAAGACTGAGAGGAGATCTCATCAATGTCTATCAATATCTGAGGGGTGGGTGGCAAGTGGAGGGGGCCAGGCTCTTTTCAGTGGTGCACAGTAATAAGAAAACAAACAGTGGGTTCAAACTTGAACGTAGAAGATTTCACCTCAACATGAGGAGAAACTTCTTTCCAGTGAGGGTGACAGAGCACTGGAACAGGCTGCCCAGGGGGGTTGTGGAGTCTCCTTCTCTGGAGACTTTCAAACCCCACCTGGATGCATTCCTGTGCTGAATATCCTAAGTGTTCCTGCTCTGGCAGGGGGGTTGGACCTGATAATCTCTGGAGGTTCCTTCCAACCTCTCATATACTGTGATGGGTGCAGATTTTTTGTGTGTGTGTTGTGAAAAGAGGATCCTCAGTCCAGGAGATGCTTTGGTTTATGCTCTCTTTAATTAGCTACCTGCTCTTATTGCAGGCTGCTGTTGCAGTGGATTGGGATTATCTCTATCACAATGTTGCATTGCTCCAAAAATGTTTCCTGAGTTAGAGCAGAGCTGCTTTGCCAGAGCACTCCTTGGGAACTGGGATGCAGGGACAGGCAGAATTGGAAGAGTTTAGCTACAGAGCTGTGGACCTCTAAATGACTTTTGTTTTGTTTTCTTATCTCACTGCAAATTGAAGCAAAATCTCTGATGAAAAGATGGCATCTGGAAAGAAGTAGCAGCTTTTGCACTGTAAGAGTTTATACAAAGCTCTTTTAGTTTAGGGAATTTTAGAGAGTCTAAATCTGTCCCCAGGGAAGCCCTGGAGCTGCTCTGAACACATCAAGGACGAGTTTAAAGCTACAGTGGTTGATCATTTCCCCTAAATCATGTCTTCCATAACACTTGGTGCCCAAGGTGTAACCCAGACAAAAATGTTGTGTAAAAAAATCCTGTCAAAGATCTGTTTGGTAGGGTTGGAGAAGGAGTACCACTCTTATGCAACTACATTTTGCAGATGATGTTAGAAAATCTGTGTAATAGTTGAAATAATAATAATAATTCAGAATTATTCACTGGAATAATTCAGAATAATTAACTGGAATTCAGTTTATTTGATTTTGTGAATTTTTGAAGTTAATAGGAGACATAGAGGGTTTGTTGTGGGGTTGGGGGGGGGGATTTGTGGGGTTTTTTGTTTTTTTTCTTAAGGAAGAAACAAAAAGATCTGGAATAATTAAATCCAGAATCCCTTAACACACTGGATTTTTCTGAGATTTCTTTGGCAAATCAGGGCTAGTCTTCCATAGCAGAGGTCTGTGGCTATAAAATGTCAAGTTTTCTATCTGAGGCAAGGTAAAAATGAAATGATGGGGCTTGCCTTTGAATTACAGGGTTGGGGGGGAAGGAATAAATTCTCCAGCTAAATAGCAAGGTCTGTGTGATATTTCATAGAGTGAACCTGTGGGTTGGTTTTATTGTTTGTTTGGGGATTTTTTTGTTTGTGTTTTGTTTGATGTGTTTTGCTCAGTAAAGTAATTGCATAAAGAGGAAAAAACTGATTTGCGCTGATAAAACTGTACCAAAACAAACAATTAGAGCCCGTTCCCATCCTCGTTTGCTTTCTCTAGTTATAAATAAGCTCAGAGCTCCCTCTAGTGAGACTTCAAAATACAATTCTAGTTTGGTGGGGTTTTTTCTTTTGTACCAAGTTTTAAAATGAAATCAAGCATTTCATTAGATCATTAAGCAAAAAATGATTAAACCAATACATATTAATAATTTAAATAATTTAGGAGGGGCAAAAATGCAGGAGACATTTCCTCTGCAGTTCCCTGCTTCTCATTCCCCAAAATGTTGTAACTCATTCCCAGTCACAGTGTTTCTTGCTTTCCTCTTGACTGCTTCCATAAACTATTTATAAATGAGTTCCATAGCTCAGGTCCAGCTTGGGAATTATGAGCAATTTCTTTGACTCTTGTGGAGTACAGCATCTCAATGATTTGAGCCTGAACATTTGCCAGATGTGTTTTCTCATGAGTTTTCCATTATTTCCTGTCCCTGGTCATTATTAGCATGTGAAATGCCTTTCCTGTGATATTTTGGTGCTTCAAGGCCTGATCTCAGTAGGAATATGAAGAAGCACTGACAACTGTGAAGATGAAGAATGGTTAAGGAGTCCTTCAATTAGGTTAATTTTGGCTTTGCTTTGAGAAATGAGGGGGAAAGAAGGGTCAGATCATCAGCTGGTATAAATAAATGCTATTTTAGGCCCAAATCAGCTCTGTCTCAAGTCACTCAGTGGGAGCAGTATCCGGTCTGCTTATATCTAGTCTCTTTTTTTTGTTCTTTTCACTCTGGCAATGCTGAGAGAGCCCAAATAGTCAGACACTCACTATAATAGCAAAGGCTCATTCGTTTTGGATGACAAGTAACCAGTGCTCCAAAGTCCTCAGGAGCTAAATAGACAAGACCTAGAGGAAAGGAAAGAGGTAATATCCCATTTGATAGGGGAAAAAAACCAACCAACCAAACAAACAAACTTGGTACTATTTCTATGAAGGAAACAAAGGTTTTTCCATGCTGTTGGATACAGGGCCTGGCTATATGTTGCCCTGAGCTTCCTTACTTAAGATGATCCAGTCTGCTGGGAGGAAGGTACCCTCTGTTTGGACACAGTCCTCTGTCATTGTGCTTAAAAGTCTAACAGACCACAGCAGACTCTTGTTTTGCTGCCACAGAAACAGATGAACCAAGGTGTTCAATGACTGCATCTGACTTAGATGCTCTTCTCTGCTGAGAAGCATTCATTGGGTTTTATGCTACCAACAGTTTGTAGCCCTAGCTTAATCCTAAATCCAGACAAGCTGATTTCTAGCTGTCCTGACTGTGGGTTTTGATCATGCTGGCATTCATTAAGAAGGTTTTTCCTACTCAAAAACCTTGGTTCAGGCCTTTTTAGGAAAGTCCACAATTTAATTTCAGCTAGTAAATCACTGACACTGCATAAGCAAGCAGCTTCTAGAGTTCACTTGTAAAATAAAATACTGCCTGTGCCACATTAACTGTTTAAGGGTGACAGGAGATATCAAGAAGAGGTTCCGCTTGTACTCAGCACTGCTGAGACTGCACCTTTAATACCCAGTTCAGTTTCAGTCTCCTCACTGCAGGAAAGACATTGAGGTGCTGGTGCAGGTCCAGAGAAGGGGGTAACAAAGCTGGTGAAGGGTCTAGAGAACAGGTCTGGTGAGCAGCAGCTGAGGGAACTGGGGTCATTTACTTTGGAGAAAGGGAGGCTGCTTCTCTAGAGATAATCCAAACCCACCTGGATGTGTTCCTGTGTGACCTATTCAAGGTGATCCTGCTCTGTCAGGGGGTGTGGACTAGATGATCTTTTGAGGTCACTTCCAACCCCTAATATTCTGTGATTCTGTGAGGGGAGACCTTCTGGCTCTCTACAACCACCTGAAAAGAGGTTACAGTAAGGTGGGTGTTGTCTTGTTCTCCCAAGAAGGAAGAGGCAGAATGAGAAGAAATAGCCTTAAGTTGCACCAAGGGATATTTAGGTTGGATATTCAGAAAAATTTCTTCACTGAAAGGATTCTCAAGTATGGGAACAAGATGCCCAGGGAAGTGGTTGAATCATCATCCCTGAAGATCTTTAAAAGACTTGTGGAAGTGGTGGTTTGGTGACGTGGTTTACCCATGAACTTGGTAGTGTTGGGTTAATGGTTGGACTCTTAAAGGTTTTTTCCCAGCCTAAATGGTTCTATGAACCATTCATTCTCCCTGAATGTCACACCATTTTCTGTCTAGCTGATTGCAGAGCAGTAGCAATCACTTGGCCTTAAGGCAAGATGACTCTCCAACAGGAATAATTCATCCCTTCAAGCCAGTCTTGTTCATTTCTAAGGATTATTGGATTGAGTGAGAAGGTTTTAAAACTTACAGTGTTCCCTGGAAATTCATGCTGAAATAACTATTATATTCCTATTTGACTTCAATAATTTTCCTTTTAGTAGAATAGTGCTTCACATTTCTTCAGTTTCATACTTCTAGTTTATAGCTAGAGAATAGATTCAATTATCCATTTAGGTGTCTGCCTGTAGATGTAAGTTGGTTGCTAATGGATATTAGCAACCTCCTTAGTTTCAGTGTTTCTAAAAGGCAGCAAATCATGGAATCATAGAATGTTACAGGTTGGAAGGGATTTCCAGAGATCATCGAGTCCAAGCCCCCTGAAAAGTAGGACCATTTAGCTCAGGTCACACAGGAACATGTCCAGGTGGGTTTTGAAGATCTCTAGAGAAGGAGACTCCACAACCTTTCTGGGCAGCCTGTTCCAGTGTTCTGTTACCCTCACAGTAAAATTTCTTTTCTCAAGTTGAGATGGAATTTCCTATGATTGAATTTACATCCATTGTTCCTCCTCCTATGTGTGTATGGGAAGATTTACTGAAACCTAAGTTATCCAGATCAAGAATGGTACAGATGACAGGAAACACCATCCTTTTTCTGTTCTTTGACATCATCACTTTTGAGCATATCCCCTGGGCACATCCTCCAAACCCTGCAGATTCACACACTTCTCTAGCTGAAAAGATTCTCGTGGGATTTAACAGTTTCTTGTTCTACTTTGTACCACAGGTTTTATGGTTTGTCAGAACACCAGCAGTCCCACAGCTGCAGCACTCTTCCAGATAGGTCTATTTAAATTGATGCTCCTTATAGTAACCCTGCAGAAATAGCTCAGCTACTCAGGAAAATTTTCTGATGCTTTTGGCATGTACACAGCAGCATCCCTGCTTCAGCAAAGCAGCTGAGTAGGTCACAAGCTGGGGACAAGACAATGTAGAAGCTGTTGTAGCTCTCTGTGGTAGCAGAGGGGCAGCACCACAATACTAAGGCATTCACTGCTGTGTCTCAGAGCATACAGCAGAATATAAACCTCCCAAATTCCAGGTCTCCTATCTGCCAGTTGTTTTCTTTTACTGAAGATGTTGTAGGAGGTGATGGTTCATATAAATTATTATTTATCATATTATATCAGCTGAAATCACATAGAATCACAAAATTATTGAGGCTGGAAAAGACCTCTGAGATCATAGTCTCACAGTATATCAGAGGTTGGAATGGACCTCAAGAGATCACCAGGTCCAACCCCCCTGCCAGACCAGAATCACTTAGGGTAGTCCACACAGGAATGCATCCAGCTGGGTTTTGAAAGTCTCCAGAGAAGGAGACTCCACAACCCCCCTGGGCAGCCTGTTCCAGCGCTTTGTCATGCTCGCTGTTTTTCCTCCTGTTGAGGTGAAATCTTCTATGTTCAAGTTTGAGCCTGGCCCCCTCCACTTGACACCCACCCCTCAGATGTATATACACATTTATGAGATCCCCTCTCAGTCTTCTCTTCTCCAGACTAAACAGCCCCAGGGCTCTCAGTCTCTCTTCACAGGGGATATGCTCAAGTCCCTTAATCATCCTTGCGGCTCTCCTTTGGATTCTCTGTTTTCTGTCTCTCTTGAACTGGGGAACCCAAAACTGGACACAGTATTCCAGGTATGGTCTCACCAGGGCAGAGTAGAGAGGTAGAAGAACTTCCCTAGCCCTGCTGGACACACCTTTCTTGATGCATCCCAGGATCCCATTGGCTCTCTTGGCCACAAGAGCACATTGTTGTTCCACGGAGAACTTGCTGTCCACCAGCACTCCAAGGTTTTTCTCTGTGGAGCTGCTTTCCAGCGGGGCAGCCCCTAACCTGTACTGGTGCCTGTTGTTATTTCTCCCCAGATGTAGGACCTTGCACTTGTCCTTATCAAACTTCATGAGGTTTGCCTGCACTCAGCTCTCCAGCCTGTCCAGGTCACATTGGATAGCTGCAGAGCCTGACAGGTGTCAGCCAACCCCCCCCCCCCCCCCCCCCCCCCCCCCCAATCCCCTCACCCAGGTGGTTGATAAAGACACTGAACAAAACTGGACCCAGTATGGATCCCTGGGGGACACCACTTGCCACAGGCCTCCAAGCTGACTCTGTGCCACTGGTGCTGACCCTCTGAGCTCTGTTGTGGAGCCAGTATTCAATCCACCTCACTGACCAGCCATCTGTACCACATCTGAGCTTTTCCACAAGGATGTTATGGGAGGCAGTACCAAAAGCTTTACTGAAGTCAAGATATATGACATCCACTGCTCCTCCTTCATCTACCCACTTGGTCATAACTTTATAGAAGGCTATCAGATTAGTTAGGATCCTCAAGTCCAGCCTATGACCTAACACCACCACATCAGCTAAACCATGCCCCCAAGTGCCACATCTAATCTTTTCTTAAAGACCTCCAGTGATGGTGGCTCCACCACCTCCCTGGGCAGTCCATTCCAGTCCCTAATCAGCCTTTCTGTGAGGAAGTGCTTCCTAATACCTACCCTAAACCTCTCCTGGGGCAGCTTTGTCAAATATCTTCTCCTCTGGTCATGAGATTGTTCACCCTGAAAGGAGGACCTCGTGGTGCAAATAACTCAGAAAAATAACTGATTGGTCTGAAGGAAATCTCAAGCTCTGTGGGAAGCTGCAGTGTGCTTCCTCTTCCTGATGCATCTCCTACAATCTGCGTCTCAGACAAAGGCAGTGGTGTAAAAATGGCAAGTGCCTCACATTCACTCCAACAGACAGCTGTTGTAGGGAGATATCCCTGAGCATTTGCCTCCCACCACAGTGAGCATTGTTTTGCAAGTTTTCTTTCTCCAGTACCAACAGAAAGACAGAAATGCAAGGCAGGAAAACATTCAACCATCCAAGCCCACGTTCCTCGTCTACCTCCCCTTCTCCTCTGCTGCTCTTTGCCTGTGGCCACAGGCTCCTTTCTGCTACCTAACCAATTTCCCTTTGCTGCAGAATGATTCCTCAACACCAAGATTAAATGATTCATGTTATTATCATTTTTTCCTGCTACATGGCACCAGGGTGGTCCTCCCTTTTAAGCCCAGGGAAGAGGTCCAGATACACAATGTTTGTAGCAGAGATTGTCTATTTTTGTACATTCCTACCAGGATAGACAATTTACAGAGGTTATGTGGTGATTTTATTTTTTTGGGGGAGGGTAGAGGGGGAAGAAAAAAAAAATAAAATAAAAATAAAAATTCTAGAGCCATCATTCTTAAAGGAACAGTGAAACACTTCAGTTTTGCTCTTGACCATGCTAACAGTTTTTGCAACACTTAGCTCAGAACATGAATGCTTCTGTATGTTGAGCTTCTGCACCTTTTCTTTTTTTGTTCCTTTTCCATTAATTTTGTCATCAGCCCTCAGCCAAGCAAGCAAATGGATTTATATTCTTCCTCTTATCTGAATTTTACTTCTACCTCATATCTTATACAAAAACCTCTGAAGCTTAAAGCAATCAACTGCTCTTCAATGTGGTGTATTTCCTCTGCTCCTCACCTTCCTTACTGCAGATGGATGATTTGTTCTTGCTGTTGCTTATCATGGTAGAATTGTTATAGTCATAGAATAGGTTGGAAGGGACCTTTGAAGGACATCTGGTCTAACTCTTTTGCAGTAAGCAGGCATGTCTTCAACTAAATCAGGTTGCTAAGAGCTCCATTCAACCTGACCATGAACATTTCCAGGGATGGGGTTTCTTCCACTTCTCTGGGCTACCTGTGCCAGGGTTTCACTACCTTCACTGTAGAAAAATTCTTGCATCTAGTCTAAATTTACCCTCTTTTACTTTAAAACCATTATTCTTTGTCCTGCCACAACAAGCCTCCATCCTATTCTGACAGTATCTTTACAAGTGGTAGAAGTTTGGCCTGGTAAAGAAAAAAATCCCTCTTCTTTTTTCCAATATCCAGAACTTAGTGCCATTCCAAAATGACAAAAAACTTTCTCTTTATTATTTTTTTTTTTGTAATTGAATGACTAAGCAGCAGATGTCATCAGAACAAGTAAATTTCTGCTTGTTGTTACTGTTCACTCTTTAGATACTTAAAGTCTAGGTGGCATCATGGGCTGCATCAAAAGCAGCGTGGCCAGCAGATTGAGAGAGGTGATTCTGCCACTTTACTCTGCTCTGGTGAGACCTCACCTGGAGTACTGCATCCAGCTCAGGAACCCTGAACACAGCAACAATATGGGCCTGATGGAGCAGGTCCAGAGAAGGGCCACAAAGATGATCAAGGGGCTGGAGCACCTCTGCTATGAGGACAGAATGAGGGAGCTGGGGTTGCTCAGCCTGCAGAAGAGAAGACTCTGGGGATACCTAATAGCAGCCTTCCAGTACCTGAAGGGGGGTACAAGAAGGCTGCAGAGGGACTGTTTGCAAAGGCCTGCAGTGATAAGATGAGAGGCAATGATTAGAAATGAGGGAAGAGGAGATTTAGGTTGGATGTTAGGAACAAGTTCTGCACCATGAGGGTGGTAGAACACTGGAACAGGTTGCCCAGGGTGGTAATGAGGCCCCATCCCTGGAAATATTCAAGGTGAGGCTTAACAAGACTCTGACCAGCCTGATCTAGTGGATCATGTCCCAGCTGACTGCAGGGACATTGGACTAGATGACCTTCAGAGGTCTTTTCCAATCCAAACCGTTCTATGATTCTATCAGTTTAACAACCAAGCCTTATTCAGCTGAAAACAACCTGGTACTATTTACATTGGCCGGTGGATGTCACTGTTACAGTGCAAATGTAACTAAAAATAGCCATGGAGAACTTTGGTTATACCAATGTATTAAAACAAGAAAAAAAGGATTTGTGTTCCTTAATAAGCTGCTACTGCTGTGCAGCATTAAATCTAGGGCTAAGAAAAACCTAAGTATTAATTTATTCCACCTGTTGGTTGGGCTGGGATTAGTTAATGTGGTTGGTGTGTGGACCTTTGGTGCACATCCCCGTGACACCCACACCCTGCTGCTCAGGGCTTAAGGTGGGCTGGGTGCAGCTCTGGCAGTCTTCTTGTAACTCTATCATCGTGCTGTAACTGGAGGCATTTTTATCATAAACATCTAATCATGCAAAAGGAATCATTTCTATTCAGAAGCTACATTTACATTTAAAAAATAAGGTATTGCATGCTGGTTTAAAGTCTATTCCATAAATAACAGGCAACAACCTACCTTGTAAGGGTACAGTCTACTACATTTTTCAGAATCCATGGACTGCAGGGGCTTGGATTAGATGATCTTTGGAGGTCCCTTCCATCCCAAACTATTCTATGATTCCTCTAGGCTTTTAATGACTGTGAGGTTCGTGGCCATAAGGTTTCCAAGGTAAAATTCTCATCTGATTTTGGATTGAACTTTATTTGATTTGTAAGACTGTTAACAGCACAAATGTGGAAAAATATGGAGCTTTCCATTTAAGATATTGGTTGAAAGCCAAAATTGCTAATAATTTGGCCCTACATCTCTTAAATGATCAAACTGTAATAATTATGCTTCCTTTGCATAAACACCACAACCTTTGTCATCTGAGGTTGCAGCATGTCTTGTTTCAGTGACACCAGTTAACTGAGACAGAAACATAAGGTTTGCAGGTGACCTCAATGACATAGAAACAGGATTCTGGTCCTCTGAAGTAGTTGGTAAAGTGGCTGAAATCTCCTTACCTGCTGGTTTTCCCCATGTGCAAATAGGTTGGGGCAAGTAGAAAGTTTGCCAAGTTACTCTCTTTTTCTCTACGCATGCAGTGTCAGGGACCCACCTGGAGTGCTGCATCCAGTTCTGGTGCCCCCAGTACAAGAAGGACATGGAACTGCTGGAGCAGGTCCAGAGGAGGCCACGAAGATGATCAGAAGGCTAAAATGCCTTTTTTATGCAGAGAGGCTGCAGGAACTGGGGTTGTTCAGCCTGGAGAAGGGGAAGCTCCAGGGAGACCTGATAGAAGCCTTCCAGTATCTGAAGGGGCCTGCAGGAAAGCTGGGAAGGGACTTTTGGCAAGAGTTTGTAGTGATAACATGAGGGGCAATGGCTTTGAGCTGGAAGAGGGGAGTTTTAGACTGGATATTAGGAAGAAATTCTTTACAGTGAAGGTGATGAGGCAAATGGAACAGATTACCCAGGGAGGTTGTGGATGCCCCCTTCCTGGAGGTGTTCCAGGCCAGGTTGGACAGGGCTCTGAGCAACCTGGTCTAGCAGAAGATGTCCTTGTCTGTGACAAGGGGGTGGAAAGTCAGGGAGGTGGTTGAGGCCCCATTCCTGGAGGTGTTTAAGGCCAGGCTGGATGAGGCTCTGGCCAGCCTGATCTAGTGTGAGGTGTCCCTGCCCCTGGCAGGGGGGTTGGAACTAGATGATCCTTGTGGTCCCTTCCAACTCTGACTGATTCTATGATTCTATTCTATGATTCTAATTAGATGATCTCTAAGGTCCTTTTCAACCCAAACTATTCCATGATTCTATCCTTGAGTATCCTTCTGTACTGTTTTGGGAACTGAAGGATCTGGTTTAAGTGACACAGTGTACACTTGCAGTCTTACTGGAATTATGGTTGCCTTCCACTTCTAAAGGAATAAACAAGAGACAAAGGCTTCAATAATCATTTAAAATAAACATTTTGCCACTGTTCTCAAAGCTCCATACATCATTAAGCCATCAAGCTCTTCTGCAGCACTGGCAGTATGTGCGTTTTAGATAAACAGTGAAACAAGAAGCATGTGACAGTGAGGTGGAACTGGGGCTGGCTTTTTCATTTTGAGAAACTGCAGTCCTCAGATTTGGACAACATACTAAAGTGCTTTATGTTGCTGGGTTTCAGTTCTTAGAGGAAAGTGATATCTATTGATTTGAAGTGCAAAGCCTTTGCATGTATTTTAGAAGAAGTTAAATGAGCATGTGAAAACAATTTGCAGCTCTTGCCCTGGGTGCATTGAGACTGACAAACATTTTTTCTGCTCTTGACAGCTTACTTCATCTCTATAGTTCTAAATGATGCTGAGATAAGATACAGTACAGTCAGTCAGTTCACATTACTTCTGCAGCAGTAATAGCCAGGAACAGCCCTCACTTAAAGAGCAGTACAAACCGTTGGAAGGCACTGACCAGGCTGGTGAGATGTAGCACTTCAGAGAATGTGAAATCCAGATGCTACATACAACCAAGGAGTAGGTATGTACTTGTTTATTTTTCTTTTTTTTTTTTTTTTCCTATTTTCTCTTTGTGATGATCATGGAAATAGAACCGATTATTAATATCTCTTCATGCATGGCTAAATACAAATTTTTCAATAAAATGCATGCAAATAAACTGACAGCTCAAAAATGCTACTCTCTTAGAGATGAGCATTTAGAAAAGGTTTTAAATTTGCAAGAATATGTTTTCAGAGTAGTTAGCATGGATAACTTAACCAAAACCAATGAAGTACTATGGCATTAATCAGCATGATTCCACAGTAAGTAATCGAGATAATTCCATTCCACAATAATCATTAATATTTACATTGCAAAAACATTGCTGCTTAGGAAGATTTTGAATGGCTAGAATTCTACTTAATACAAATAGAAAAAGGAGACTTGGAAAGCTGCATCTGTGCATATGCTATTTTTACCTTAATTTAAAACCATTTTATTAAGCAAAATAAATGTAGTTCCGTTGTCTGCCATTCTACTTTGCCTGAAAATGGTCAGCCTTCTTTCAGACTCTTTAGAATCAGGGATCAAATAGCTATTAAACTGGTTTCGCATTCAGACCTTTTAAAAATGGATTTGGAAATAGGATTTGGAAATTAGGCTTTGGAATCATTAATTGTCCTACCAGATTAAAGGTAAATAACCTGTTATATTTAAATCGAAGATATTACATACAGTGCCTTCAGCTTTCTGTTAATTCAGGCCTGTAAGGCAGCATAAATGAATATAGCCAGTAGGATGAAGCACAGCAGAAAACTTGGCCTGAATTTAAACAGATGATAGATTCAGTTATTCTCTAGCTCTATTTCTGTATAACATTCTGTCACTCATGTTACAATGAAATTAAGATAGTTAACCATTCCTAACGAAGTAAAGATAAAAGCCTCACAAACTTTTATCCTAATCCTTTTAGAAATCCTTACACTCCTCCATCATCCCAATCCCACCCCAACAGTTAGTAACTATAAAGCAATAGAGTAACGAATTTGCCAATAGGTTTAGCAATCCAAACTGCAGAAAGTGGGTTTGGGAAGAAGCATCCATTATTGCTATTTCTCTGCTGAAGTTGGATGGAACTGAAACACTCTTTTCTCCTAGCACCCCCTCCCAGAGCCTGTGGGAACGCTCTTCTTACTTTACATCCTATCTGAAGTCTATAGGCTATATATAAATACATGTACACATCTAGATAAGACCTGTACGTCCTCCTTCATGTTCTCACCTCACTGGGAAATGAAGGTAATGAAAGTACATCGTCTTTCTCACATAGATGCCTTAGAGGCAAAAAGTGAGAGGAAGGGAGGCAGAGCAAATTTTTTACTTACTATTTGCCTTGTCTTAGAAACATCACGTTGAAAATGCTCTGTGGCTTTTCACCTACTGTAAAAGCTAAAAGGAAAATGCCCTTCTTCTGAGGAAAAAAATATTTCGTCTCTTGTGCTGATACTTGCACATTTTCACAGCTTCTCCAATTTCCATTTAGAAGCAGAAAAATTTAAAACAGAAAAACTTTCTTCAGAGAAGAAAACCTTTATTTCACTATAATAGCTTAGAAGATTATACTTAAAGGTATATGGAGCTCACTGCATTTGGGTGTTGTTTCTGTGGTCACACACTACTCATTTTTTCAATGTGTGACATCTTGGAATGCCAAATTTGCAGGATAAAAAAAAAAGCTAGAGAAATACAATACTGCCTGAAACTGAAAAGAAGAATGTTAATAGGAATAGAAGGCAGAGGAGGGAAAAAAATACAGCTAAAACCACCAAAACACAAGCAACCTGTTTGTTTTCTTTTTTTGCTTAACCCTAATTTACATTTTGGTTTTGCTGGTGTGTCTGGTGAGTAGTCCACGCAGTCCCAGTATTCATACTCTTATTATTCTTAGCACTTTATACACTTTCTTCCAAGAAATTTTTTCCGGGATTTGGCATATAACTACTCTTTGTCCAGGATACAAGTAATGTACAAATATTCTGCCTGTGGTAAGTTCACTTGGCTCTTGTAAGAGGTGTAGAAATAAATATATATTATATATATAAAATATATAATATCATATATAATAAATATATATTCCACTGGCAAGCCATGTTCTTACAGATTAATAGATTATTTGTGTGATTAAAGGAACCAAATGCAATCTAGATACCTTTTAAAATCAGTCCTTAAGAACATTCACAGCTGATTTGACTTGAGTTCTTTTAGCATAGACCCAATGACAGCAGTGTGGTGTTTGTAGGCAAGGAGAGCACTCCTCTTTATCTGCTTTCTGAGGGCTCATTTTCCCTCAGCTGTGCTGCACTACTGCATTACTTTGACTTTCTGGGTTGCAAATTCAACAAGACAGCATTTAAACTCCCAAATGTTTGTTCCTCACGATGTTTTAGAACAGAAATACATAAATTATCACTGCCAAATCATTACCAAATGAAAAGCGGTATGTGAGCACAAATACATTGCATTTGAAAATCTTCCCTCACTTTTCCAACAGTCTTAGGTATTTTGAACATCCATATAAAATACTCAGTTATGGAGCATGGCACTGTATTTTTGCTCTATGTCTTTTAAAGCCCACATTATTGCACTTGGATGTGGTGTTAAAGGACACTCAGATCAATCTTATAACCAAAGCATCTGCAATGTCACTATTGCTTGTCTTCCTGTTGTGTAAGGTAGGAACGTAGCATCTCTAGGCCAGATGGCACCTTGATAATTTCTCTGAAAACATTGTCTATAGCATCAGTGCTAGGAGACATGATTCTTGTGGGAGTTCACCTGGTATGGCAAAGCAGGCAGGTTCTGTGGTGGTGGAATGCAGAAGTCTGTGGGATGGGAAAACCCACTTCAGTATGTTTCTTCCCAAATGATGGGGAGGTGATTGATGCGTGGTACATATGTATGTGGGCTTGCAGCTCACATGTTCAGCATTGATCCACTCCCAAATGCTGCTGTCAGAGAAAATACATGCCATGTTTCTAGTGGGGAGCTGGAATGAGGACATAGTATTCAGCATAGAATCATAGAATCAAGAAGGCTGGAAGAGACCTCAAGGATCATCGAGTCCAACCTGTCACCCTAAACCTCATGACCATCTAAACCATGGCACCAAGTGCCACGTCCAATCCCCTCTTGAACACCTCCAGGGATGGTGACTCCACCACCTCCCTGGGCAGCACATTCCAATGGCCAACCACTCTCTCTGTGAAGAACTTTCTCCTCACCTCCAGCCTAAACCTCCCCTGGCGCAGCTTGAGACTGTGTCCTCTTGTTCTGGTGCTGGTTACCTGGGAGAAGAGACCAACCCCCTCCTGGCTACAACCTCCCTTCAGGTAGTTGTAGACAGCAATGAGGTCACCCCTGAGCCTCCTCTTCTCCAGGCTAAACAGTCCCAGCTCCCTCAGCCTCTCCTCATAGGGCTTGTGCTCAAGGCCTCTCACCAGCCTCGTTGCCCTTCTCTGGACATGCTCCAGCAATTCAACATCTTTCCTAAACTGAGGGGCCCAGAACTGGACACAGTACTCAAGGTGTGGCCTAACCAGTGCTGTGTACAGGGGTACAATGACCTCCCTGCTCCTGCTGGCCAAACTATGCCTGATGCAGGCCAGGATGTCATTGGCTTTCTTGGCCACCTGGGCACACTGCTGGCTCATGTTCAGGCGCCTGTCAACCAGTACCCCCAGGTCCCTTTCTGCCTGGCTGCTCTCCAGCCACTCTGACCCCAGCCTGTAGTTCTGCATGGGGTTGTTGTGGCCAAAGTGCAGCACCCGGCACTTGGATTTGTTGAATGCCATCCTGTTGGACTCTGCCCATCTGTCCAGCCTGCCAAGGTCCCTCTGCAGAGCCCTTCTACCTTCTAACAGATCAACACCTGCTCCCAGCTTGGTGTCATCTGCAAATTTACTGATGATGGACTCAATCCCCTCATCCAGATCATCAATAAAGATATTGAACAGGATGGGGCCCAGCACTGATCCCTGGGGGACACCACTAGTGACAGGCTGCCAGCTGGATGTGGCACCATTCACCACCACTCTCTGGGCTCGGCCCTCCAGCCAGTTCCTAACCCAGTGCAGAGTGCTGCTGTCCAAGCCACAGGCTGACAGCTTGGCCAGGAGTTTGCTGTGGGGGACAGTGTCAAAGGCCTTGCTGAAGTCCAGGTAGACTACATCCACAGCCTTTCCCACGTCCACCAGGCTGGTCACCTGATCATAGAAGGAGATCAGGTTGGTGAGGCAGGACCTGCCCTTCCTAAATCCATGTTGGCTGGGCCTGATTCCTTGGCTATCCTTCAGGTGCGCAGTGATTGCCCCCAAGACAATCTGCTCCATGATTTTCCCTGGCACTGAGGTCAGGCTGACAGGCCTGTAGTTCCCAGGTTCTTCTGTCAGTCCCTTCTTGTGGATGGGCATCACATTGGCCAGTTTCCAGTCTTCTGGGACCTCTCCAGTGAGCCAGGACTGGTGGAAAATGATGGAGAGAGGCTTGGCCAGCTCATCTGCCAGCTCTTTCAGCACCCTAGGATGAATCCCATCAGGTCCCATGGACTTGTGAATATCCAAGTGACTCAACAAGTCTCGAACTAATTCCACATGGATTTCAGGAGTACAACACTGCTCCTTGACCCCATCGACCAGCTCAGGAGGCCAGTTATCCTGAAGTCCTCCTGCCTTACTGTTGAAAATGGAGGCAAAGAAGGTATTTAGAATCTCAGCCTTCTCCTCACCCTTAGTTACAATGTTTCCCTCCACGTCCAATAAAGAGTGGAGGCTCCTCTTGCCCCTCTTTTTAGCATTAATATATTTATAAAAATGCTTTTTGTTGTCCTTCACAGAAGCGGCCAGTTTAATTTCTAACTGTGCTTTTGCCTCTCTAATTTTTCTTCTACATGATCTAGCAACATCCTTAAACATATCACTAGTTGCCTCCCCCCCTTTCCAAAGGCGATAAACCCTCTTTTATTCCCTTAAATCCTTCAGGAGCTGCTTGCTCATCCAGGCCGGTCGTCTTCCCCGCCGGCTCGTCTTACGGCATGTGGGAACTGCCAGTTCCTGTGCCTTTAGGAGCTCGTGTTTGAAGTAGGTCCAACCATCCTGGACCCCTTTGTTCTTAAGGGCTGTTACCCAGGGAACTTTCCGAATAAGTTGCCTGAACAACCTGAAGTTTGCCCTCCGAAAGTCCAAAGTGAGGGTTCTGTTACTGCTCCTCCCTATTTCCCTGCATATTGAAAACTCCACTATCTCATGGTCGCTGCACCCTAGACAGCCTCCAACCATCACATCTCCCCCCAGCCCTTCTCTATTTGAGAACAGCAGATCAAGCAGAGCCTTACCCCTGGTAGGTTCACCTAAGAGCTGCATCAGGAAGTTGTCATCCATGCACTCTAGGAACCTTCTGGACTGTCTCCTCTCTGCTGAATTAAGTTCCCAGCAGATGTCTGGTAGGTTAAAGTCCCCCACAAGGACAAGGTCTGATGATCTTGAGACAGCTTCCATCTGCTTATAGAATATCTCGTCGGCCTCCTCATCCTGGTTGGGTGGTCTATAACAGACTCCAACCAGGATGTCAGTTCTGTGCGGCCTCCCTCTGATTTTAACCCACAAGCATTCAACCCTTTGTTCTGCAACCTCAAGTTCTGAGGCATCAAAGGATTCCCTAATATACAGGGCTGCCCCTCCTCCTCTTCTCCCTTGCCTGTCTCTCCTAAAGAGCTTATAACCCCCCAGTGCAGTACTCCAATTGTGAGAATCGTCCCACCATGTTTCTGTGACAGCAACTACATCATAGTTCTCCTGGTGAACCAAGAGTTCCAGTTCCTCTTGTTTGTTGCCCATACTGCGTGCATTGCTGTACATGCACTTCAGCTGGGCTGCTGATTTCACCAGTTTGTGTGGTCCTCCCTCCTCTCTAGGGAGACTGGTTTCCACACCCACCCCCTTCAGACCTAGTTTAAAGCCCTCCCAATGAGTCCTGCCAAGCCCAGTGCCAGCACCCTCTTACCCTTTCTAGATAAATTCAACCCAACTTGGTCCAGCAGGTCAGGTGCAGTAAGAGTTGCCCCGTGATCAAAGAAGCCAAAATTCCACTGCTGGCACCATCTCCTAAGCCAACTGTTGATGGTGTGGGTTTTCCTGTTCCTCTCAGTGTACACCACTGCTGCTGAGGGAACTGAGCAGAACACCACTTGAGCTCCTGCCCCATCAATCAATTTCCCAAGGGCCTTAAATTCCTTTTTAATCTTCCTGGTGCTGCTCTTTTCAATTTCTTCACTTCCAGCCTGAATTACCACCAATGGGTAATAGTCAGAGGGCTGGATTAGTTTAGGTAACCTTTGGGTCATGTCCCTCACCCAGGCCCCAGGTAGGCAGCACACCTCCCTATGGGATGGGTCGGGACGACATATGGGTCCCTCTGTTCCCCTCAAGAGAGAGTCTCCAATAACTATAGCCTTTCTCTTTTTCTTTGTAGCACTGGTCCTTAAGGTTTGGGGGGGCTGCTTCGTCTTTGGCATCTCCTTGATTGGTTCCTCTACAATACTCTCATCCACATTGCCCTGAGCCTGCAGAGTCTCATAGGTATTGTTCAAGGGCAGCGGGGGAGGGGAAGAGGGTCGGGGTGCATTCCCTTTGCTTCTCCTGACAGGGACCTGTATCCATCCTCCACTGCTCCCCTCCACTGGAGGGGGGTTTCAAAGCCTGTTCCCACAGGCATGAGGCTTTGTAACCATGAAGGAGTCTGTAATGCAACAGGAAATAAAGCCAAAGCTGCATGTGAGCATGATGCTGAAGAGAGAAATTTCTGTGAAGATGCTAATTGAAACACCCTGTTGTGATTTCATTGATGGCACTGCAATGAATGGTCACCTGGGAAGAAATTCTCAGTAGCTATTTTTGCTTTGGAAAATGGCAGGTTGGCCAAGGAGGAATGCAGGCATGCTGTAGGCTTGTAGTGATAGGATGAGAAGGAATTGCTTCAAGCCTGAGGAGAGGAGGTTTAGACTGGAGATTAGGAAGGTATTCTTTTCAGTGAGGGTGGTGAGACACTGGAACAGGGAGGTCATCAATGATCCCTCCCTGGAGGTGTTCAAGGCCAGGCTGGATGAGACCCTGAGCAACCTGGGCTAGCAGGAGGTGTCCCTGCCCATGGCATAGGGGGTTAGAACTAGACGATCTTTAAGGTCCCTTCCAACCTAAAACATTCTATGAATCTATGAAATGATTAGGAGGAAAACACAAATCTATACAATACACGTTTAAATCAAATCGTCCCATTTGAAGTGGGCTACAGAGTCAACGCCCAAATGCTTTATATCAGTCAGAAAACAGAGTCAGTTCCATGCATGTAGGAAAATTCTCTCTCACCAGAGAGAAAGTCTCTAAAATTACCATAGAAATGAAACATTAAAATATGGAAATTGGTGAGATTTCACAGGCTAGTGTCTTAGCAACACAAAGTAAAATCATTATAGAAATGTTCAAATTTTTCATTCATCTGCTACACACTTTAGCATGCTCCATAATGTGCTTCCTAGACCTTCTCCATAGTGACTGGCAGCTTTATCAGAGCTGATGAAGGGCCTCCTCTTTGTCCAGTGTCCATGGCAAAATTCCCATTGTTTTCAGTAAGGTCAGAACATTTGTAAACAATCTTACTGCAAATATTGAAAAAGATTAATTTTGCATTGCAGATCTTCAACTAGTACAGAACTGCCCCCCTTGAAAGACATGGACTCAACAATTCTGTAAATATTAATCTTTTATGCTATTTAAAGCTATTATGTAGAAGTTCCCAGAAAATCAATAATTTTTGGATGCTGCTCTAAACATTTAGTGCCCTCAGACAACATTTTAAACTAAAGAATTATAATGTTCTGTAAAGTTTTCGTGCACATTGTTTGGAAACTGTATTTAAGCAAGAATTTTGGAATGTTTGAGAAGGGGCATCTCATTCTGAATTTATCCTCTGGGCCATTTAATATCATCTTGCTGTTTTGTACTTTGATGAGCTGCTTAAGCATATATTCAACAGAGCCCTTCAAAAACAAAGGGATTCAAATCATTCAACAAAATTATAAAATTATATTAATTTATGGTTCATTTGAATAACAATTCCAGATTTGGTTGTCTGTTTCCTGGTCTGAATTAGTCTGGTTCTGACTCCCTTGCATTTGCTATTTAATTATATCCTCTGTTATAATCTTTGAAGGTCATCTAATTCAACCTCCTCTTCTAAAGCTTTACCGTTGCCATCACTGAATTGGGTCAGACATAGCTTGCTGAGGGAAAATCTGGAAAACCTTCAAGGATGATATTTCACTACTTTGTGGGTCAGCTGCTTTGATGGTGAATTTCCTATGTTGTAAAAACTTAGTGTTCAATCTGAACCACATGTGCCACCATGTGTGGCTGCTGTGGCTAACCAGATCATTTAGCACTAAGTTTGCTGAAGTCTTAATGACAGTTTGGTGGTGTCGTCTTTGTAAAATGACTTTAAAGTAATGGTAGGCTGCTGGAACTCCTTAGTTTATTCTTCAGATTAATTTTCCATGTTTTTTCAGTTTGACACAGTAGACATTGTAGACCTCTAGCCGTCTTGAGAAGCCCTTTCATGGACCTTCTCCAGTTTTCCAACACCTTTCTTGAACTAAGAGGAAGTGAAGCAAGTAAGCTAGACACAAAATTGCAGGTGTAGCTATAGTCATGCCAAGTAAAAAAGATTAATAAGCCTTTGATCTGCTGGCTCCATTTCTCCTAAGGGTTGCCTTATTTGTGATGCAAGTGCACAGCTGGCTGGTGTTCAAGATGGTGTTTCCCATAACCTTCAGGTCCTTCCCATCAGAGCTGCTGCTCAGCCTGAATTGATGTATGGAGTTTTTTCAGGTGCAGAATCTTGCAGTCGCTGAACCTCATGAGTTTAATTTTCTTTCTGGGCAATAGTTAACAGCTGGCTAAAAGGATTTTTTGATGCCTGCATTTCTTAGGAAATAATTGGCATATGCCACTTACCACAAGCTAATTAGGTTTTAATGTAAGGTTACATTTCATGTGACCTTCTGAAAAGCACTATGGAAGTACAATATTGCATTTAAAAGATATCTCTCATAGTCTGATTTAGTAGGCAACTTCCTGATAGGAAGCAAATCTGGAGAATCAGTTCACTTGCTCTCATCAGGCAAAATTTTTACGGATCTCAAGTAATATAGATGTATAATGGTGAAGAGAGACCAAATCAGCAAATCTTATATCTAATCTCTAGTGACAAAGACTCTATCTCAGGAAAAAGGCATGTCTGTTTATCAGAGTTAATGTCAAAACCAAACACCTCCAGCCTGAGCAAGAACACAGTAAGATGTTGGGGTACATGCTCCTCAAGATTTCTGAATCTTGATTTTGGTTCTGTTGACTTGTAGAAATCATAGATACAAGGTTTAAGTCTAGTTCTGTTTGATGATGATCTCTTCACTAAGTCCAGAGTTTTGATCTATTTTAGAAAATGTTTATAAATGTTACAGAGCTGCAATGTGAGACTTAGCTTAATGTAAGTCATGATTTCAAAAGATATTTGTTAGCATGAGGGTAGATTTTTATTTTAATAAGCTTCAGGCCCAGCCTAGCTTGTGCTTATGAAGCTTAGGAATGTGCTGCCCAGGGAGGTGGTGGGGTCAACATCCCTGGAGGTATTTAAGAAAAGACTGGATGAGGCACTTAGTGCCATGGTATAGTTGATTAATTAGGGTTAGTTGATTGGTTGGACTTGATGATCATGGAGGTCTCTTCCACCCTGGCTGATTCTGTGATTCTATTTCCTACATATTTTAGCCAGCAATTCATAACTGTTCTGTTGTTTACTTTCTAAAAATATTCTTGAACTGGGTCCCTATTTATTGAAGAATTATCTTTCCAGATTCTCATATTATATTTTGCAAGTATCAAGCTTTCTCAGTTGACAACGTTGAAGGATTTAACTGAAATCACCTTTGTAGATACATCTTCTCCTTCTCTTCACAGACGTTAGCCCCAGCTGTTGTACCTGTTGATTCACATGTATGTGCAATCTACTGCTAAAAATAGAGCTTTATTATTAAGAAACAAGTAGAAAAACAACTAGTATTTGTCCTCAGAATTTAATTCTTATGCTGAGTTTCTGAGCACTACCTTAGCCTGGCTTTCTCTACCCTGTCTGTGCACTAATAGGGTATGATAGATATGTTCTGTAACTCTCCATGGGGACTTTGGAATGGAAATTAGATGGATGGCAGCTGACAGCCTCTTTTCCAAGAGTATGAGAGATAACTTCTTCAGGCTATATATACACTTATCAGCACCTTTTCTTCTCTTTTGCATATTGTAGATTATTATCACAAGAGAGCAGATAATGGTCCTGTTGTGTTTTCCTCTGGTAAGAAAGGAGGCATGATGTATGCTGCTCTTCTGCTTCACCTGCAAGTCAAAGGTGCCAGATGAGGTATCTCAGAAATAGTTCTGGCCTAAAACCTGACAAAGGTTTAGACCACTACAGTGAAAGAACTACTCTTGCTGTTTGAAAACTACATATGATTATTAATGACTAAGTTTAAGGTTTGTTTTATACTTAATTTTTCCCTGGTGACTCTCAGCTCCTGAGTATAGATTTGAGTTTAATCCCTACTTACCCGTTCTAGCATCTACATCGAAGCTTGAAAACAAAAAACAGGGAGTTGATTCTGACTCTTTTGGCTTGCTCCTGGTTTTCCATCATTTGTTGATCAACAAGGGCCAGCCTGGCTAGTCTCCACTTGCCTTATTCTGCCATGCAGAATAGCAGGAAAGATCTGTTCCCAGCAGTTTCCCTGAGATTGCAGGAGTGCAGAAGAATGCCTTATCTATTACCTTCAGTGTGCAGAAAGCCATCAGACCCTGACCAATGAGTAGGATAACACCTTCAGAGCACCATAGCTTCTGCATCTTTTCCTAAACTGACAACAAACCTTCTGCAAATGTTCCACACACAAACAAAATCTGGTCAGTTCTCCTGAGGAGGTAAGGTGATTTTTGTTTCCTTTATGGTAACAGTTGGATGTGTCAGCTGCATGTTATGTAAGAGTCATGTCTGGTGTACTCTAGGACAAAAAAATGCTGGTTAGGATGCAATTTTTGTTTTACCTGTCTAGCTATGGATGTGTTGGTTTATATACAGCTGGTTAGTGTCTTCTCATAGCAGAAAAACATCCTTATGCTCAAACCCAAGCGTGTATCCATTGTGGTGGTTTAACTAATCTGATACAGACAAAGTAGTACAATTTTGTAATGCAGACTGGCCTGTAGTAGGAATCTGGAAGGTGGAAATCATGTCAGTTTTTTAAGCAGATGGTATACTACAAATCCCTGTCAACTAGAGGAAAGTTCCAGCTTTGCTTTACTGTCAAAGGGAACCTCTAGTACATCTAGCACGCAAATGGAGACACAGACTTTGAAGAAATGATAGAGAGATTGCATGGGTTGCAACAGGAAATTTCATTGGCTTCTGTTGAACAAATAATGTGTGTATCCCTAAATGGGGAAGAGGAGATAGGTATTGCAAGACCAGGGCTGGAATACTGGAGTGACTGAATTTGGGAAGATTGAAAAAAAGAGACTGTTGGGGTAAAAAAATTAAAAGCAAAGCGTACTAAAAGGAGTTGGATGACACTATTGTGAAATTTACTCAGAATCCATGGAGAACAACTGAGCTGAAGACAGAGAAAGAAATTAAAGCCTTGTACATCTGAATTATTTTATCATCTGGAATGAGCCTCTTGGCATATACTGTGGAGGAAAGGGAAATCAACACAGACAGCTTAGAAATGGGCCACATCAGGCCTTGAATGTGCAATTTAGTGTGTTTTCACAAAAAGCTCTTTGCAGGATGATTAAAATTGTTAGGATTTACAATATAAGAAAAAAAACCTGCTGGTGATGCAGCATGTGTTTGTGGTGCAGTGACAAGGATGGTGGGGCTAGAATAGAAACAACTTCTAATGCCTAGATGTGAACATATCTAGCACTGTGTAGAGAAGGTGCAGTTCATCCTTAGCTTCTCATTGTCTAACCAGTAACACCTGATGCCTTTTAAAGAGAGACACGGCTTACTCCAAGGAGACAGGAATAACAAATCCAGCCCCGATGAGGCATTTTTGGGAAGCTGCAGACTCTTCTGCCTTGAGGGAAGGTGCTGTTCCTGCCAGTCCAGCTCTGTGGGCTCGGTGTGGTGAGAGCTTGACTGAATTTTGGGTGCACAGGATAAGGAAAGACATTGAGGTCCTGGAAACGTGTCCAGAGAAGAGCAACGAGGCTGATGAGGGGTTTGGAAGGCACGGCATAGGAGGAATGGCTGAGGGAGCTGAAGTTGTTCAGTCTGGAGCAGGGTGTGAGGAAAGAGCTTATTGCTCTACAAATCTCTAAAAGGAGACTGCAGGAAGGCCAGTGTTGGTCTCTTCACCCAAGTAACCAGTGACAGGATGAGATGAAATGGGTTTGAGCTGTGCCAGGGGAGGTTTAGATCTGACATTAGGAAAAACTTCTTTATTGAGAGTGGTGAGGCATTGGAACAGACTGTCTGAGGAGGTGGTGGATTTGCCATCCCTGGAGGTGTCCAAGAAGCTGTGGATGTGGCACTTCAGTATACAGTTTTAGTGGTCGTGGTAGTTGGGTTACGGTTGGACTTGATGATCTTAAAGGTTTTATCAGCCTTAATGACTCTACGAGTCTATGAATTCCCTTTCATCAAGGGTGGGGGAAGCCGCCGGCTCCGAGCCTGCCCCTCGGCATCCCGAACCCTGCGGTGCCGCCCCTCCCCGCCTGGCTACTGCCGCTGCCATTCCCTCGTTCTCCGCTGCGCGGCGGACCGGACCGGGCCGAGCCGGGCCGCGCCGCTCCGCCCGTTGCCAGAGCGACAGCGGCGCTGGGGGCTGCGGGCCGGGGCGGGCCGAGCTGGGCCGGGGCGGGCCAGGCCGCGCCGCTGGGTTCCCGCCCCGCGGCCGCTGCAGCCGGCGGGCTGGCGGCTGGCAAGCTGCCGTCCGCCAAGATGGTTCACCACTCGGGCTCCATTCAGTCCTTTCGGCAGCAGAAAGGTCAGTAGAAACCCATCTGCCCCTTCAGCAACCATCCCCACTGTGCAAGTGCCGGGGAGGGAGAGGACGCACACACCGCTTCTAGCGGGTGCGGGTCCCCGCTGCGGTGTCCGTGCGAGTACCGCCCAGGGGTGCCAGGTGCACCGCATGTGCGTGCCTACTCACATGCCCGCCTGTGTCCGCGTGTGGGGTGGCAGCTGGCTGCTGCTCGCAGGCGGCTGGATGCTCTCGTGTGTTTCACCGCTTCTCAAGTTATGAGGCTGCGGCTTAGGGGGAGGACACTCAGCGGAGCGAGGTCTGCGACCACCCCCCCGCGGGGCCGAGGGGATCCGGCCCCGGTTCCGTCTGCGTCCCTGGTCCCGGTCCTGCGGTGGTGAAGTTTCTCTTCCTAAGAAAGAAACGGTGCTGCTTTGTTGTTTCCAGTTGCGGCACAGGTGATTTCAGTAATGTCCACATGCTGTACAGGTCTTTCAGAGTGTGGTGCCGCTGTTTCTGGGTTTGATTCCGATCTTCGTATCGTGTTGTGATCCCAGTATAAATCTTGAGAAGCGGTAACAGCTTTAATTGTGAAAGGGGCTCTGGGGTTACAGTTGCATTTGGGTGCAATCCTTGAATCCGGTTGTTTATTTGTTTGAGGCTTTTAATTACTAAACAAAAGCTTTTGCTGGTCAACAAATGAAACCGTAATTTTCAGTTGTGGTTACACCTCTATAAAATCTTTCTTGTGTTCGTGAGAGATAAACACAGCGAATTTTTGTGTGTTTGGTGGGTTTTGTTTGAGTTGGTTTGTTTTTTTTTTTTTTTAATCTCCCCCCCCCCCCCCCCCCCTTGATTCTGGAGTTGATATTTTTACTACACTTTATTATTTTTTTTTTTTCTCTTTAATTCTACTTTGACAGGCAAAACAAAACCAAGATTTCTTTCATTAGGAACATCTCTCTCTGCTCTTCTCATTGTTATTGTTGTTAACAAACTCTTTTATCTTTTTTTTCCACCTTCTCCTTAGAGCACAGGATGCCATAAATTATGCTTTAATGTAGTATGCTTCATACATAAAGCATGGATTCACTTAATGGATTTTGCTTCATTCCAGTTCTTCTCTTTGAATGGTTAGTGGAAAATAAATAATTTAGAGCACTTATTCCATTCTGATAATTCCATAATAAATTTAGCTCTTTACTGTGGAGGTTTTGTGTTTGACGCCTGTCTTATGTGCTGTTTCAGACTGTAGAATGTGTGGTTTAGCCAGGTTCAATCAAAGTTAGTTGATTAGTATTAAAAAGAAATCTTTTTTTCAGCCATCATAGACATGCTTATGAAAGCATCAGGTGACCTGGAGCCACACTATTAATCCTTAGTTTTTCATAAGAAATGCTTCTTGTATTATAGCAGTGACTGGCAAGTCCCTGTTGAGGCCCTACAGGAGCAATTCAGCTGTTCTGTAATTATCTTTAAACAAACAGCCAAAACCTGAATTCTTGATGTTCAAGTGCAGGGACAAAGTTTTGTTTGAAACAAAGCCACACCATGTGATTTATGAAGTTGTTTGTTTGTGGTAGCCATAAAACTTCACAATAACCTAGTGGGTTTTGTCAGTTACTTATTAAGTAGCTTGTTGTTCTCCCTATTGCTGAAGAAATCTTGATTAAGGTATCTTCCCAGTTGTGAGGCTTTGGAAAAGGGGATGCTCTTATGGAACTATGGAGCCTGAACAGCATTGACTAGTATTGTGTCACTTTCCTAAGCATCTCCTGTGCAGTGTGATGTGTGCTAAATCCACCTGAATGAGTTCTTAACCTACAGCTTCTGGGGATGAGGGAGGACAGCATGAAATCTTGGGCAAAAGGCTACAGAGAATCTAAGCAAACCTAAATCATAATCAAGAACTCATTATCTAATCAGGAGGTATTTAAAAGAAGTTGGGAATCTGGTCCTCTGGAGTTCATAGTCATTGACGTCTCAGCAGCAATCTCATGTCGTTTTGTGCAGCTTTTTTCAAATTTGGCATTATATCATTCTCCTGCATTAAGATTTCAGTTACTGTTGTTTTGAACTTAATGTGGCTGAGGTTTTGACTAACTGCAGTGTTTGTTTTCTAGCTGCTCACAAACCAGTGCCCTAAATTCCCTTTTTTTTTTTTCACAGAATCTGTGGTAATCCTCGTGAAATGGCCAACTGCCCATCACAGCTGTGCCTTGTATGCTTCGCTTGCATTAAGACCAAGCTTCATTTCTTTGGGGGGATTGAAAGGGCATTATTTTTATGTGGCTTCTCAATCATGTAGGAAAGACATAAATCAACAAAGATAACAGTTCCTGAAAGCAAATAGAAATTAATGTTAACTTTTTCAGAAACAGAGGTTGTACCTATTGCCAGGTATCCTGATATTCAAGCTCCCTGCTGAAGAGAGGTAACTCTTAAGATGGGAGATAGAATAGGCTAGAAAGCATTTTGTTTCCTTACCTCTTCTGAGTGCTTTGTTCTAGCTGAGAAAACAGGTAGTAGTTTTGGTACCACTGTCTTTAGAAGGCTTGAAAGAGTAGCACCAAGTTCTCCTGTCTCTTGGTTGTCCAGGAACCTTCAACACGGAGGAGAAAAGGGGAAAACCAACATTTTTATTCCCTGGATTTGTCTCTGGTTAGAGTTTGGGGGAGGTGGTTTTAATTTTGTTTTTCCCCCTTGGCAGAGTGAGGCGGTGCTCACAGAATAATGTTCCACCATGGTTTTGTCTTGCTCTTTGTTCATGTTGCGTAAGCAGAGTGAAATCCTCAGTGTTCAAAAGCTGCAGCAGAGCTCAGTGTAGTGTTATTAAAAAAAAGACAGAGTTCTGAAAAATCAAATCACATTCTCTTCACCCCCACAATTTTTGTTTTTCTGCTCGTATCCAAAGGCATGCCTAACAAAAAGAGCATTGTCCTGGAGGTAGACTAATCTGTGTCTCTGCACAGTAGTGTGTTAGGTCTGTTGAGCCATCTGTGTAGTATTTTGTGACTATTTTTAACCTTTGCTTTGGCAGAAACGGTTTTTTTTTTTGGCAGAAATTACTTTCCTCTGTAATGTTCTCAAAGATAAAAAAATAAATATATACCTTCATACTTTTTACTCTGACAAAAGGTGATGTGACATATGGCCCCTGAAGGATTATGTCAGAGCCAAAAGGAAGAACTGCTGCTTATTTTCTAGTTTTATCTCAAATGTCCTTTAGAAAAAAATATTAATATACAATTTTGCTTAAAACTGCTAAGAAATAGATCCTTATGGAGGAAGGAGAAATGAGAGTAAGATAATATAGATAAGAACAAAGATTATTGCTGTAGAGAATTTGTAGCTTAATAATGCCAGGGAAAGACAGCTCATTAGGATTTGGTCTTTGATCTCAATCACAATTGAGTAACAGTCTTTTAAGTGCAGGGCATAGAAGTATACAGTAGCCTTATGGTAGGCTTTGTGCTTTCTGTAATGAGTATAGGACTGGTGCAAAGCAATTCCTTGTTTTATTAGGGAGCTCTGTTGAAAAAGTATGTCATTCAAAAGGAAAAGCAACCTAGTTAGCAGGAGGCTCATCTTCTAACAGGTGCTTGATGGGGAGTGGGTTTGAATGTTTCTGACCTGACAGAAGGTAAAACCTGTGCTTAGAGTGCAGGTCAAGGCAATTAGAATGCTTAAAACTTTAAATAGTTAAGATTTTAGTCCAGATGCACAGACTGCAATTTCCTGCATGCACTGCTGTGTTCTTTCATTGACTACTGTTATTCTTTTTAATACCCCTATCAAGCTTTTTAATGAAAGAATTCAAGGCTAGGAAACAAAAAAAATATGTTTGTGCCTTAAAACCGAGCTGCTTTGTGCATGGCATGTGAGTTTTAGGAACATGGACTGCAAATTAAAATCCAGTGGCTATCTTGTGGTGTGTAATGGGGCAGGAAGGAGTTCAGTAACTTCAGTAATCATTATCTCTTTGAGTGCTGATGTAGCTTCTGATATGGTTTATTGTGCAATTGTGTGACTTCTGAGTAAATCAAGAATCTCCTTAAAAGACACATTCTTAGATCTTCACTTCTGATCAGTGCCAAATATTTTGTTTCATTTCATATAGTACTCATCAGATGTTGTAGTGCGACTTGGATGGTTGGGTTGAGAATCTCTGAATAGCTACAGCTGTTCTCCTTTCATAGATTCATAGAATGGTTTAGGTTGAAAGGGACCTTGAAGATCATCTGCTTCCAACTAGACCCCCCGCTAGACCAGGCTGCTCACTGCCTCATTGAACCAGGCCTTGAACACCTCCAGGGAGAGGGCATCCACAACCCCCCCGGGCAAACCTATTCCAGTGTCTCACCACCCCCACTGTAAAGAATTTCTTCCTCATCTCCAGTCTAAATCTCCCATCCTCAAGTTTCAATCCATTCCCTCTTCTCCCATCTCTACTGTAAAAAGTCCCTTCCCTGCTTTTTTTGTAGGCCCCCTTCAGGTACTGGAGGGCTGCTATAAGGTCTTCCCAGAGCTTTCTCTTCTCCAGGCTGAACAGCCCCAACTCTTTCAGCTTGTCCTCATAGAGGAGATTCTCTAGCCCTCAGATCATCTTTGTGGCCCTCCTCTGGACTCACTCCAGCAGGTCCATGTCCCTCTTATGCTGGGGGCACCTAAACTGGAGGCAGTACTCCAGGTGGACACTTGTTGCTTCATTACCCTGGTATCCTTAAACTAAGCTTTGAGCTGCTGAGAGGACCACTGCAGTTGTAGAGCAGAGCTTTTTAGCTGCTGTTGTTTTACTCTGTTACGATCTTAATGACCTGAATTCTTTCTAAAACAACTTGTGAATTTAATTTGCATTTAAATTGTGAACTTAAATGAGGATTCCTAAAAGTCACATTTTTTTATATTGCTCTAGAGTTTTCAGTATTCAGAAGCTTGGGCTTGTAATTAAGATTCTGGTGGAGAATTCTCTAAGGGTATTCGATACTTCAGTGGCACCAGTGGGCCTAGTAAGCTTAATAAACCAAAGGGACTGCTGAAATTGCTAGAAGATGCAATTCTGTCACACAAAAATTCATGAGAGAGTGTGACTCTTCACTGTTGTTCTCCAGAGCAGAAAGGCCATGTTCCCATCTCAGTGTGAGTAAAAAAATTTCTAGGGCTCAGCTTTTTCATTTGCTTTCCAAGGAGAACTAACAAGTACAACAGATTTCAAAGCTGTCTTCATCTTGACTCTGAAACCAGGGAGTAATGTGGCTATTAATGCACTCCCTTAAATGACACCCTATTTGGATAGTGCCATTTCTGAAGTTCTTCCAGTGTACTGAAAAGCAAGGCTCAGTTTTTAATGAACTTTACCTGGTTTTGTTTGCTCTTCGTTTTGTTGTCTGGTACAGCTGCAGAATTTAAGATGCACTTCAGCTTTTTCAAGTAAACACTTTAGAAGGGCCCATAATATGTTTTTTATTCCAGTATATGGTGCTGTGGGTTGTAAATTCAATAAAATACAGAGCTTCTTTGAAAATAATCATTAAATATGGCATACTAAACCTTATATTATGCAGGTGCATGAGTGCTGCAGAAAAAAGTTAGTTTTTTTTTCTTCACTGAATGAGTATTTTAAATGAGAAAGCTGAGGAAATCAGGAGTTTTGGGTCTGTCACATAACTCTGCTAGCTGGTTACAGACAGTAATGTTGTGCTAAGATGTCTGGGCACTAGCTTCCTACATTCTGATTTAAGTATAGCTTGATATAGTATTATCTGTGGAAAAAACTTGTACCTGTTCCAAAGCTTTTCAGAACTTCCTCAGTAAGGACCTGTTAAAATAGTCAAGCCCTGCCAACGCTGGTTTTCTTTAGAACTCTCATTTAGCGTTTATATTTCATTGGGTATCACCACAAAAACTTCCAGTTCTCCCTTAATGTTTCAGATGGTTTACTGTGCTTTTTTGTCATTTTTTGAAATCTGCTAAATGAGGATGATTCATAGATTCATAGAATGGTTTGGGTTGGAAGGGACCTTGAAGGTCATCTAGTTCTAACCCCCCCTGCCATAGGCAGGGTCACCTTCTACTACACCAGGTTGCTCAAGGCCTCATCCAATCTGGCCATGAATGATAAATGAAGCATCTCTGCCAGTGTAAATTCTGTTGATTTTTCAGAATGGTAGTTTCAATGTGCCAGTTTCTGTTACAAAGTTGTGCAACATAATTAGCAGTAGTCAACATATGTTATGATTAAGGGTGTTTTACAGCTCCAACAACCATGAGAAATGGAAACATCATCTTAACAGTACCAAAAGCCCTGTGTTCCAAGCAATGCAACCAGCTATGTGATAGCAACTGGAAGAGTAGTGATGCCTTTGTGGTTTTTTTTCATCCAGTGGAAATTGAAGGAGAACCTAGCCATTCATATTTTAGATACACTGTGATAATAGTAATTAACTATGCTAAATTCAGAAGCTTGCTGAGCAGCATGAACAGCTCTTGTTTTCTGCTTGCACCTGTCTAAGGTGAAGAGTATGTCTCTGTTGTCTTGAGTTAAATGTGCCATGAGGTTTACAGAGAGCATCATATACGGGGTTAGCCAGGTTATAAATCTTAAATTCTCTTTATCCAGCTTGTTCTAGAATTAGTTCAGTTCTATATATCCTGAAGTCTGTGTTACAGAAGATTATTTATTGGAGCCAAGCGTAGCCCAGACCTAAGTGACAGTGTACAGCAAAGTGTTTTAACGACTGTGAGTCTCAATGAATGCAAATTCATCACTGTTTCCTTAGAATGATTCTGAGTCTGCCTCAATTTGGGCTATCATCTGGCTTGTGAGGGCTTGAAGCCAGTGTGATTACTTAAGTGAGGAATTGTTCATTTGTCTGACTGGTGAGGGCACAGTTTAATTTACAACCCATCTGACTGTTTTAAATGGGGCTTTGAAGAACCTGATATCTTAGTTATCTTTTTTGGTCATCTCTAATGTAGAAACATCAGACAAATAGTAACATTTGTCATGTAACTGATCTGCTTAAAGGTAGGGTCTTTTGAGGGGAAAAAAAAAAAAAAAAGAAAACCTACCATGAAAGGATGCTGAATTGATTTTCATCTGCAACTCAGGAGAAGGAAGCGTGGTTTGAAGAGCATCCTGTTTGAAGAGTATCTGCAAAAATTCCTTTTGAACAACAGATTGCCAGTGTTCATATGGGGTTTTGTTTTTTCTTTAGTAACAACATAGGACAAGAAGACGCCTGGGTTTCCTTGCTTCTTGGCTGTGATTCTTGCTGGATTTCTGTGTAGCTCAGGAAGGATACACAAAGGAAACTGGAGCTCTCGCAAATCTGCGTTAAAAAATTCATAAGTACATCACAGTTACTGAAGAGCTGTAGCTAGTCACGTATGCTCCAGATAGCTGCTGTGATGATGGCAAGCTCAAGCTTCAGAAAATGTTTGAAATGTTATATTCTCTTCACTCCTTGTCTGATTCAGTAGAATTACTCTTGCACAAAATATCACTCTTTACTTAACTTCACCAGTAGTGTGCCTTGCTAAGCTAGAAGGTCTGATCTATATAGTATCTGCATTCACCTTATCTTTCTGCTTCTTGATATCAGTGGAGTCAGTATTTTTGATGAATTAATCTTCCTGAACCATTATTCACATTTTTTGGCAGGGAAAGGACCCTTTTTATCTTTGGGCTATTTTGTGGCTGTCCATTAGCTTCCCTTTCTGTGTGGTTATTCTAAAAGTAACAATGAGTGTGAGAAAATAGCAACGAAAGAGCAAAGAGGATTAACCAGTGAAAGTGTTAGGAGAAGGCAGCCATCCTAAAAACTCCAAAAATTCCTGAATTGAGTTGAGACATTATAGGGAGCAATTTTTAAAGAAAAAACAAATCAAAACAAACCAAACAAAAAACCCAAACAAACAACCCACCCCCCCAAAAAAAAAAATCAACTAAACCCCCAAACAAACTAGTACTCAAAGGTTGAGTCAGGATGCAAAGATTCAGGAATGGTGGGTGGGTAGATAGATGGGTAGATGGATATAGACAGGTAAATATAGACAGACAAGGTAGATAGAGGACTAGGTAGGGAAAGCAGACTGAGCATATTGAGCAGCCTTTTATGTGTTACCAGTGCTGCTTAGCTGGTTATGCTGAAGTAGGTCTGTACACCAGGGATTTGCAGCTAGCTCAACAGAACACTTCACATAAAGCCATGTCAGCAGCACCAGCTTTGGCACCGAGTATTGATTTCAAAGTCACTTGCTAAAAGAAAGGGGACAAAGTAACTCATAGATGATATTCAAATGTCAAAGAAGGTGAGACTGTGAGTGTGTGAAAAATAGTAAATGTAAATGTGCATAGAGCCAAATGGCTCAGAGAGAAATTCAGACAGCACTTGAATGAAAAATATATGTCTGAATACTCTGCAGGGAAACCAAGAGGAAAACACAAGACCTGTGCATTGCCATTTGCTCTCACATGAAATGTTTGTGGCTTGGTATTGGCATTAATTCCTAAAACTGAAATGTGGTGAAATGTATTGCTGGATTTTGAACAGTCTCAGGGGAGAGGCCTAGGGATCTAAATTCCTCGTGTGGAAAAACTTCCCTTTTGTTGCTATGTTCAAAGATAGACATGAGATATTCATATGTATATTTTTATATATTGAAAATTTTACTTCTTATGTATATTATGCATTCAGTACACATTTGAACATATTTCTGAAGGCTGATTCTTTGCAGAGGATGGTTGTCATTTCAAAACTATTCAGATGAAGTTCCACTGAACACTGTCACACTTGAGGGGCTTTGAATCACTCACAGTCAAATTTTAAAAAGATTTTTCAAAGACATGGAGAGCTCTCTGTCAGGGCTTTTAGTACTGCTCAGGTATCTAATGACGCAGTAAATGGTAGGAGTTATGCACCTAATACTATTTGCAAGGTGTTAGTATTCACTGCACTCCAGGGCTTAAAAAGGCTGACCCTAAGTATCTAAAACTTCTTTGAAACAAATCTGTGCACCAGAAAATTAAATTAATTCTTAAAAATACTAATTTAGACCTGAATAGCTGTTCCTGGTTGACTCTTTTAGATCTGCATTCATTACGATGCAGTTCTGCCTACGCCCAGTCAGCCCAGAATTCTGACTTAGGCAAGCTGCATGCTTTGTCATAAGTTGTCTAGCCTGCTGAGGACAGTTGGTAGACAGGTAGATACCACTCAAGCAGCTGCAAACTAAAGAAGGTATAAAAGCCACAGATCCCTGGCAGCAGCTCTCTGCAGCACATCCCAGGCTGAGTGGTCCCTGCCTAGGCATATGGGAGACATCGTGGGATGCAGGGGGAGAGCATCTGAGGACTGAACTAGACTTGTTAGGGGAGAAAACAAATCAGGGGAAGAGGAATCCACATATTTTTAGGATCAACATTTAAAAATAACTACAAAACCTTTTTCTAACATGCAAAAGCAAGGATTTTTCAGATAAAATGTTGTGCTCTGCAATTTGCTTATGTTAGTGTACTATAAGCAGGTGGCATTGTCTGTTCAGCAGCCCCCAATGCACTGCTCTTGGTATTGTGAAGTGCCTTGGAATATAGGGTTCAGTAGAAAAGGAAGAGAAGGATTTTCAGAAGCACAAATAGTTGGTAGGAGTAAATGAATAATGCACAGGAGCTTAACCATGTTGCTATTAATAATTCACACTTTTAAGAAGCGCAGGACTTTGAAGTTGTTTTAGAAATCCAGCATCTAAATAAAATGGAAAAATGGAGTGGAATGTCAGCCTGTCACAAGAAAGCACTTATCATTACTGCTGTCCTTTCTGAAACGTGGTTGGACTCAAAGGTATTTCATGATGATTGATCTGGTAATTATCTTGAGCATATTTGGACATAAATAAAACTTTGCCATTAAGATTGCATGGATGTAGTCCACATGGAAGCCCCACATACTCCCAGTGATAACACCAGGGTTGCAGTGGATGTATCTGAGATTTTGGTTGGATTTGCTTTGAATAAAAAATACTACATCCTGTATCCCATTATCAAATGTAAGTTGTGGCTGTAGAGGAATTAAAAACATTGTATAGTCACTCTGCAAAATGATAAGGAGAACAGGCTCATGAGGCTAGAACAATACTTCAGATTTTGGCTCTCTGTGAAGAGAAATTCCCTGAGGTTTATCTCCTAGACTGTCAGAGTTTTTCCGCAGCTGAGGCATGAAGCAACTACCATTTTTCAGGATACCACTCTGAATTAAATATAATATGTTGTTAGGGATCAATCCCAACTTTCTATTATTTTAGGCAAGGAGCATCTCCAACTTTATTTTATATTGCAGTAAATCTAAAAATAAACATGAGATCAACCTGTATTCAATATCAGCAATAAAGAAAGCAAGATTTATGTTTGGAAGTGCTTGTACTTCAATGGAAACATTTCCTTCAAGATGAAAAATGATGCTTCATATCCTAATGACAAGGCTTTAGATCTATTTGTCTGTCTGACTGGACTGTTTTCCATCTCGGTCACCACTTGTAACTTGATGTCCAATTCTGGTGCAGTGGTTCTGGAGTGAATTTCCTGAAGGGCCAGAGGTTTGGGTTTTGAGGTGTTTAGGATTTCCTTGTAAATAAAGAGAAGTTTAGTGCCTAGCATCCAACAATAGTAATTCTGTAGTGGTTGTGGTTAGTCAATGATAGAAACAACTTTCTACTGTTTTGCTGTTTATTAAGACTTAATGATCACTTTGGTGAGCTGTGGAAATTAAATCTTCAGATCACATGTGACTTCCCCAGAGCTTTCTGATGCCATTTCTCACAAACATATTAGTTGGTCAGGTAAAGAACCTCTTTCATCTCTTGTGTCACTTCTGTATAGTTACTAGGAGTGCACTTCTAGCTCTTGGAGGATCTGAGTCCAAGTGAGATGTTCTCAAGGTCACATAAAAGCAAAGAAGGAAGTTGTGCATGTTACCTACTGCTGCCATCATCTGGTTCATACACAATCTAATAGAATTTATGAATTTCATCCCTATGGCCATCCATAGGTATTTGCTGTCAGACTTTTTTGCCTAGACAGAAGGAATTCTAGTTTCTCGAGGTGCTGGAATGAAAACAAAGCAAGGCAAGGAATCAAGAACTTGATTAAACTGGCTATTCAGCATTTTTTTCCCTTTAACAAGGAAAAAAGAGAGAGAAATGCCTTTAAAGCAACTATTCTTTTAACTTAGAAAAGCATTTTCATTTGAGCTAAATTCTATCTGAAGTTAGCAATGAGCACTCTACCCTTGCAGCTGATGTAATAATTTTTTTTTTTGAGAGTAAACTTGGATTACTTTAAAAGCCTTGTAATATAAGGAAAAAGGAATAATTATGTATGGCTACTGAAAACTACAATCAGCAAGATCAGTAGACATGAATTCTTGGCAAAATGCTATTAAAGTTCCAGGAAAAAGCGAGAGATTTGAGAAAAGAGAGAGAAGCAGCTAGAAACTGGATGGTTTCCAAGGTGAGTATTCAAACCAGTTTGTGCTGTCAACTTACCTGATTTCGTATTACAAATATATGGTAACTGTCTCTCATTACAAAGGGCAATCTTCTTCATAACACACTGAACAGTATAGAAACCCTTTTTTCTAAGCAATCATTATTTTTCATGTGGCTGTTCTGTTTTGTTCGATTGTTTGTTATCTTCTAGGCAGACACCCCTGTATAGCACAGCGGTTTCAAAACTCAGCCATTAAAAAAGAATATTGGAGCTGTTCATCAGAGTCTTCCTTTTTTTTTAGCATGTAGAACAATTAGTTCAAAAATACCACAATCAGTAGGTAAAAAAAAAAAAAAGGTAGCAGAAGAAATATTAATGTGATGCTTATCCATGAATTAGAGGGGAAAACAAAACAAAACAAAAAAAACCCCAAAATATGTTTCATGGTTTAGAGTATGTCAGTGGGAAGTGCTCCCCACCACCTCTCCAAACTCTGAAGCTGTGGCTGTTTCTAAAGTTTTCTGAAGAAAAAGTTAGGAAATAACATGGGTTTTTTTGTTTTTCACTTTTTAATTTATTTACTTTTCCAACTTTTAACTGTGAACACTTTTCTTTTCCACCCAGGGGCTCCCAGGAGAAATGAATTTTAAGGCATCAACTCAAAGTGCTATGCAGAGGTGGAATAATTAGGGTATCATGATTGTAATTTTCTTTCTGATTTTTTTTTTAATAATTATTCACTTGTTTGTACTTCAATCACTTTCTTTTTATGGGAGTTTTAATAGGCTGTTTTGAAAGCTGCATTAGTGTGACTGGTGGGAAGAGTTGATCAAATTTCAGGGCAATTCTGATCCTGTAAAAATTTGGATTTGCTGCTGTAGAGTCCCTGTTATGAGCATTTGTGACCAGTTCTGTTGGTTACCTTACCAATTCATGACAAGTAGCTAAAACCAGTAAAGTTACAGAGGGTTGCAAAGCCACCTCGCTTGGTGTCTGGCCAAGTGGGAAATGCTGTGAAGAAAATATCTTATAAATTGTGAATTTAAGATAAATCTCTTCTCTGGCACTCCTTGAATGCTCAGGTAATCACTGGAAGTATTGAGAGAAATAGATAACACCAGAGGGACTATATAGAGAGGAACCAAGGGAAAATTAGTGGGTTTGTTCTGTTACCTCTATTGAGGTCTGAAATGATAGATGCTTGAAGTGATGAAGTGGCAGAACGTGCTCCACCAAGGACAAGATTTCATAGATTTGTGGATTCATAGAGTGGTTTGAGTTGGAAGTGACCTTAAAGATCTTCTAATTCCAACCCCCCACCCTGCCATGGGCAGGGGCTCCTTTTGCTAGACCAGGTTGCTCAAGGTCTCATCCAATCTGGCCTTTCTCTGCTGTGCAAATACCTGGGTTTGTATTTTTTCCTAATTAGGTCATTCTTTGTGATGTGGATGTTTATGTCATTGAATTATTTGTAAGAGTTCAAGCTCTGCCCTTCCTGTCCTAGCTTGCAGGTAGCAGAGGACAAAAGGTTTTCCTGGTTTCCATTTTCCCATTCAACTTTCCAGTACTTTGTTAGAAGACTATGCTCTTATGAAGAGTGTATGAGAGGTGTCTATTACTTTTGTACTCATAAGAGCCCTTTCATGGCTTCAAAAGGGACAGGGGAAGATTAAGTGGCTGGAAAGAAGGTCGATATTTTGGTAGTTGCCTTTTGCTGTTGAGTAATTGAAGCTGTTTCTTCCTCTGCATTCATCTGGGGATCCTTGAGTGACACTGGGGCCTTGAAAGAGCCCATTTCTACATGGTTATGAGATTTTAGTTCATTTCCAGCACACTTGTTAAGATGCCAAATGTACATTTATATTTGATATGTCTGGTATATATGTCTGTACTTCAGAGAAAGAGAGCAGCTATCAGCCTGCCTCTTAAACCATCACTCTTACATTAATTATGTGAGCCTTAATATGCTATGAAGAAGCTGATCTTTTGCATCCGCCTCACTAAAATTTTCCATGAATATTCTAGGAAATGAGGGTGCTTTTAGCTTGTTTTAAGGATATATTCCTTAGAGTTTCATTTTTCAGATAAAATAGGTCGTATTTGTTTTCCTTGTCATCAATGCCATAGAGTCATAGAATGGTTTGGGTTGGAAGGGACCTCCAAAGGTCATCAAGTCCAGTCTCCCTGCAGTCAGCAGGGACATCCTCCACTAGTTCAGGTTGCTCAGAACCTTGTTGAGCCTGACTTTGAATATCTCCAGGCATGGGACTGCCTCCCCAGGCAACCTGTTCCAGTGTTCCACCACTCTCATGGTGCAGAACTTCTTCCTAACATCTAATCTAAATCTCCTCACATTTCAAACCATTGCCCCTCATCCTATCACTACAGGCTTTTGGAAACAGTCCCTCTGCAGCCTTCTTGTAGCTCCCTTTTAGGTATTAGAAGGCTACTATTAGATCTCCCTGAAGCCTTCTCCTCCAGGTGGAACACCCCCAGCTCCCTCAGCCTGTCCTCATAGCAGAGGTGCTCCAGCCCCCTGATCATCTTTGTGGCCCTCCTCTGGACCCTGCTCCACCAGTTCCATGTCCTTCTGTGTCGAGGGCTCCAGAGCTGGATGCAATACTCCAGGTGAGGTCTCACCAGAGCAGACTACAGCAAGAGACATCTCAGTGCCTCAGTAACATGTCCAACAAGTATGTAATCAAAACGAACAGCAACAGTGAGAAAGTGTTTCTAATGATAATGGACAAAGATTTTTCTGGCAGAAAAATGTATTTGGCTTAGTATCTGGAAACAAATTTTGAAACCAAAAGCTGAAGGATTGTGGAGACAGCTGGAATCACTACAGCAAGAAATGTTTAATCTGTTGGTTACAGTGCAAATACCAAGTAATATTATTTTTTATTTTATCTGAAATTGAATCTAGGCAGTTGGTCAGATGTAGTATTATGGTATTAATTCACAAGCAGGGCTGAAAATCCATTTGGTTAATTTGGGAAGTTTTAGATTTCTTTTTATGGTGGAAGTAAGAATGTAGTTCTAATTGCAAGCCAGTTTTACTTTGATAAGTGCTGGCCAAACTTCAAGTAGTAAGGCAAAATAATTGCTATTATGTAAAAGGAAAAAAAAAGAGAGAAAGAATAGAGCTGAGATTCTCCTTTTTCTTTTCTAGAATGTATTCCTCTTTCTTTTGCTATTTTACCAGAAGCAATGTAAAAGCAGAATAGTGAGTACAGCTGCAGAGCTTTTAACTGAAGGCAAGTAAGAATACAGAAATTTTACTGTATCAAGGGAATGTTTCTATTGAATTGCTTCACAACAAATGTTTTATAAGAAGCTGATTTTCCTCTTGTTCGTGGCAGTTGAATTCCAAAGCACTTTTAAAAGCAGTGAATACATAAAAGTTACTTCCCAAACTTCTTTATTCCTATTGTCTTTCCCTAATATAATCGCATCATTTTCCCTTTCCTTTTTTCACTCCCTTCTTTTCCCCATTGTCATTTAGGAAGGGAAATGTCCCAAATACCAGAGGCATAAAATAGAATAATTCCTGATTTTAAAAAATGATTAATTATTAACTAAAATAATAGTAATTAACAATTAAAATTAAAAATATTATCTTATTATTTATAATAATTGCTGATTTATTTTTAATTGGCTGCCATTTGATTTTGGCTTATTGGTATGTAGCTCTTCTTGTCCTTTTTGCTAAGGATTTCTCTTACTTCCTTTGCATCCTTTTATTCAAGCTATATAAATTAAGTGAAGCTGTCTCTTACAATTCAAACCCTGAAATCATCAGTGAAAGGAGGCATCTGTAAATAGAAATTATTAGGAAATGATGTTCAGGTTTTGTAAATCACAGTTTGTCAGTGCTTCATATGCTGATCCTTAGAACTGGTTGTCAGCTGAACATTGCTGTCCTCAGAATTATATCACCAAGCTTTGTGTTGAAGTGTAATTGAAAAGAGCCTTTGTACATTTTCACTCTTCTTCTCTGTTTAGGGATAATTTCTTTGAAAGAAACATATCAGCCTGGACAATTCATCTAGAAGTTCTGTTCCTGTTCGTTTTTTTTCCTTTATCTTACACTAACCTATTTGTGGTGGGAAACAAGGTTGCATAGAAAGAGGAGGCACTGGTGTGTATAGTCTTTGTTCTTATGATAATTTCCTATTAATTACCATTCTATGAACTGTGTTATAACCTCTGGAAGAACAAGAGGGTTTTTTTAAGTGGACCTCAAATACCAAGTAAATTTTGCATTGAAACTTTTTCAGATTGCTTCTCTCTCCATTTCTAGGTATGAAGCCTTGTGGGTTAATAGAAGTATTGATTTATGATCTGAACAGCTTCCAAGTATGTTTTGCCTTCAGAATACTTTCCATTATGTTTTATAAGACTGCAGCTGCAGTTCTTGAGCAGTGCTCAGAAACTGCTTTTTGATGTATATTTGAATTTAATATCTGTGAATTGTTCTGCCTATCCTGTACTCCAGAATGTTCCCAAAGGCAGCTTCTCTTCTAATGTTAAACATGATTTTTTTCTCCCATCTGCCCTACTGTTTTCATCACCTTTTGTAAACTAATGCATTCTCTGTTATTGAATATTCTACCCAACAGATAAACAGTATAGTAGCATCAACTGTGGTTAATTTTTTTCTTTTAGTGTTAAATAACTGTATAGCCACAGGAAAAAGAAAAGCCAATTTCCTTAGGCATTCGACATGGTGTGACATTCCAGCCATTTTGCTGTGCTCTCATCTTGTTATGAATTAATTCTCTTTGATGTGACAGCAATATACTGCAGAAAAATACATTTAATTCAAAAATTGCCAAGTAAGGAGAGGAACATAATCATTTTTCTTTTTTTTTTTTGGACCATAGTCCAAATTTTTCCTGATGTCAAATGTATTTTTTTGGGGGTTTCTCATGCCACACATCCACAGACTTCAGACCATGAAACAACCCTGATCCTGCACTGTTAAATTATTTTATGCAGGATGTTAAAATTGCAGAACTTTGAAAATATTTTGAGATAAAATTTTTGAGTGCTTTCCTGGTCCCCAGTTTGTGTATGACTCTATTAATAAGTTGATTTGAAAGGGGGCATAGAAGAAAGATGAGGACAATCTTTACCAGGACCTGTTGGAATAGAGCAAGGGGTGATTTTTTTTTTTTTTTTTTTTTTTTTTTTTTTGTTACAGTAAAGGAGGGGAGATTCACACTAGGTATAAGCAAAGTAATTTTTATAGTGGTGGTGACATACTGGCCCAGGTTGCCCAGGGAGGTGGCAGATGCCTCATCCCTGGAAGCATTCAAGGTGAGGCTGGATGGGGCTCTGAGCAACCTGCTGTAGTTGGAGATGTCCCTGCTTATTGTGAGGGGGTTGGACTCAATCACCTTTTAAAGGTCCCTTCCAACCCAAACCATTCTATGATTCTATAACTAAATGCATTCTGTGATACGGATCCTTGTGAGATCCTACAGTCTACTTAAAACAAATAACCTGTGGATAACTTGTTCTGCAGGTATTTTAAGCTAGACAGTGAGACAAAATCCTTATTTAAATATTATGTTTACTAAGAGAAACTGCACCCTTATTTTAAATTTGTATTTTGCAGTGGCCATAATATTATTTGATACAATCAGTGAAGCTAATACTCTTTAGCCTGAAGCAGTTTTGGAAAACATATTTTCTGACACATTTTCCATGCTCCTACCTGTAACAGTTGAGCTTGTGGCAATAACACATACTTAAAACCAGCCTTGTTGCCCTGTAGACCACATCTGGCTTTGAAGGTGGTCCTGTAGCTTCATGCTATACACAGCTTCCTTGCAACCCAAGAAAGATGGAATCAATTTATGTGAAAGACTTGTGCTAAGTGGGAGGTCAGACTATGCTCTTCTCTAAGAAAGAACTTGACATTTGTGTCTTATTCTTAATATGCTTGAGGGATTCAGCAGGATACTTCTTGTGGCCCTGGGCAACCTGATCTACTTGAAAGTGTCCCTGCCGTGACACAGGGGTTGACACTAGAGGATCCTTGAGGGCCTTTCCAACCTTGAGAGTTCTATAGTTCTATGATTCTTTTGTGGTTACAATCTAGTGTCAAAGATAAAAATCAGTCTTTGGAGTTGGATCCTGACATTGTGTGTGTATGTGTATGTGTGTGTTCAGTGGAAGGACTTTATCAAGAAAGACCTTTTGACACTAATTTCTTTTTTGTGTGTGTGTGTATTGTATGCTAAGACACATATCCTGCAGGATGCACAGTTCTGCATCCTCTCTGGATCCTGCTGCAGGTTACCTCTTTTCCTACCAAAGGCACTGAGCTGGTTGGAAGGAGAGGAGGAGATGCAGTATTATGCAAAGCATTTAGGTTTGAAAGAGAGAAATAAAAATTATGATCTATATGAGCAATTCTGTAATTTCATAAAGTTCTAAAACATTACTAAAAGACATTCTGTCTGTTGAATGACATTCATTAAAAGAAAAAATAACTTACAGTAATACTGAAAGCCAAATCAAGTGCAAAGAGGAATATAAAAGAGTTGCATAGTTCTGTACATTTTGCTTAATTGTGTTTGTTGAAAGGATATCATTTTCTCTTTAAATCACAGGCTTTGAAAAAGCACTGGGAATTTTTTTATTTCTTTTTCTCAGATATTTAACCTTTAGAGTTTTAAAGTGCTTTAGTAATGAGCTCAACTTTCCCCCTGTAATTTAGGAGAATTATAAAATTGCAGATTTTAAAAATAGCTCTGTACACCTCCACAGCACGTCTCAGGACACATGGAGCTGTCAATGTGGGCCTAATGTTCAGGTAGCTGACTGGAGTTTGGTACAAAGGTTGCTGAAGGAGACTTCTCATTTTGTCTTGCTCTAAGCAGCCTTTGTCACATGGTAAATCTCAGCAGTCGCTGAAAGCTAACAGAGAAATGAAGTCTCTCAAGAGAGACAGGGATCTGCTGGATAGAGTCCAATGGGGAGCCATGAGGATGATTAGGGGACATGAGCATCTCCCTTACAAAGAGACTGAGAGCCCTGGGACTGCTTAGTCTTGAGAAGAGAAGACAGAGAGGGGATCTGATCAATGTCTATCAATATCTGAGGGGTGGGTGTCAAGTGGAGGGAACCAATCTCTTTTTGGTGGTTCACAGTGATAAGACAAGGGACAATGGATACAAATTTGAACACAGAAGGTTTCACCTCAACATGAGGAGAAACTTCTTTTTGGTGAAGGTGAGTTAGCACTGGGACAGGCTGCCCAGAGAGGTTGTGGAGTCTCCTTCTCTGGAAACTTTCAAAACCCACCTGGATGTATTCCTGTGTGGATTACCTTAGGTGGTATTGCTTTTGGGGGTGAGGGGCTTGGACTCGATCTCAGGAGTTCCCTTCCAACCTCTAACATTCTGTGATCCTTCAGCCTCACAACTGTAGTGATATGCAGGCAAATTCTCAGGAGAACCATAATTGCACAGTGATGAAATCTATCTTCATCATGTGCTGGCAGTTCATATGTGGCCTATGAGAAACAAAATCACATCTCAGTTTGTTTCAGTGTGTGCAAAGGTGTAAGAACAAAAGCTCAATGTCCCTTTTATATAAGGCAGTGGGAGCTAAGGGGAATATTCTTTTCCAGGTGTCACAACTTGTTGATGCTTTGAGGTCTCTTCGCACATTAGTGCATGCCTCTGGTCTGCCTTTGTGTGCTTGTAACCTCAGGCACAAAGTCACCCAGTTGTGTGTTGTAGCAAACAGCAGACTTCATTTTGTTTGGGATTATTTTTCAGTTTTCACTGAAAAATGTATAGCTGATGTTAATAAATACCATGACAGAGTGTTAAGTAAATAAAATAACATGGATTAGTGAATGTGTACCTCGAATTCAGAAGAGATTTCTCCTTTGACTGCATGATTTGAGTTGGAAAGTTATCTTCCTGAAATGCCAAAAAACCAAGCTTTTCCCAGAATTTGTAAAACTGTTTATGATTGTAAGCATTCAGGAGTGCCAGTGCTATGTAAATATCAGCAATCCGGTGTCCAAACACAATACTCTAGTAAAAAAAAAAAAAAATAACATTAGTAGTCTGATATCCCTTAGGCTTCAGTCCTTGTGAGATCAATCAGTGATGATCCTGTCATGCAGAAGAGCTATGTTGTAGGTGTCAGCTGCTAGCTCACAGAAGGATGCTCTATAGTGCTTCCTTTGTTTCTTGTTTTGTTATTGTATAGGGTGGATGTTCACTGCAGCTCTCTACAAGCAGAGAGTGAGTTTCAAAATGCTATAGTAGTGCTGCATGGTTCGTGGTTATTTTCTGTATGCTGGATGTGAGCGACTGTGGCTGTTCTTGCAAACATATGGGCAAGCCTCCACATTTCACCCCTGCCTCATAGTATTTTAAGGCACCTTCTTTCTCAGGGTGTATTACCAGAGAGCAATCTCTGCATGGGCCCCAGGTACATTATCAGAGTACTACCTTACATGACACATTTAAATGATGACAGAAAAGCTGTAGAATGCTAAACTATGAGCATATGTGGCAAGTTGTAACTGGCGGTGGGTTTCATATGTGTGGAGACCTTGTCAGGATGTCTAAGCCGTCTGTCCTTTTGCATTCCTTGTGATGAGCACGGCAAATGCAGCACAGTGCCTGATGCAGAGCTCAGCAGTGTCTGGCTGGTGCTGTGGCCTCCTGACTTGTGGAGGGAAATCCAGCTTATGATACCTAGTCAGTGTCACAAACAACTGTCAATAGAGGAACGGTGTCAGGAGTTGTTTTTGGGTTGTTTTGGTTTGGCTTTTTTTCAGTTATTTCCTTCCCCTCAAAGGATTTTCCGATTTGGTTTAAGAGGACCTTTTAAAAACACATTTAAAAGATGGTTGAGATTTATCCCAGATCCACAGCACTAGGAGAGCAATGTGTCTGTGGTGTGTGAGACACTAAATGCAAGCTGCAGTCATTTGAGTAAGTTTCTTGTAAAGCTCTCATTCCAATGTAGATGATCTTTAGTGAAAGAGCAGATAATATTAATAGCAGTCATTTGTAAATACCTCTTTACACATGGCATCCATGACATATATTATCCAATTTCTTGCCAAAACAATGTACCAGCAATGTAGGAAGTGTCAGTGATTTAGTTCTGAGCGCTGTCTAATACCACATCTGAAACAGATGTATCTTACTTTGCTCAGAAGTGTGCTTAGCATACAAAGTATTCCTTCTGAGACATCAGGCAGCAGTCTGTCACTGCTTTAAACCAAGTGCATCAAAGAATTATATAGAAGGGCGAATATAACCATTGTTCAGGTACTAAGGAATCTGAACAGAACAGGAAAATGGGAGAGGAGAATGAGTTACATAATAGCAGCTCTGAGTCAAAGTAAAGGAAAAGTCTCCTCAGGGGTGATATTAACATTTACAACGGTAAGAACAGACTTTAAAGGTAGTCTGGCAGCGTGCCAAACAACAGCTCCCATTGTCTTTCTCCACAGCACGGCACTGACCTGTCTTCCACACAAGAGAAGTTGAAAAATGCATGCATAATTGGTTTTTAAAAGCCATCCAAAATATATTTCCTTTCCATGTGGAAATGGAGACGTCAGAGAGTAAATGAGATAAAAGGATGTATCCAGCCTTTCAAGTTTAACCCAGGCATTTCTCATTTCCAAGTATTCTTCTGGGCATACTCTTCCTCCATCTATCACTTCAGCAATAATAAAACAAAAACTAATAATACTGGAACTCACCGAGTCTCAAAATTCACAAATGATATGAAGTGTTTGTTTAAGCAACTTTGCATTGACTTCAGTTGTGATTGTGTCTTCTCCCAACAAGCACCCTATTATAATATGGTCTTTATCCCCCATGCTAATACCTGCAGACAGCTGCGTGCTGAGACTTCCTCAGATTCTGAATTCCTTTTGCCCTGTCCTTTTCTGTCTGCACATTCAAGTATTAATGCTGTCATGCCTTCAGTGTGTGCTTGACTGAGCAGAGCAACAGTGGGACTGGACTGCAAATATAACCAATATCAGGCACTTCACTTTTGGCTTGCAGAAGTTCTCAGAAACGAGCACAGCTCAAACCATGAAAGCTCATTGCTTTCTGGAGCATGTAAATAGTCTTTTAAAAACAAAATATATAAATTATTTGGACTCTGTCTCAATGGTCCACAGTGTTGATAGAGTAGACTTAAATGGTCTAGAATAATACAGCCAATTTCTAACAGGAGATCTTTGGCTTCTGTCTCTATTCAGATATTGCTGGAATAGTTGCCTCAGTGTCACAACATTTCTTTTATTTTTAAATTCTACATTCCAATGTTATCTTTAGTACTATAAGCCTCAACATTTCTCTCCTTTCACCACGTTGAAAACCCAGATACTGTAGAAGTCATGCTCAAATGGACACATAAATTTTGCACACCTAATTATTTTTCAGCAGGTATTTATTGTCTCAGTTTGTGCCATCAACTGTTTCACAGCCCAAGGGGACTGGAATGTATCTCAGGTTGATGAGGAATCTTTCTTTGGGAAGGTAAAAGTGGCTGCTGGAGGTTATGATCTCAGAAGAGTCAAAAATAGGAGCATATTTGCATTTTAATGGCATTTTCATTACACAGCCCAGTGGTTTGGCTGGGGCAGGCAGTGGAGGTGGGCTGCAGAGCAAGTACAGCATTTTGGACTGAACTGGTTTAGTGCTGCAGTCTCTGCAGTGGAGTAAGCAGCCCTCAGCAGAGAGGTAGAACAGAAAGTGATGCAACTGTTTTCAATTTGGAAAGACACCTTTTTTTTTTACCTAGAGTCCTTTATTATGGACCTGTTGAAGTGGGTCCAGAGTAGGCCATAAAAATGATCAGAGCTTGAGGGCCTGAGCATTCCTGCTATGAACATAGGCTGAATGTTTTGTGGTCTTTCAGCCTGGAGAAGAGAAGGCTCCAGGAAGACTGTTATGACCATTCAATCCTTATAGGAGGCATACCAGGTCAGGTTGTACAGGGGTCTGAGCAACCTGATGTAGTTGAAGATGGCCCTGCTCACTGCAGGGAGTTTGGATTAGATCAACTTCAAAGATCATTTTTATGATCTTAGTTCAGGGTCAGTTAAGCTTTTCATGTACAAGTAATCAGCCATTTCTAAAACTGCTGGTTTAGCTTTTAATGCAATTAGAAAGGACAGAGCAAGTAATAATTTTATTGTTTTTTCAAATAAGAACCATGTTGCTAAGCTTGTGCCCCAGTTACCTTTAACAGGTTTTACCACTAAATATTTTATAAAGGATGTTGCAGATTTGCCTTCCTCCAGACCAAACTTAAGTTGTAAGTAATCTTATGGTAAATAAATCATTTATTGTGTGTCTAGGCTTGAGGATTACTAATTCCAATCAGAACTAAATGTTAGCATTGTATGTTAAGGTGACTTTAATCAGAATTTCTGAGGGTGAAATTGACAGCTTTAAGTATGTGTGCCTTAACGAAAAAGAGATGAATGTAGGAGTAGGATTGTACTCTTTCATTAGTGCTATCTACTCAGATTCTCAGATTTCATACAGTGAGCTAACCCCCCCTGTTCACAGAGAAAAACAGTATAGGATGAATGAAGGTTTAATTCTTAATTCATTGATCACAGAATGTTAGGGGGTTGGAAGGAAACTCAAAAAATCATCCAGTCCAACCCCACTGCCAGAGCAGCATCACCTAGGGCAGGTGGCACAGGAACACATCCAGGTAAGCTTTGAATGCCTTCAGAGGAGGTGACTCCACAATGTCTCTGGGCATCCTGTTTCAGGTCTCTGTAATCCTCACAGGGAAAAAGCTTTTCCTTTTGCTCACGTGGAACCTCCTCTGCTCCAGCTTGCACTCATTACACCTTGTCCCATCATTGGACATCACTGAGCAGAGCCTGGCTCCATTCTCCCAACACTGTCCTTCACATCTTTATAAACATGAATGAGGTCACCCCTCAGGCTCCTCTTTTCCAAGCTAAAGAGCCCCAGCTCCCTTAGCCTTTCCTCAGAAGAGAGATGTTCCACTCCCTTCGTCATCTTAGTCATCCTTGATCATGCAATTAAATTGACAGTGACCTTTATTTTTCCACAGTAAATACTTTTCAATGTGTATAAGGGTTTTGCATACAGAAGGACTATAATTTTTTTCCATTCAGCAAAGATGGTCTATGAAGCTAGTGACAGATGTGCAAGAAATGTAGTTTTTCTGATGCTGAACCCTTATCTTCACTTGTCTGCACATCAGTAGTGGGTAATACAGTTTCAGCTTACAGGATCACAGGATGTTAGGGGTTGGAAGGGACTTCTGGAGATCTTCGAGCCCAAGCCCCCTGCCAGAGCAGGACCATAGGATCTAGCATAGCTCACAGGGGAATGCATCCAAACAGGTCTTGAAAGTCTCCAGAGGAGACTCTACAACCTCTTTGGGGAGGCTGTTCCAGTACTCTGTGACCCTTACAGTAAAGAGGTTGAACTTACATGTTTGTTTAAATATATTAAGAGTGATTTCAACACGATTCACTGTTTTGGTTCTCCTGTAACAGGTTTGAATTGATTTCCTTTAATTGAGTTTACTCTTCATACACTTGAAGTTTTTCTGCCATCCCTGAATAAACCATGGTGATTCCTGGTCTCAGCTCTGTACATATCTTGAGTATTTTTATTTTGTGTTCATTATCATAGCAACATTTAGAGGCACTTTGGAATGCATATGACCATGTAAATACATATTAAAAGTCTGCACAAAGAGCTTTGAAGCCATTTGTGTCACTTTTGTAGATAAGTACTTAGGGATTCTTAAATCCAGGGATTATTTCACTGCTTCATATGTTGAGCCATTAAATCCTCGTGTGAAATGTAGTATGAAGTTTTTGGTGATTATGGATTAGCTTATTATAGAGTTTAGCTGCAAACTCATTTGTCCTCATTGAAAGTAGAAGAATAAGTTAAATTTAAGTAAGAGTTACTTAGGCAAAGAGGCTGGCTGATCCTTAGCTGTGGAAGCATACAAGAAAATGAGAGGGCTGGAGCACCACTCCTACAAAGGCAGGCTGAAAGAATCAAGAGTGTTCAGCCTGGAGAAGAGAAGGCTCCAGGGAGACCTTACACCTGCATTTCAGTATCTGAAGAGGACCTACAGGAAGGCTGGGGAAGGACTCTTTAGAAGGGTTTGTAGTCATAGGATGAGGGACAGTGGTTTGAAACTGGAGCAGGGTAGATTTAGGTTGGACATAAGGAGGAAGTTCTGCAAAGTGATGGTGGAGGAATATTGGAACAGGCTGCCCAGGGATGTGGTTGAGGCCCCAACTCTGGAGGTCAGACTTGATGTCGTCCTGAGCAGCCCAATCTAGTTAGAGGTGTCCCTGCTTGCTGCAGGGGAGTGGGACAGGATGACCTTTGAGAGTCTCTTCCAACCCAATGCAATCTGTGAAGAAAGATCAAACTCCTCCGGACATATTTCTGTCATGTCTCAAAGTTTTCCTGAGAAGTTGGTCCACAGCTTCCTTCTGAAAGAGTTAAAGCCTCTAGTACAATTTTGTCTGCTGAGATATAAAGCTTGTGAAGCTGTGAATCCTCACAGAACTTTGTAAAAACTAGGTCAGCAATCATTTTGCTTGTATTGAGCCCTTGAAAGCACCATGTGAGCACATCTGCAGGGATGGGTTCCTCTGGCTTCTCCAGTCTTTTGTATGTCTTCAGTTCATCTTGACTAATGTGTTTTTTTTTTTTGTAGCTTTGGGTACTAGAGGCTGGAGAAGACCTTTCCTGAATCGTCTCTTGAAGGCAATTTGAAAATAATATCCTGATTTTAGCTTAACATGCAAGGCAAAGGGAAACAAGAAGATGGGATTCAGTGTTGAATGAAACCACGGAGTTTGCCCTTTTAAGTCAGAAACAGTTCTTAAAAGATTATAAAAGGTGTTAGGGAAATTACTGTCAGCATAAATTGTAAATAGCTGATTTTTTTTTATTTTTTTCGTATTGTTGTGTTAACTCTTGTTTAAACAGTTATTGGAACTCCTTGCATATGCTCTTATTATTTTTTTGTGGACTCTATGATGCTGCTCAGTTCAGAAATGCTTCTGCAGCTTTGATTGCAGATATTGTGTGGCATATCCTGTTGTATTTAATCAGCTCTCTTGTGCTTGTCTGCAAATGAACCTGCAAACTCAGAGGAGCATGATGCAAATGCTCCTGAAGGATGCTGAAGTCTGAGCCACTGCCAGCACACCTAAGCAGATAACCCTCAAGCCTCTTAAGAGAACTGCAGTGTATCCTGAGTGTGGCTATCATAGCATAGAGCTGAAAGGGTCCTCTTGAGATCACTCAGCTGTTCTTCATCCACAGGTTAGGATTACTATATTTATGTCAGAAGGATAGAGTTAAAAATTTTGTGGCTGAATAAGCATATAACAAACTGGACTGAAATCAGGGTAACCAGGTTGGAAGAAGGCTGAAGAACAGAATGACCTCGAAAGCTAAAATAACCAGAAACTAGCCACAGTAATTATGAGCAGTACTTCAAGACAGTAAAGTTCTTTCAGCTTTTGTAGATAATGCTTTGTTATGGTTGCTTTACATAAACCAGAGACAGATTTGGACCAACAACAAAATACAAGTTGTTCCCCAACTTAACCTATGGTGATTTTAATAGCGAAAAACCACACCTCTAGGAGAAAGAATTTAAATGAAAATGTAGGACCACCTTAGTATAATGAATGAGGTGATTGATGGAGCATGTGTGCAGAGATTTATGTGTGGTAAAATCATGTAACCAATCACACATAGTTTATTTGGGTTTTGCCCTTTGTATAACCTGCTGCCTGTGCATTTTATCACCTACCACTGGGCAAAGGAACTTGGTTTTGGGACTACATTGTTGTTTCCCATATATTTGCTTTTAACCTTTTCTAAAGAAGAAATAAAGAAGTTTGGGGTTTGTTAGTTTCCTCTTGGTGGTTTTTTGTGTTTTTTGTTTTTCAAGTTATCATAAAGTATATTTTAGGGCTAGCTAACCTTATTTGTTAAAAAGCTTTTCCTAGTGTGTAACTCAGTTTGTAATCACAGAATGTTAGAGATTGGAAGGGACCTTCAGAGATCATCCAGTCTAACCCCTCTGCCAAAGCAGGATCACATAGGGCAAGTCACACAGGAGCACATCCAGGAAGGTTTTGGAAGTCTCCAAAGAAAGAGACTCCACAACCTTTCTGGCCAGCCTGTTCCAGTGCTATGTCATCCTCACAGTAGTTTCTTCTCATGTTGAGGTGGAAACTCCTGTGTTCTAGCTTGTACCTGTTGTTCCTTGTCTTATCACTGGGCACCACTGAAAAGAGACTGGCACCTTCATCTTGACACCCAGTTTCATGGAATTTAAATATAAACTGAAGTATTCTGCAGGTTGATTTTTATTTTTTTTTTTTAAAGTAGTTGTTGTCCAAGTCTCTCCCAGAACTAAATTCCAGATGGACTGGTAGCCAAATCTGAGGAATGTCGTGTTGTTGCTACTCTATGGACTGATCATCTCTCTCTAACTCTGATTTGCTTGGCAGAGCGTGTAACCCTTTTAACCAAAGGTAGATCTCATACGGGTTTTATTTATGCATCATAGCCCTATTGACATTTTATTTTAGGGAAGCACACAAAATGATGTGGCTTCGTAGGGTACTATGCCTTTTGTCTTACCTGAACAGCTTTATTTTTGCAGCAGTTACAATGTGAATTAGGTCATAAACCCTAGTTTCTGACTTGTTGACTTCTAATCCAACCGACAGTGTCAGAATAGAGAATATGGATAAAGACATTTCACAATTCCTCTTGTCTCATAAAGGAGTTAGTTGCTATCAGACTTCCCCTTCTCAGGTGAAAAGGGAATGGATCCACTTGGATATGCAAGTGAGAGACAGCACCAACATCTTGAATTTTATGCCTTCTTGGGCTGTTCAGTTGTTTCCTCTTTCGTTTGGCTGGCAAATAATTATTATAACCTGGCTCAACCTCCTTGATACCTATTTATTTTCTTTCTTAAGCCCTGTCTTGCTCTATTAAAAGGCAGTAATGCAACTTCTTCCTTTTCCATAACCTCTATAAATTGTTGCTAAATCCACTCAGTTGTACTAGTGCAGCTCTCCCAAGGCTGCTGTGAGAAAGCTTTTTCTGAAGAATTCCAAGAATGAAGCCTGGGGAATAGGCTACTTTGCTGAGGACATGCAGCCTTCCAGAGATTTACTATGGTACTGGGTTTGGGGAGGAAAATAGAATATTTTTTTGGCTTTCTAATGTTTTCTGGCAGCTATGTTTATAACACCTTTGGAGATCTTCCAGTCTAGTCAGTAGCCTTCTGAAGCTTTGTAATTCTCATGTTCAATTTAGCACAAAATATTTTGATTTATTTGCATGAAAGTATTATTGATTAATCAGGCACCAATTTCTCTCTGTTACATATTGTTAAATTAGATAAGAAGAGATATTCATGGAGGTAAACTTTCTGGAAGGTATTGCAAAAAATCACTATTAAAAGTTCTTTACTCTTCTTAACTATGCTTTTAATGGAAAGTAGACCCCTTTGGCAAACAAATCTGAACTTTTCTTTACTTTAAAGCTCTCTTTCTCCCAGCTTTGTCAGGGAAGATCAAATGCATTGGCTGTTACCTGTGAATCAGACATTTAAAAATGTTTGAAGTGCATCTCACTAGCATGGTTAATAATGTGTTGTTGGTAGTGATCATGAGACAGTCTTAAAGTTTTATGTCAAATGAACAATATTCTGTAAAGTATTGAATTTGGCGTGAGGTCTGCCTTACTGATGGGGTAACTAAACCAAATTTTTAACTTCAGTTGGAATTTTTATAGACAAAAGAATTCAATTTTTCCTTTCCATTTTGACTCTCTTCAAAATGAATAAACTAAATTAAGTTTCATTAAAAGTCATTTCCTTGTGGAGAAGATGAGAAAATTAAGTCTTAAAGTAGCTCTCAATCAGATATAAAGAATAGATTTGGGGTCTGTATTAGAGGATCAAGGAAGTTGAGAGCTGGAACACCTCTGCTACAAAGATAGGCTGAGGGAGCTGGAGAAGACTTCAGAGCAGCCTTCCAGTACCTGAAGGGGGGATGCAAAGGGACTGTTTCCAAAGGCCTGTATTAATAGGGTGAAGGCCAATTGTTAGAGAAAAGGAGATCTAGATTGAATGTTAGCAGCAAGTTCTGCACTATGAGGGTGGTGGAACAGAGCAACAGGTTGCCCAGGGAGGTAATTGAGGCTCCACCCCTGGAGGTATTCAAGATGAGGCTCTAGAAGGCTCTGAGCAACCTGATCTAGTGGAGGATGTCCCTGTTGACTGCAGAGGAGTGGGATTGGATGACCATTGGAGGTCCCTTCCAACCCAAACCATTCCATGATTCTGTGAAAGTAGGGTGAAGTGTTAGAAGGTGAGGAGGTGAAAAACCTTCTGTTTTCAAAAGTTAGCTGAATTGTGTTGATTCCAGAGTATGTAATGTGCTTGTACTCGAGTGGGGATACTAACAGTTTTTGTGTGTACTTGGTAATCCATACCTTACAGGGACCTAAAATATTCAACTAAGAACTGTCAGGGCCAACAATTGGTTGTGTGTAATAGACACACATTTTTTTCCTTGTTCTGTGAGCATAAGGTATATGGGGAGTGCTTAGAGATTTCATGGCATTAATGTCTTTATTTCATTCAACCCCCCCAAAAAAAAAAACAAAACCCAAAAACCCACAAGAAAAAGATTTTTAATCATGTTTCAGTATAGCAGCCCTTAAACATTGGCATCTTACTGTGTTTTTTCTATCAATCTTGCAATGTGAGACAAATTTTCTACATTTTGTAGATAAGTATTTTGCAGATACATACAAAAGATAGAGAACAGAATGAAGATATAAACAGAGAAAAATGTAGATAGATAAAAAAAAGTGTTTATAAATACAAATGGAACATGTTTATACTTGCATTTTGATTTTATTTTTCTCATCCTGTGACTTAATTGTGTAATTTTTAGCAAGGTAAAGCTGTTTAAAGAACAGATCTCGTTTTAATTTTACAGCTGATCATTACAGGAATTCTCCCAATAGGAGCCATGTGGGAATAAGGCCAACCTCTTGCTATATTTAGAAGGAGAGTTTTGTACAGCTTGTAAGCAATTCTTTAGTTCCAACAGCTGAATTTCCTGCTGCTTCCACAGGGAAACAGGTCTTTGCCTCAGTGCTCTGAGAGTAAGCAGCATATGATGGAAGAAACATGATTTCTTATTCTCTGTAAAAACACTGTAGTAGGTCTGTGCTTGGGGTTGGTTTGTTTGCTGTTTACTCTGGAGTAGTTATGAGAAAAATAAGGCCATGACTGTTTGAAGAGAGTTTGCAGTCAACGTTGCAAAACAGAGAATCCTGTTTGCAAACATAGTTTGAACAGGAGGAAGAGAGACTGAGATCCCTGGGGCTATTCAGTCTTGAGAAGAGAAGACTGAGAGGGGATCTCATCAATGTGTATAAATATCTGAGGGGTGGGTGGCAAGTGGAGGGGGCCAGGCTCTTTTGGATGGTTCACAGTAATAAGACAAGGAACAACAGGTTCAAACTTGAACATAGAAGATTTCACCTCAACATGAGGAGAAACTTCTTTCCAGTGAGGGTGACAGAGCCCTTGAACAGGCTGCCCAGAGAGGTTGTGGAGTCTCCTTCTCTGAAGACGTTCAAAACCCACCTGGATGCATTCCTCTGCGGACTACCCTAAGTCATCCTGCTTTGGCAGGGGGGTTGGACCTGATGATCTCTGGAGGTCCCTTCCAACCTCTGGTATACTGTGATACTGTGAATGTCTTCAGATAATCCCACCAATTCCTTTCCCTGTCATTAGCAATCCTTCTGGACTGAAGGTTATTTCTCACATATCTAACTTTAGAGAAAAGAAAAAAACAAAAGCTAGCGCAAGTGCAGGCATTAAGGTTTCTTAGTTGTTTATGTTCTTTTCACAATATTTACAACTGCAAAAAGCTGAGGTAAAATCATGGTGTTTAATGGAAGCAGTCTTCAAGGGCATGATTGATGGTATAATTAAACCTCATATTATTTCATAAACATCCTCATGAATCACTGTTACTTGTGTAGTGGGATGAAATTGAAAAATACTATGACAATGACTTACTATCATTCAGGGTGTATTTTTTGGCTACCCTGGGAATTATACTCACCCAAGGCACTGGCTACATTGCCAGTAATAATGTTGGCTACATTTAATAGGAGTAATGTTGAAGATTTGTACTTAGACTTGGTGATCCTGAAGCTCTTTTCCAACTTAAATGACTCTTTGGTTCTTTGCTGACCTGTCCATAATGGAAAGGATGGTTAAGGTGATCTGAAAAAATACCTTTAGAAAATTTGGATTCATAAGCTTTCCTGACATACTGATAGTACTGAAGAGAAACAGGCTCCATCCTTGAAGATTTTTCTCCCATGATAATTATGTGTCTTGTTATTTTCCTTCTTGGGGAAAGCATTGGTTATTTTTCTCCATTTATGATGAGGCTTTTTAAGTGTTTGTTAATATGAGGATAGGCTGAGGGAGCTGGGGTTGTTCAGCCTAGAGAAGAGAAGGCTCTGGGGGGAGCTTAATGCTGCCTCCCAACACCTGAAGGGATCCTACAGGAAGGCTGGAGGGTGTCTAGACACACTTTCATAAGGGTATGTAGATACAATTTAAGCTGAGGGAGAGTAGGTTTAGACTGGATCTTAGGAAGAAGCTCTTCAGTATGAGGGTGGTGAGACTCTGGAACAGGCTGCCCAGGGAGGCTGTGTATGCCTCCTCCCTGAGAGTGTTCAAGGCCAGGTTGGATGAGAGGTACTTGAGAGGTATCCCTGCTCATGGTGGGGAGGTTGGAATAGATGATCTCTAAGGTTCCTTCTGACTTAAGCTATTCTTTGAATATAATAACAATACTTGATGCTGCTTTTGGAGGGTTTTGGTTGCTTGTTTGTTGGAGGTTTTTGTGTTTGTCTGTTTTGTTTTTTGTTTGTTTGTTTGGTTTTTTTCCCTAGGTTTTTTGTTTGTTTTATAATAGCATAAAACAAAGATGAGGTTATCCACTCTGTGCCTTTTATATAAAAAAAAGGAAACTCTGTGTATATTTCTGACTTACTCAAATATGGGCCTGGTATGTGAAACAGAATACCCCTTGTATTTATTGAGGTGTTACAAATAGATAAGAAAACCTCTGCTGTTACTGAATCAATTTATTATTTCTTCATTTACAAGTATCTTTTGGTTCAAATTTCTCAGAATTTAATAGACTAATTATCCTACATTGAGTTTTCTTTTGTAATTGTAGATGCCAATGAGTTTATTTTTTAGCAGTAAGTACTTGTTACATCCACTGAGTAGTATTGAAAACTAAATGCTCTTCAAAGCTGAACTGGCTTATACTTGATACTGTAAAATATCTCTTCACATTAAATGTCATGAAAACCATGGCAAGCTTTTCTTCATATCCATGTGACTGAAGATTCTAATTATGGTGATGCCATTGACAGAAACATTGGAGATTAACAATCCAGGAACCTGATAAATGTGTTTCATGAGTGATGTTTCCTTTTAATTAGTGACATATGGTAAGTGAAGCCAAAGGCTTTACTGAAGGTTTTTTTATACTTAAGAAGGTATTTTTATGTGATTATATGAGTAGTTGGTAAGACATCCATATTGTTGATTGTGGACATTAATATATTGCATTTTTCTGTAGAGTTGATGTTATGGGTCTGATTTATATAGTAGCTGCTCCTTGTTTATGCCAAGGTTCTTTTTGAAATGAACACTGGTCCAGCCTTGCTAAGGCTTAGGTTAACAATGCATAAGGAATAGCTGTCAAACTTCTCATCTAAAATTAGGAGCAAATGAAATATAATATTTGTTCTCTCTTAATAGTAAAGAAATTACCAGCTATATTTGTATGCCACAGAATGAAGCACAGAAGAATTTTCCCTTTATGTTTCTAATGGCCAAGGAGGCATGTGAGAACTGACTTCATTTAGAGTCTCTCTAGTTTGGCATAATGCTGAGCATGCATTAAATTGTGCATACTGATTTAATGATCAGAGAAGCTCATCATACTCTAGATCTGTCTTCCTGCCTGCTTTGCCAGGAAGCTATGAGAAGATGTAGTACAGCTGGCTATTCTGGCTTTCAGCCACTTAGGGATTTGCCTACATAACCGGAATCCCCAGCTTCCCCTTGGAAAGAATGCTTTCCAAGGCAGAAGTGCTAAAATAAAAGGCAGGATGTGATTAAATCATAAACTTTAACCATCTTTTTCTCCAATGTGAGAGATTTTAGTACTCACGCTATCTTCATTTCCATATTAACGCTAAGTGCCTGAGGAATATGTGTGTTTGCAACCCAGACAGCAACCGTATCCTGTGCTCTATCAAAAGAAGTGGGGCTCAGTGAAGCCCTGGGCAACCTGATCTAGTTGAGGATGTCCCTGCTGACTGTGGGGAGGCCAGGCTAGAAGACCTTTGGAGGTCCTTTCCAGCCTGGACCATTCTTAGGGAGGTCGTCAATGCCCCCTCCCTGGAGGTGTTCAAGGCCAGGTTGGGTGATGCCTTGAGTAACCTGGGCTGGTGGAAAAGATGTCTCTGCCCATGGCAGAGGGGTTGGAACTAGACTGTCTTCAAAGTCCCTTCCAACATAAACTAATCTAAGAATGTATGAATTTATGGATGTCTCGTTGGCAAAGAACCAATAAATGCAGTTTGGATCCAAACAAAAAAAAAAAAAAAAAAGTCTTCTTTTTTTCCCAAGTGTATGCTTCTGCATTTTTTGCAGATCTTTTATTGCAGATCCGAATATCCATGAACAAGCAAGTTCTGTCTAGTAGAGTTCTAGCTGGAAAGGTACAGATTTGAGAAAATACCCCTAGGGAGAAGAGAGGAAGGAATAAAGATAATTTCAGCAAATCAATGTAGTGACCTAGTTGATAATGTCAGCCACAACCTGTTTGTGTGCCAGAGCATGGTAAGCACTTGCATGCAACAGCAGATGCCACCAAAGCTTGCAGACGTGGATTGTGAGCACTCTAGCAGAGAATGAATGAACTTGTTAAACTGGAATCACAAAGGTGGATCATACTACTGGCGTAACCACAAATGTGCTGTGAGGTTACTTTACTGTGACTCACTCTCTCCAAGCAGAAGCAGCATGGTATTAAGGAATTTGTTTGAAATGACACAGAGGACTCTACAGTGAGAGAAAGCAAAAGGGGAATAATTTTCTTTTAATCTGAGGCAGTGCCTCGTGAAAGAATTATTCTCTTTTTTGATATGTATCACTTAAATTGCTGTTAAAATTGAACGACATTGTGCCATTATTGGCATTACTTTAAATTTCTTTGGTAATAAAGTGATTCATCCTGCTACACACAGTGACTCCCATATAGATAAGTGTAAGAAACATTCTTTTTGGCAACAGTAGTAATTATGTGGTGGGGTCCATAATTGCTGGCAGCGTCTCACTGCTTAAGGAGTCAGTTGTTAAAGCCTCACAGAACAATCAAGAAGTACATCTTTGTACATATTATGCTTTATTACCCATTCCTATGTCTAATGTAGACTTTGCTCCAATAAACACATCCATTTAGGCACAGCAGAGATGTCACGTAGCATTGCTCTCCTTTGGACTCAGCACCCTCGGTGCTGTACCCTGGTGCCACTGCATGCTCCTATGACACAGAGCATCCACTGCAGAATCATTAAGCAGCAGAGTCCTTTCTGTCCATATCTCTTTAAGGAGCTATGGCACCTTCTGAGGCAGCAGAAGCTTACCTCTGTCTACCTTTTCCTCCTACTAAATTAATACTTAGTCTGCCTGACCAAGAAGAGTTATGCTGTGATGCAGATCTGGACGAACTGTCCTCAGCAGACTAATGAAGTTCTACATTTCTTGGTAGAGCAAGACTTAATTCAAGACTTCATTTGAAGCAAAACATGTTCTGTGAGCTCAGGGAAGTTTTTTAATGAAAAGCCTTTTTAAACCTTAGCTACTATAGTTAAATATGGGGAGTATCCTCTTAATCAAAGGACCTTCTTTGTGGACTCATGTGTTGAGCTTTAGCTGAGAGAGAGAGACTTTGCTGAGTGTGACATCTTTCTACAAATGGCACAGGTTTTGATGGGGAAAATTGCTTGGAAGTTTGTGGCACTCCAAGCAGCAGAAATGTTTAGATTACTGATTTTATTCTAGCTCAGTCAAAGAGAGGTAATATATATCACTAAGAGGCTAAGATTTATAAGAACATTCTGCAGAGTAAATTGTGCTGTCAAGCAGAGAAATAGTGTGGTAAAACAGACTCTCTACAGTAATCTTCTGAGGATCTTTGACACCATGTGCAACAATCACAGAAGATCTGCTGAGCCTGTACAGGCAGGGGGCTTCAGCACTCTTCATAGCAAATCTCATGTATTTCACTCACCTTGGTATTGGAACTGTAGATATTTTGTGGGCTTTTGCCTTTTTTTTTTTTTTTATTTCTTTTTTTATTTGCTTTGTCACTGCCTAATATGGCAGAACTTATGTTCTTCTCTTGGCTTTTTCAGGTATGAACACGAGCAAGAGTGAGACAGTGAAAGAGCATCCATTAAAACCCTCCAGAAGATCTATGCCATGCCTAGCCCAGAGCCAAACACATCCTCAGAGTCTGAGCAAACATTCATCATTTCTGCAGCCAAATCGTGTGCAGCCACAGTCCCAGCCTCAGCCTCTAAGTGCAGGGACATCTACAGCTACAGTGGATGTAGTGTCAGAACGAGGTAGGAACTTTTTTGTTTTTCAGAGGATAATTCCAATGATGGGAATGAAAGGGATTGATGGGAACATCATCTTGAAGTCCTGTGGTGTGTTTAGAGATACTGTTTTAGCATCTCTTGTTAAATTAGAGAAGCATCTGATCAGCTTTGGTTTGTTTAGATAGCTACAGTTTGTTGGAGAGCCGTTTTTTGCATAAAGCAGCTTAGAAGAGCCATGTTACTGGGCTCTTGAGTGAATTGCTATAATATTTGAAGTGAGGCTTAAAGTATTTTTTATTTTATTTTTTCTGAATGACAGGATTATTTCTTCTCACTGGAAAAAAGACCAGAAAGTGCTCCTGTATGCTGGGGAAGAGCATGAAGATTTCTGTAGCCTGTTCTAGCAGTCAGAGAGAGAAAAAAAAAATATATTAGACTTTTGGCAAGAAATGTCTTTAAGTATGAGCATGTAGGAGCATTCATTCATGAATAGCAGAACTGGGGTAGAGTAGTGTGGAGAGAATGAGAGTAAAGGGAGTAAATTCTTAGAATTTTAGCTTGTGTTGGAAAAAGGAACTATTTTTATTTTAGGATTTCTATTTGAATGAATAGACATGCCTTAACAGGGACACTAGTTGGAGGGGGGTTGCATGCTGTTGCAATACATTATTGCCATCTGTGTATGCACCTTTGTAGAATAAATTAACTTGTCTGGCTTCTAAATTTTGATGAGTCCTTTCTTAATGTTGATAGGCACTAATTATTACTCCAGTAAGTTATTTCACTGAGTTAAGCTTCTCAGGAATAGAGTGCAAGTCTTCGTTAAAGTGATCTTGGTCTTTTACCATCAATGGAAAATGCTTTCCAAAATTCCAGCCTAAAATTTTTCATCTGAATCACTGACAGCTTTTAAAAATGTTTCTTTTACTCACAAAATTCGTGTGAAAGCTGATATGAATATTGCATTTATTGCAGCTAAAGTGATGGAGACTTTGGAAAACAACTTGATGAAGCTGTCTAATACAGAATACAGTGATACATTTATAGGTAAGCTTGTGCCTGAACTGAAATAATAATCAATGAATGATCTTCAGTTACTTAAATCACTGAAACCTGTGAAGCTATTCTGTATTTATAGAAGTGTGATTGGTTAGGATGTTCCTCTCCAAGAAAGGAAATGGTATTTAGAAATAAATCCCAGAAGTCAGTAGTAAGAATTGCTGTAGACAAAAATCAACACAATCAAAAAGGATTTGCCTTCTTATCAACAAATAGGTGAAGAGGATACAGCACTGTTGCATGCTTTAGTTGGTACTCTGTCACTTTGGAGTTTGCAAAATAGACTGATTAATGGGTATCACATTCTTAGTGAACCTTTTCAAACTGCTCTCCTGAAAACATGCAAAAATGCTGAATTAAGTGCATGTGGTGAATTTTTCACTAGGCAGCGTCACTGAACTGTGCATAAAAAAGCCAAATGGCTTTCTGCTCCTCCAGAATTGTGTCCCCAGACAAACTTACCTGTTGGTGAGAAGGGGATTAACAGGCATCAGATAAAAGATGTCCATGGGCAGGATCTCCTTTATTTCACTTGGCTCTAGAGGCTTTTATGCTGTGAAGCTGAGAGAGACTTCCTGCACGAACTGCCTTGCAAGCTGTTTTGCCCACCCTGTTTGCCTGCTCTGCTCCCCTTTGCTCTGGGTCTCCTGCCCTCCCTGGGGGTGTCCAAACAGCTCACATTGTTTGTAGTCACGCTGCCAGGTCCTGCCTGGGGCTGTGGACTCAAACCCCTGCCTGCCATTACCATGCCAAGACCATTTGCTAGGTCTCTTTCCGTTACTAAAATTACTGTCATTGGAGTTGCCAGGTTTGGCTTCCTTTTTTTGTGCTTGCTTTCAAACACTCTGAGCCAGATTTACAAAAGGGTTTGCTTACTGCAGTCCAACTAAAGCTCTTACAAGTCCTGTGTATCATGTACATAGCTAAGGCAAGAAGATTTTCAGCAGTTAGGTCATATTAGAAATCTAATCAGAGTAGGAGAAAGACTTGTGCATCTAATAGTCTGCTTGTGAACTCAAGAATCCAATTTGCTCATTCAAGCCCAAGTAAGCATATAAGTAGCTTTCTGCAGATCCTGCCATTAGAAATGGTTGAAGATCAGCATTCCACTCTTAATCTGAAATATTTTATTTCTAATAATACGTAAAAAACGAGTAATGGATAATATAATCACTTGAAATTGGCATTAAAGACTTAGATATAATGAGTAATTTTAAGTTGTTTGGCAGAAAAAAAGAGCAATAATGAGTAAGACAACACTAATTCATTTATTCTTTGCAAATTCTGTTGGGTTTTTTCCCTGAATTAAGCTGATGATGAGGGATTTATGCATAGTAATTTATCTTCCTTAGCATGGTTTGAAATTCTTTCTAGATAGGAACTTGATAATGAATGATGTAGTTCTTAATTTTGCTCCAGTGGTTACTTTGTTTTCTGAATGTGTCTTGAAACCAATCCCTACAAAGCTTATATATAAGAAACTCCCCTATTTATGTGCTATGCTACAATGTAGTCAGCTGAGGAAGACCTGAACCAAAACTAACCATCCACACAATATCCTAATAACTGCGTGATAAAATCCTTTCTCAGTGCCCAGTTACAGAAGTTATTGTAAGTGAATGTTGATTAAATGATTGTGTGATAAACCAAAACATACAGAATAACCTGTGCAGTACATACAATATTTGCATGAAAGGAGGGGCTGAAAAATCACAGAGAATATGACCTAAGAAAACCAGGTTCAGCCTCTGCATCAACAGCAATGTGATGTCTCCATTGTGACTTTTAGAGCAAGTTTTTTCAGGACATTATAGTCTTTAGGCAATGCCTCCATAGGTGAGGGCTGTCACATCTATTTTGACTGTGCTATGAGATAGGTGAAAATCTGCAGCAGGACAGTTTTTCCTATACTTGGTGTGTGAAGGAGTTGTCCAGCTGGTTCAAACCTGGAGAGCTGGCAGCATGGGTGAAGAAGCTAGTGCTCATTGAAACGTAGTAAGGATTAGAGGTTGGAAATGTTGAAGTACTTCAGGCATTTAATCTACCTGCACCAGTTCTGTACACCATCTTAACTCCTCTGAAGAGCAATAATACCTGTGTGACACCTTTTTGAAAGATGAATAATGTATGAATACACATATATAGGTAGCTGGAAATGCTTCTGTGTTACATATACAATACCCAGGGATACAGCAGAATAGAATAAGAGGACCTAAATATATTGTAGTGCAACTTACCCAGGTGTATAATGATATTCTCCTCCAGGTCATTTGTTGTTTCTAGGACTAAAATTAGGGCAAAAGGGGATTAATTTCTTGACCAATAATCTCATTCTTGCTAAAGCTTTGCAAGGGTTATCCCTAAATATGTAGAAGCTCAAAGGATTGAGTCAAGAGTCAACATATCAAAGTTTGTGAATCAAAAAAATATTTAGGAATGATGTTTATATTAATTTTCCTTTCCATAACTATGCCACGTTTGGATTGAGAGACATTTGCTATGCTACACTACTGTTACCTAAAATAGCTTGTTGAACTGCATGTTAAAGAGAAACTGGGACAAGTGGTTTTTATCCTTTAACTATCATAAAATTAAACTGCATTCTGGGCCCTTCAGAAAAGATATAAGGAGAAGCACTTAGGAAAACCCAAGATGCAAAGAGTGTATCTAGAAATCAATTTCTAAACTAAATGCTTCTGCATTCTTAGGTAAAAGTCTCCTGGGAATGGAAGTCTCTCCAACTTTTTATAACTTTTTATCCTACAAAGTGCTCTTAAGGCAAATCCTACTGTTGTGCATCAAACACATCAAAACAATGGCAGGAAGCCTATGTAGGTTTTTGTGATGTATTGAAGACTGAAGTCAGTCATCATGCCTCTGAATTACAAGACAGCAAAATAAAGTGACTACTAGGATTAAGAGATATTTCATCTGCTTGATTAATGCTTTTTAAAATCACTTTATACTTGAGTGTGGATCCAAGGTAAAAGCCTGAGTTTCCAGAGCAATATGAACTGCATTTGGGTTCTTTTCCTCCTATGGCTTCTTGCCTACACCCTCCCCCTCCCAAAGTCAAGCAGGCTGGTTGTGATGGTTGGCCTTAGAGCCCCTCCAAGAACTACGAGAGCAGGGAGAGCTAACAGTTGTTTTTGACAATAACAACCAAATGAGTTGTAGGCCAGGGAAAGCATGATGGGAAGTAAAACTGAAGTAAACAGTAGCTTTCCCACAGGGCAGAGGGAAAAGGCTTGAGGCAGCCAAGCTTTTCTCATGATGTTTTGTGGAGCTGCAGCCAAATAAAGATTCTGTGTTTGAATTTAGGGATGGATACTTATAATGCAAGTCAAATTGAAAGACTGTTAGTCCATATCGTTACCTTTGGGGTATGTTACATTAAAAGCATCCCTGGGCAGTACAGCTCCAGCCATGACATTGAGGGATGCTGTCTTGGTTTGGCTTGTGGCAATCCCAAATGGCTGTTAAAATGCAAACCCAAATAATAGAGATTGTGGAGGAAAATAGTGTTACTTTATAGAAAACCATTAGATAAAAATGTCCTGGGAGTTTAGAAACTGCACTTCTTGAGGAAAGACTTCAGGAGTTACATTACTGTATTGTGGAATGCATTGGTGGCACTAGGAACAATCAAACTCATCTCATTTAGGTTGTATAAGTTTACACGAGGGTAATTTTGGCTTGATGGGTGGGAAAATTACAGAAGAGATTCTCTTAAATGTGCTGGATACCTTATTACAGAAAAAGCACCTGGTCATAGAAAAATACAGAAATACAGTCAGTGTTATTAGTGGCAGAGCTTCATTTCTCTCAGCTTCTCTCAGCATCCTTTTCTGAAACCAACATATTTCGTTCTCTGTTCTTGAAATATTTTTAAACTAATCAAAAGAAATCTACCAAATTCAGCTTAAGAAACAAAACAAGCCTGCTAAAGCCCACACATAGAATCATAGAATGTTTTGGGTTGGAAAAGCCCTCCAAAGGTCATCTAGTCCAACCCCCCTACAGTGAGCAAGGACATCTTCCACTAGATAAGGTTGCTCAGAGCCTTATCCAGCCTGCTTTTGAATATCTCCAGGGATGGGGCCTCAACTACCTCCCTGGGCAACCTGTTGCAGTGTTCCACCACCCTCATAGTGCAGAAGTTGTTGCTGACATCCAATCTAAATCTTTGCTACTTTCAAACCATTGCCCCTCATCCTATCACTACAGGCCTTTGTAAGCAGTCCCTCTGCAATCTCTTGTAGGTCCCATTCAGGTACAAGAAGGCTGCTCTTAAGTCTCCCTGGAGCTTTCTCTTCTCTAGCCTGAACAACCCCAGCTCCCTCAGCCTGTCCTCATAGCTGAGGTGTTCCAGCCCCCTGATTGTTTTCATGGCCCAGGGGTTGGATTAGATGACTTTTGGAGGTCCCATCCAACCCAAACCATTCTCTGATTCCTGTTACTGGCTTCTCTTGCAAGCTCTTGATCTTTAGTAAAGCTCACCACATCTGGCCCTTATTCGAATCTGCCAGGTTGCTTTATTATCCTGTTTCCTACTTTGTATAGCTCCTACTTGAGAGCTTTTTCACAGTCTTTTTAGTGCATTTGGGGTTTTTTTGACCTGAGAATAGCCTGTATGTTAGGTTAAAACACTGTTTAAAATGAATAAACTCCCTTGAGTTCAGTGCTCTGTCAATTAAAAGAGGCTATTTTGTACGTTAAGAAATCCCTTCACAGATTTACTGAGGTTAATATCAGCATTAAGAAATTACCAAGAGCTCATTTTGAGTAATCTTTATGTAAGCAGCTAAATTACAGAAAAAGCAGCCTTTAGTAAAAGTTCCAGTTTTAATATTTCATCTCAGAAACGTTTAGGCTATGTGAGATAATTGTGGTTATTTTTTAGTTTGTTTTCCTGTAGAACTTACTGTGGAGAATTTAACTGAACAACTTAATGAAGGATACTTTGTTGTTGCAGATGAGCTTTTATGAATATAAAATTCAGGAAATTCAAGCTTGTGGTTCCCACAGCAACCATGACTTGTTCCTTGGCTTCTATTTAGGGTTTAGACTTACTGGGCTAAATGCTGTTCCCAGTCCCCCTGACTTTTCCCATGTTGATGTGAAAGCTGAGATGAGAACTTGGCTCAGGATTTGTGGGTAATTTTTTTTATCTGAATATGTTTCTATTTCCAATTTGTCCAAGATATGATTGTGTGGGAATAATTATTCCATCTTTTTAATCTTTAAAATATTTTATGCAAGACTAACCATTTTTCAACATTCATGAAATCTTACCTGGTCCAATTTTGTGAAGACGTTACTCTACTCCTCATTTTAGTCCTGGTGGGTGTATATGGTAAGTCTCATCATGATGTTTTAATGGAGAATGTGTAAGGAAATTCCATGTCTGGAAAATTTATCCCTTCTGACAGAGTGACTCGGAGACCTGAGTCCTCCTTACTTGCCTGCAGTGGGGAGGGAAGAAAGAAATGGATCTGTGTGACTGGATCTTAAGTAAGCTTTGAGGAAGGTCCTCTGTCACCTGCATCTGTTCTTGGAATATGCAGCAAAGTTTTTCAAATGCTTTTGTTGAGCAATTCAAAACAAATACAATGAAAAGGAGAACACTTTCTTCATAGTGTCAACTATCTTCTACCGCTATCAAGCACCCCTCTTCAAATGTGTTCTGAAGTGAGCACTGCAATCCCTTATTACACAAATTTTGAAGTACTCTCTCTAATGATGAGCAGCAGGTGTGAGGGGAATTGGCCACTTTGATTGCTTGTTTAAATTTAAAGCATCTGGTTCAGCATGAATCTGCCTATTTGCACATTTTGAGTCTCAGCCATTGTGAGTCAAGCACAAAAGCATGTGAATATTTATGTTATATTGCCTTGTCAGGAAAAGAATGTTGTGGGCTTTTTTGATTTCCATAGGACTTCTCCTAAGAATAGAACTCACTTTGAGTTTCAAACTAACAATTTCATGTCAAAAAACTTTTGCAGGAAAAGACAGAATATAAACTAAAGGGTGGGTGTCCTCAGGTTGGTCTAGACTCTTCAGTGGTGCCCAGGGACACGAAAAGGGGCAATGGCCACAACCTGGAATATAGGAAGTTCCACCTAAACATAAGGAAAAACTTCTTTACTTTAAGGATGATAGAATCCTGAAACAGGCTGCCTGGAGAGGTTGTGGAGGCTCCTTCTCTGGAGACTTTCAAAACCTACCTGGATGTGTTTGTGTAGAGCCTGATCAAGGTGAATCCACTCTAGCAGGAGGATGGGACTAGATGATCTTCAGAGGTTCCTGCCAACGTTCAAGTGGATACTTGAATATTTATCTGTGGCTGTAACAATGCTATTAGTTTCTCTCCACTGGTAGCTAAAATGAGCCCTCTGTTTTTTTTCTGCTTTTGCTTCAGCCCCAGGAAAGGACAAAGACACATACACAGATGATTCAGAACATGGAAATTACGATGCTCGTACAGATCAGTCTCTGCTCATACAAAACAAACTTACCAGGCAGAAAACAGAACCTCGGACTAAGTCATCTCTAAAGGTAAAGGACACAAAGCTTTATTAAATTGTATCAGTTGCCAGAATCTGTTTAAATAGTTTTTGTGATTTTTCAGGGATCAGACAGGTTGCCTCTTAAACAGGCATCTCATGGTTAAGACCTTTAGGTGGCTCCCATATTGTCATTTGACCTATTGATCAGTGAATGGAATTCTCTGTACCAAAAGCAACCAGAATTCTTTAGAATCATTTAGAATCAAGGGTTTATATTGACTTATGTAAGAGGCAGTAACCTTATTTCAGAGAATTGATATTGCACAAAATTTAGAACATAGAATTGCCAGCCTGGAGTGAAATTTATGTCAACTGAGAGGTCTCAAAAATTCTGAAAGAGTTTAGAAGAATAAAGTTCATGCAACAAAAAATCAGTCAGGAGTGATATAAAGTGTAGAATTCTCCCAAGCAAAATCCAAATGATAGTTAGAGACATTGAATGAAAGATAAAATTAACTTCTGTATAGAGGAGTGTAGGAGTATTTTCAGGAAGCTCGACTAAAGCACTGGAAAAGCCATCTCACCAGCTAAAACTGGCATGTTGTCTTGCTTAGTAATTACCTAATGACAATATTCATCACAATGCATTTTCTACAGCAGTTCGTCCACTAAAATGCCGAAAAGTTATGACAGATTTTCAGTTCAAAACATGTTGTTTGGGATTGTTGTTTTGTTCTTACTCTGAACTATAGGACCCTTAATTCTCTTTTCTATTAAGTGTAATTGCTTGTGAAAGTGTGGCAAACAACCTAACCTCAAGAATAGTTTTCTTCTTCAAGCACTGGAAGTAGTGGATTCTGCAGCACTTTTGGTGTTCTTTTGTTTTGGTTTGGTTTTGTTTTTTTTTGTTTTTTTTTTTTTTTACCAGTAATTTTCTGATTTATGATATTAAAAGAGGCATGGATAATCCCATGCTGCAAATCTAGAAATGCTTACATTGCTTCAAGGTTCTGTACAGAATAGCCTTTGGTGAGGCTGCTACACAGTTCTGTGATGGATGATGCCTGCGGCACTTTGTGATGTCAGCACTGAATGCATGTTTCACAGGAGTCGTGTAACTGTTGTAAAACTCATTCGCTTAGTCTGGCTGATCAGCATCACTGCGGAACTCTAGACCACAGGGAGCAGGTTGATGTGATCTCTGGGACTTCATTTCATGGGATGCTTTTAGAAAAATCTTTGATAGCAATAGGTAATTACCTTTAAACCTATCTAGAAGTTATCATATTTACAGATTGGAAATCTGTGACATGGAGAGCAGTGTAGGGGAAAGGAATCTGGGGGTCGTAGTAGACAGAAGGATGACCATGAGCCAGCAATGTACCCTTGAGGCCAAGAAGGCCAATGGCATCCTGGGATGGATTAGAAGGGCTGTAGTAAGTAGGTCAAGAGAGGTTCTCTTCCCCCTGTACTTTGCCCCCCTGAGGCCACATCTGGAATACTATGTCTAAGTTTTGGGCCCCTCAGTTCAAGAAGGACCTCAGGGATCTGCTTGAAAGAGTCCAGCACAGAGCCACAAAGATGGTGAAGGGAGTGCAACATCTCCTTTCTGAGGAAAGGCTGAGGGAGCTGGGGCTCTTCAGCTTGGAGAAGAGGAGACTGAGGGGTGACCTCATTCATGTTTATAAAGATGTGAAGGGCAGTGTTGGGAGAGTGGAGCCAGGCTCTGCTCAGTGAGGTCCAGTGATAGGACAAGGGACAACAGGTGAAAGCTGGAGCAGAGAAGGTTTTGCTTGAACACAAAGAAAACTTTTTCACTGTGAGGGTGACAGGCTGCCCAGAGAGATTGTGGAGTCTCCTTCACTGGAGACTTTCAAAACCCACCAGGATGCATTCTTGTGAGACCTACTCTAGGTGATCCTTCTCTGGAAGGGGGTTGGACTGGATGTTCTTTCAAGGTCCCTTACAACCCCTAATGTTCTGTGACTCAGTGAAAAGAAACCTCAATAATGATGGGGAGCTTTATATTTTAATCTAAATAATTGCAATGAGAACCTTTTTTTCTTTTTCTACAAGACCAACTGAACTAAGACAATTCATAATGGATATTCTCGTTTGATTTTGTTGATTAGGTAGACAGAACCTTTCATGTTAAATGGGGCCTAAAAAAAAAAAATCTACTAACAAATAATGTCTATCAAATAACAGGCATTTCATTGTGCTAAAGCAAAATATTTGTTTTTATTTTCATATAAAATGATCACTAGCTGTGTTTTCTCCAAGCCCTGCTGATATAATGTTTATAGGCAGCCAATAAGCTAACTAACTTTCCAAGTTTGTATTTGTATTAAGTTTAAACAAAAATGTCTTTTTAATGTCTCCATGTGTCCTGACCTACTGAACAAAGTGCTTTGGAGTTTAAAAGCAGTCTTCTGAAGTCACATATCTGGCTTTTAGCCCCAACAACTCCTTTTATCACAGCAATTACTTTGGAAACTTCCTTCTGCTTTTATAATGTTTTTGCAAATGAGGCAACCAAGCAGGATTCTCCTCCTGTTTACTGTTTGCCTGCCTCCACAGGAAAAAGGCAGAGGAGATTTAGATTAGTCTTGGATTAGAAAAGAAGGTTACTATTTTGCCTTTGGATTATTGTTCAAGTCTTTGTGGCAATTAGTGGGAGATATCTAAGGGAAACTTCTTCCCAAAATGGATGTAAAACTAGCATAAGGAGGCTTTTAATTCTCTTTGAGACTGTTGAAAGCACAGACGACTGCTCTGCAGCATTACAGCTGGTAAGTACTCTCATATATTTGGAAAAGAAACCCATGCATCATGATAAAAAAAAGTCTCCTCAGTCTGACCAGAGAATGAAAATGAGAAACACCACACTGTCAAAGTACAGGAGAAAAGCTTAGCCTTCCTCTCTGTGTGGTAACGATTCTCTTTTAGACCTCTTTTGGAAGAATTGTTTTGCACCTGAGAGACTCAAGGAAAAATTGCTAAATAAGTTCTTTGCAATTAATGCTTGGTACTATTATGTGTCTTAGTGATGAGTTACCTGAATACTTTAGCAATAACAAACTTGTCTTGCTGACATGATGAAAGCTGAATTGTTTAGTGTTTCAGATCCCCTGAATGGTATACTTTCCATAAATATGATTTGTGTTGCTGCAGTTTTAAAGCTTCAGAAACATCCAATAACTTGGATATAGCCTCTGGATGTCACCATTCATCTCGCTAGTCATCTACTTCTTTCCTTTCCTTGATTATGATTTATAACTCATGATCTCCTTTGTTGTAGGCAAGTGTCATTTCAGAATCCACAGGTTTCATATTGAAAATATGTGAGGCATTCAGACCCATTAAAAGCTGTTCTCATTATCCGTTGCTGCTGCCTTTTCATCATCACCAACTGCTGCTGAGATTGTGTAGAAAGTATGAGTTCTTGTATGTGATTCTGCCAAAGGCTCTCCTTTGGCAGAGGAATGATGCCAACAAGGGGCTGCTGAGCAACATATGGAATGAGTAGTATCTGCTATTGCTAGGGAAATGCAGGAAATGAGAAAGGTCTCTGACTGGAAAGTTAATATTTGAAATATCCTAGTTTCACTAAGGAAGGAGAGCAAGCTAAACAGACTTGAAATGTTACATAACTTGTAAGGAATTTTAAGTAAGATCTTAAATAATCAGTAGTCTAAAACATATGGAGAGCTGTGCCTGATCAGCTGGACATACTACTGAAAATTCATTACAAGCTGAGCAAAACTCAGTATGTTCAGTATAGATTATTGCAGTGATTATTAGGCAATAAATCTACCCTTGAAAACCTGAAATACGTTGTTTAGGCATTTTATTGGATTCTTTGTGATTTCAAACATGTCTCTTTCTCTCTCCTGCAAAGCAAATATTTCTTTTACAGAATTTCATGGTGACTGTTTTTTAATATCTGCAGAACAAAAATATTTTTTATTATTTATATTTTGCTTTCCACCCTTTTGCAGGAATTATTTTCTGATTTTATTTTTTCCTGTTCGATTCCACGACTTTCAGAGTCACCCAGATTTGTGCTATATGTTCTAATCCTGTCAATTTATCACTAGCTTCACATACATTATTTCACTCATCATCCTGCTCTTGTGTTCAGTGGAAGTCAGGCACTCATGATGAAAGAGAATGTTTGGCAACAAAAATGTTTTAGTGTACAAATAGGAACAAGATGTTATCAGCTGACAACTGTATACTGGAAAGGAGAATGGCAGAGAGAGTCTGACAGATAAGGAGTCATCCACAAATGCAGTCTAATAACCCAAAAGTAAATAAAGTTTAAAAGGAATGGTAACAGTGCAAGGCTCTCATCTGCTGTGAGGTTTTGTTTGAAAAGAAAAAGGACAAAGGAAAAAAGAAAAGCTCACAAAATAGTTCAGGAAATGCAGGGCACATAGTAAGCAGTTTTATCATAATGGTGGAGATTTTAAAAGATAAACCTGTGAAGAAATGTTTTCAGTAATGCTGTCAGTATGCTTCTTATTTAGGCCTTCCTATTAGACTTGAAGAGCAAACAGATCTGATTAAGTATCAATAAATGGGAAGCTTGGAAGCTTCCTCCTGTTTCCAAACATCCTCCATTGCTACTTCCTCTTATTGTAATATTGAACAGTCTTCCTTTCAAAATTTTGTAGATCACCTAAGCCTATTCCTCTCCTGAAGCAAAATGTAGAATCATAGAATCAGTCAGGGTTGGAAGGGACCACAAGGATCATCTAATTCCAACCCCCCTGCCATGGGCAGGGACACCTCACACAAAATATATGGCAGATGGAATATTTTCATACTATATGCAATATGCTGGTGGTAGCTCCACTGGCCAGTGGTAGGCAGGGCAGGAAGGGGCCACAAGTGGGGGTTATAAATGCCCCTCTGAAGCGGGGAGCCTGGGGGTGACCCACCCTGGGGCGGTGAAGACAATGGACATGGTGGCGATGGTGCTGATTTTGATGGGGTGGTTGTGTTTACACAGCAGGTTTCATGCTTTCAAAGGGGGCTTGCCTTCTTATTTCAAGCCTCCTGCTGGTTTTGGCCTGACAGAGTGGCCTTTGTGACAGTGGTGGTGGTGTTGATGATGAAGGTGGTGGTGGCCTCCAAAGTCCAACCTTCACCTGCTCACCAAGCCCACTGTGATGCTTTGTTCCCCTGGGAGATGGCAGTTAGTCATAGGAAAGGTTGAAGGTGTCTCCTGAAGTTCAAGGGATCAGTGATACTGGCTATTGTAATTCTAAAATGATGGTGTCAGGAGATCCCAACAAACCCAAGGTCATGCCAAACCAGACACTACATCATCCAGCAGCCATGGAGTGCCCAGCAGATCCCAGGCTCCTGACTGGCAACTTGAGCAGGTTGAGGTAGAGCCTGGGTCGTGGTGGTCCCAGTTTAGTGATGTCCAGTGACTGGACAAGGGGCAATGGCTGCAAGCTGGAGCAGAGGGGTTTTGCTTGAACATAAGGAAAAAGCTTTTTCCCTGTGAGGGTGACAGAGCCCTGGGACAGGCTACCAACAGAGATTGTGGAGTCTCCTTCACTGAAGGCTTTCAAAACCCACATGGATATGTTCTTGTGTGACCTATTCTAGGTGATCCTGCTCTGGCAGGAGGGTTGAACTAGATGATCTTCTGAGGGCCCTTCCAACCCCTAATATTCTGTGATTCTGTGAATGTGCTAAGCATCTTCTTACAAAATACAGTATTTTCCTGCTTACTCTGAATAAAATGAAAATGGGAGGAAAAAATCCTCTGTGAGGATGCTAACATAATTAAGAATTCTTTACTTTTCTCCTAAAAAAAAAAAAAAAAAGTTGAACTGCAGTTTTATTGGGAAGGTCAGGTATTTCTGGAAGTCTTCCTCACTCTTCAGAGCACATCCAGGTTTCTGCACAGTACAGTGTAGTATGTAGAGACATACATTAGCATGGGTAATTACAGCAGCCTGTTGCATTAACCAGGCTGTGTTGTCTTTGATGGACAAGATAGTTTGGATATCTTTGCATATGCAAATATGTCCCTAGTTTTCTTTCCTAGGTTATTTTATGGTTATTTGCAAAAGAAAAATAAAAAACAACAACAACAAAAAAAAAGAACATGTAATCAGTCTGCATTTTTGCAATTAAGTAATCAAAAGGATGAATGTAGTATATCTATTGCTGGCTTATTTGTTCTAAATCCCTTTAAATACAAAGAGATGACTGTTAACTTAGTTGTGAGGCAAGCAAATTTCTCATAAAGCACACCTTAGAGTAGTCTTAATTAGATTTTTAAAAAGTAAAAAATGAGTTGAGTACCATTTTAAAATATTTTACCAACTTTTTCACAGCTAGTTCCATGTAACTTAAGCAGTCTGTAATTTTTGGGGGGTCCTAGATTTGATTGTTTTCAACATCCCGAAACAAAGCAAGCATTAGTTGTGAATCTCACTTTTGTTTATAGCAATAAGCCCATTGTAGTTAGCATCAGAAATGTATTTATTTTCAGAAAATACTGGAAGGTAGGCATTGAGTCATGAGCTCTGAATGTGGACACTAACCACTGAAATGTTAGTGATGAAATGATGGCATCCTTCAGTGCGAATATTGCTGAAGATTTTAGTTGAGTTCATGGCAACAGTATTAGGGAGAATTAGTAATCAAAACAAATGAGGTGGTTTTCATGAATCAGTCTGCAATTGCTCTAATTAAAAGCATCTTAGTAAGTTCTAAGAAGAATAATAAATTATATTGGAAGAAAGCTTTCTTTCATGAGAAATAACCATTCTACTCAGTTGGAACAGGAAAGCTGTTCATACAGATTTTGCAGTTTTAGGTGGTTAGCACGCCCAAGAATTTCACACATGAGACTTAACCTCTGTCAAAATTCCTGCCCTAGTTCCTCAAATTGTTTCCATGGCTACTTCTGTCTTATACATGTTTTAATAGCCCTGAACTCATCCGTGATTATTTCTAAAACATCTCATTAAAAAACAAGACCTAAAGAGATACAGAAAATTGCTTTTTCTTCCCCATCTCTGATAGCTACTGTGTTTTGCATTGCAAGCTTCATTCTCCCGCTCTTATTCCTCCATTCCAAGATGGTTTTCCTTGCAAGGGTACAGGCTGATTTTAAGTATAGATGATATAGATGTAGATGATGGATATGTAGGTATAGGTAGGACATTCCATACAGTCCTATAAACTTGTTTACACGTCAGTTATTGTCAGCAGTAGGTTAGTGAACAAGTCATTGTTTCCATGACAAAGCAAAGTCTGTTACTTGTCTTTCATTCTTCCCCCAATGTTTTCTGTTTCTACTACTTTTCCCTATGTCTTTGTCTCTAACTACTGGTGAGGTGGTACTATTAGGAAGTGGTGATTCTTGGACTGAGTGCTTGAATTCAGTGGTTCCATTTCCAGTAGTAGCATCACTTTTTCTGCTAGTGGGATTCTTCCCTTTCCTTCTCTTCTTACAGTTTCCCGAGGGGGAAAAAAAAAAAAAAAAAACAACAAAAACAACAAGACATTTGAGTAAGGCTCTCATTAATATGTTGCTTCATTTTTGGTAATAATTAATTAAAATTATATATTTCTAGCATGTTTAGCTGTCAGAATCCATAATCTGTCTTAGGGAGGAAGTTAATTTTGTTTCAAACATCAACACCAAAAAGAGTTTGGGGAGAGAAATAGAGCAAATTTGGGATGCAAATTGTATGAGAAGGTGCTGTATGCATCCATTTTTTTGGATCCCAGATACTAGTCTACTGGTATATGTGCTTTCATTTATGTAATTTTACAAATCTAAATCCAAACTACACCACCCACATGGAGGAAAGTTGAACTTCATCCTGTCTGCTGTAGAGACAAAATAAACATATCGTGCTGTGGGGGCTTAATTCTGGTGTGCTGTCTCAGTTGGCGCTTACGTAAGTGAATGCTCCTGTTGTGAGAACTGATGTTATCTATATAAAACGTGAAACTTTCTGATATTCTCTTTATTAAGTAAACAGCAGTTGCTGAAGTCAGAAATTGAAACACAGACTCTTTGCTGCCTGAACTACCAATGTAGAAGCTGTTTCTGCCTGTTTGAGTACCTTGGGTCAGAATAACTGTCTTCAGGTGGAGTGCAGTGCGCTCCGTGCGTGCTGCCAGGCCAGCACTCATGTTATGCTTCTCTTGACCTTGTAATTTCTGGGAGTAGTAGATGAAACTATTTTTCAGATATCTTCTAAAGCTACTCACAAAGTCTGTCAGCAGCAAACTGCCAAGAAGAGATGACATTTAAACAGTTACTCTTACATGAATCTAAAATTTGCTTATTGGAAATGGTTTCACCTCTTCCAGAATATTTATTTCTGGTGGGCTGAAAATCTGCTAAAAGTTTGGTCTGCAGAGCAGATTAGTAGACTTGAAATCAGTGGAGCTGAAATAGATATAATTTCTGTGAACTGTGTTATTTAAATTAATTGGGGAGAGAAAGCCTGTAAAACAGCTGTTCCCACTTTGGAAGGAGAACACTGCTTATTAATTACAATCTGAAAAATAGTTTATTGAAAAACCTCTCCATGTTGGCTAAATCCTAAGTTCTTCTTGTACCACATTGTAATAGAAATGTGAACTCTTTGTTTTATAGCTTTGCTAAATATTTGCATTATACTTCTTCTTTTTTTTTTTTCCTTGGGCAAAAGCTTCTTTTTCCAGATTAACTTGAAAGCTTGTTTTGTCTTGTACAAACTGTAAACTTCAGTTGAGTGATAATGTCAATATTTTGAATTTTGTGCTGTTTCAAACTTGGAAGCAGTATGTCATGTTATTTTTTGTATTAATCACAGGCTATGAATCAGCCTAAAAATGTAGAGGATGAAGGGGACTAGAGAGAAAAACAAACACTGCTCAGTCCTTTTTATACACATTTTTTCAGGTGAAATGGGGAATCTTAAAAAGAATAGATGAGAGCAAGGGCTTTGCACAAAATATTTCTTCTGATGCTTTTTGTCTCCACTGTGTCAAGAAAAAGGTGAAAAAACGAATCAGGTGTTTCTTAGTCCAAACCAGCAGATAAATAATAAAGTGTGCTTCGCCTGAATGCTCATTGCACTGAGTGATTCACTGTCCTAGGTATAGCTAATGGCCAATATACCTTGACTGATAGGTTTATTTGAAATTACTGCTCCCTGTTCTCCATGCACATTGTGGAGCTCCTTCAGATCAACTGAAAAAAAAAACCCACTGACATCACCAGATAGCTTCTTTTACTGGCACAGATGTTCCTCCTAATGCAGATGGACTGCATTGCTTGAGAATTGCATTGAAGTGAAACTGCAGTGCCAGTAGCATTGAAATGAATCAGTCCCGAAATCAATAGAGTTTAGGTCAGGTTCACTGCACAATTTTGGTAAGTGGCTTCACTGTTGCACATCAGAACGTGTAGTGATAGCACTCTGAAAGTAAGTGGCCTGAGATGAGCAGATGGAAAGTTTCTCTCCAGTGTCAGCGTAACTCGTTATTTATTGAATATTACCCCCAAAGAATTCTGTTTGGTGCAGAGGCATCTGAGGGCATATTTACATGCTGGTGTTAATCTGAGAAAGAAAACATGTTTTTCCAAGACTGGGGAAAATCAGGTGGTATGTAACTGAAATAATAACCCAAAGAAAGGCAGAAGTGTATTACAAAAAGATAGATATCATTTGCAGAGTGCTTGTACAGAAATTGTATGAGCAGGTATTCTGTAAGAGAAGTTCCAGGTCTGTCTTTTGGGGTAATTTTGGCCAGGTTTTTTATATCTCACTTTGCCTGCTTCATGGACCACAAAAACAGCTCTAGTCTGCTTCTGTGAAGTACTTGTGCTGGAATTATTCACTGCTGAAGAGCAGATTCATTGCTTGTGTCTTGAGCCTGAAGAAATGTTTGGGTATTTGAAAACTTGCATATTCAAACTTGAACTTGCACACCCTTACTCGACTACCTCACCTTCAAACCTCTGCATCTTGTGTCTTTAGATCATTACCTCTATGATCTCAGTTTGCCTTTTCAAATTTCCAAGTCTTCATAGTCTGACGCTAGTTGATACAGTCACTGCCTGTTCTGAGTCATGCAAAACACAGAATGCAAAAATAGCTTGCAGCAGCAGCATGTAAAGCAGGGTTTTCCATATCAAGGTCAGAGAATCCCTGTTGTTTGCAAGCATGGTGGGAAGGAACTAGACAAGATTTAAACATTGCTATCACTACATTGAAAAAGCACTTCAGCAGGAATATCTGGTAAAACATTCCAATCAACAGAGCTTTTTACTTCTCTTTTGGAGAAAAATATAAGTGTGTGTGGGTTTTTAAGATTTGCCCAGATGTAGAGCTGAGAAACTTGGTTTAATCTACTTGTAGATTAAATATTACTGATTTCTGCTGGGAAGTAAGGATTAGCAGAAGTTTATATAATACCATACAAGGCTTTTCCACAGCTGAAAGAACTAGCAAGAACATGGGGTTTCTGGAGCTGTTTTATGTTGGTTTGCTCTAATTCCAAACTTTGAACGACTGGTGTATATGAGCTGCCTGTTCTTGTGACCTGTTCTTTATATATTCATCCTGGGGATATGTGGATATTTCCATGCTTTAGGGAATGCTGTGTTACATAGAATTCATGGTGGGGCTCTTCATATTTGTGAGTGCCACATTCAATGTATTTGTGTTTTATGTTCTCCAGGCTGATGCCATGGCGTCATCAGGCCTCTTCTTCAAAGATGGCAAAAAACGCATTGATTACATCTTGGTCTACAAAAAGTCAAGTCCACAGGTAGAAAAAAGAAGCACATTTGAGAAGAATTTGAGAGCAGAAGGGTTGATGTTAGAACGAGAGGTGAGTCTTGCAGCTTATATAATATAAAAATTATTAATAATATTGTCATGCTGTATCGGGTTTAAAATTGGTTCCTGACCTTCTTGCAAGCCTTTCCAGTCAAGCTTTGTTTAATGCTATTAAATGATTAATAGCAGTTGTTTGGGATTGTGTGTTTGACATGTTTTGGGAGGTGCATGCTTGTGCACATATGGGCATGCAACTTCCCCCCCCAAGTATGATCACTTTTAAATTGTAGCAGGTGTCATTCAGTAGGGAGGCAAAACTTCCATCTCATTACACTTGCAAACCAGAAAAAGCTTCAGTAACTGATGTGTGAGGTGTCCCTGCCCATGGCAGGGGGGTTGGAACTAGATGATCCTCGTGGTCCCTTCCAACCCTGATTGATTCTATGATATACAACCTCTGTGTCTTTCAGCAGAATGCATGATACTAAATGTCTCTGGTTTTAAAGAGGTAAAGATTTTCAATGTCAAATCAATCCATCTCTGATTTACATGGCTTAGTCTGCGTTGGGTTCTTTGAGCTAGAGTAGTGTGCAATTTAAGTGCTGCTGTTCAGGCTTCTGACTATTCTTGAATGCATTTTAAAAAAGGAAAAAAAATAAAGGTTTGTTATTCTAATAGTATTAAAAATGAAATTCAGTTCCCTCCTTCCATTTTTTTTTAATACTGAAATGTTTTAAAGCTGTGAGTATTAGAAGGGCTTTTGAAAATATTTGGGTTTAGTGGTGTGGATGTCATTCCGGTTTATTCCTATTACAGGGTTTAGTTCTTAATTTTCCTTTGTCTAGCTGAGTGTGCTTATAGTGTTTTCAGACTTGCATGACCACTTCAGGCCTAAAACCAGGATTTGACCCTGAAGAATGCTTTTAGAAAGGTGGTGAGTGCCTTAGAGGATTGAATCATTCTTATGTCCTTATTTCTCACCACTCTTTACAGCCAGCTGTTACAAACAGTGATATCATGTTTGTTAAAATTCACTGTCCGTGGGAGACACTGTGCAAATATGCAGAAAGGATGAACATCAGGATGCCTTTCAGGTATTGTGCAAACAATTTTAAGAAACTTGTCATTTAATGGTTTAATATTAAAACTTCATTACTTGCCTTAAGGCTTGTAGTAAATGAACTAAACAAAAGTGTCTTTTAAAGTTTTATTAAGAATAAGGACAAACGATCTTCCAAATGAAATTCACTGAACTTAACTCTTTACTTGACACAAATCACATATTCCTCCATGAATATTGTAAAAATATTCACAACAAGGCTAAAGTGCAGTTTTTGCTGAGTTACAGCCAGGTATGCTTAAACTTAATTTAATGAGGTGATGTGGAGAGAGGAGAAGCAAATAATAGACACCTTTTTTTTTTTTTCTCTTTTGCCTGTGGTTTTCAAGCTTCCCTTCCAAGTGAGCAGGTGGCTTTAGAAAATAGTATTAATAGTTCACATGTTGTTTTGGATGTCGTTGGCAGAGCTTCATGTATTCTCTGTCTGAGCTCAAATATTCTCCATGATTTCAGGGTATTTCTGAGCTCTTACTCAAAGGCAAGTGAAATGACAGAAATAGTTGGTATCTTCTGTGTCTCCAATATAGCACAAATTGGCATACTTTGAAGAAAATGAGATACCTTTATTTCTTGGCCCTCTAACTTTCCTTTTATTGAATGATGAACTAAGTGGAGTTCCTTGTCTATGTACTGAACAAATTCTATCATATGATCTTGCAAGAAATGTTTGTTATTTATTTGTAGGATAAGTTAATATCTCCTGCAATAATAGAGAAGTTTTAAAAGAAGTAAATGTCTTTTTAAAAATCAATTGATAGTCTTCTTCCAGAGAGAGAAGAGCATATAGTGTGCTTTCAATGTCATCAGGAGTTAAAGCAGTAACTGGATGTCAGAGCTGTATGACTCATGGGAAATCATAGAATGGTTTGGGTTGGAAGGGACCTCCAAAGGTCATCAAGTCCAGTCTCCCTGCAGTCAGCAGGGACATCCTCCACTAGATCAGGTTGCTTAGAGCCTTGTCGAGCCTGACCTTGAATATCTCTATATCTCTACTACCTCCCTGGGCAACCTGTTCCAGTGTTCCACCACTCTCATGGTGCAGAACTTCTTCCTAACATCCAATTTAAATCTCCTTAAATTTCAAACCATTGCCCCTCATCCTATCACTGCAGGCCTTTGCAGACAGTCCCTCTGCAGCCTTCTTGGAACCTTCTCTTCTCCAGGCTGAACAACCCCATCTCCCTCAGCCTGTCCTCGTAGCAGAGGTGCTTCATGGCCCTTCTCTGGACCTGCTCCACCAGTTCCATGTCATTGCTGTGCTGAGGGCTCCAGACCTGGACACAGTACTTCAGGTGAAGTCTTACCACAGCAGAGTAAAGTGGCAGAGTCACCTCTCAGTCTGCTGGCCACGCATCTTTTGATGCAGCCCAGGATGCCATTGGCATCTCACCTGAATTGCCAAGTGTTCCATGTTTTACATCCCTCCTGATTTCAGCTGTCAAAATGTGTCTCTCTTGCATTGGTCTTAAGCCAGAAACAGTCATCGTAAAGCATCCTTTGCTCAAAAGACTCTTCAAATATCCAGTTCTATGCTGAGTTTCCATATCCTGTGAAGCCTTCAAAGTCCTTTCCATATAAAACCCAGTTTTCTGTGGCAGTCACCTTCCATGTGTTCGAGCCTCTCTAGTTTGAATAACACTTGTCAGCATTTTAAATATAGAAGTGTTTGCATATGTTTATACACACTCATAGACAATGTAAATTCCCATGCAAAAATAGTTCTTTCTTGCTTTTGATACTTCAGGTAACAAAATTTAAGATTTAGGAGTGGTTTGAATTCTTCATCATTTTCATAACTTCACAGGTCAGTAGAGCTCTTCAGAAAAAAAAAAGGGGGGCTGACTTTTCAATACTAGTATACTACTTTATTTGGAAGGCATTAAAAATTGTGTGTGTTTATTAAGTGACACATAAATATATTCTCCTTTTTTCTTTTTTTTTTTTTTTTGGTTGGTTGGTTTTGGTTTTGGCTTTTCTCCAAAGTGTCTGATCCATGTTTCTGTGGTTCTAGACTTCCTTTTATCCCACTCAGTTCAGTATACCAAAGGTACATAAAAAGCTAAGTTTTGCTGTAGAATGAAACATGTACATTTGGTAAGAGAAGCAGCCCACAGCCAACCTCTACCTCCATAATAGTTCTGTGAGAAATAGGAACTTGATCACCTTTTCTTTCCTCTTTAAAAAGATTTTAATAGGAATTTACTTGGCATTGCAATCTAAAACTTTTGTGAGTATTTCAAAAAGGCTGTTTCTTTAGTTTCTGTGCTTAAAAAAAAAAAAATAAGAGTGAACTCAGTTACATAATGAAGACAAAGTGGATGTAGCAGAATAGACCAAAGCAAATCTGGAGCAGTGTTTCGTGATGCCTCCTCTCTTTCCAGAGGCTGTGGATTATAGACTTTCTGAGGCTGAATTCAAGTCTTCATCTTTGCTTATATTAGCCCCTGATGTCTTTTCTTGGAATCAGAAAAAGCCATCTGCACTTCCATAACAACATCCTGTGACCAGATATTTCATAATTTAATTAAGTGTTCTGAGCAATTTTCTTTTAAGTCTTGAGCTATCTATTGGTTTCCTGATGTAACTATTTTCTCCATTTAGGGGAGAGAGGAAGTTCAAATCATAGAATCCTCCCACAATTACAATGAACTAATTGTTACCTCCCAAGCAGTAGCAGGTAGTCCTGCAAGGAGCAGGGAAATGGACTTGGTGATGCCTATGGGTCTCTTCCCACTTGAGTTATTCTGATTCTAAGAGCAGGTTGTTTCTCTTAGCTTTTATATGATTTATCAGTGGTTACTGACTGCCCATTTTTGATACAGAATGGCAGAGGAGAGCTAACCTTCCCTACAGACCTGTAACACAAGTACACTCTTGTCCTCTCGCTCCGTGCTGTAAAATTCCAGCATTCAGCTACAGTCACTTAAATATACCCTGGGCAATACATGAAGAATTAAAGTCCTCCTTTTTAGGTTCATTTTGCTTCAGCAAGTAACCAAACAGAATCAACAGACTTATTACACAGATAAAAAAGTATTTCTCTCTGTTGCTGAAATGTAAAAATACCTTTTTCTTACCTGAGGGACCACCCAGACCCCTGTTTTAGCATGGAGTTAGAGCTAGATATGTTGGCAGATACATGGCATATATCATACATGTATTACAGGAGGAATCTCAGTGTTTGAGTTACAGAAGCAAGTTGTTCTAGCATTTCAAAAGCCTCTGTGGTAATCACTGTTGTCTTGTGTATGGCCTTAAGTGCTTATGGCATTGGATGCATTAGAATGGAGAAGGCATTTAATACCCTGGTAATTCTTCTAAAGTGAGTTGCATGAAATAAAAGCTAAGCAAGACCACATGAAATGAATACTAGCACCCCACTGAACCCTTTACTGAACCCTTTCTGATGTGTGTTTTAAGAATGAATTATTAAGTAGCTATTACTGTCATTAGCTACAAGCCTAAAATTTAATTTTGACACAGGAATGGGTTTTGGACTTCAAAATATGGCAAATTACAGCATTTTAATGACTTATTCTATGTAAGGTGCCTTTTTCAACGTTTTGGGGTTTTTCCCACCTTTCTGCCTATGAAAATGCATGCTTTAAAAAAATGTCCAGTGTTCTTTTGTAATGTATATGTCCTTTTCAACTGTCTCCTACTTGATTATTCTCAGCTGATTTTTGCTGTTCTTTCAGGAAAAAATGTTATTACACTGACTGGAGGAGCAAAACCATGGGCAGGTTGGTGGGTGATGTGTAGCTTCTAATTTTGTCAGATAGCCACCCTGCTAAAGAAAATCCATTTGCAGTTGTAAATTTATCCAGGAAAACTGGAAAATTAGATTATTTTCCTGAAAACTGAAAATATGTTAGTTCAAAGTGTTAAAATATTCATCTGTAACAAGATGCAGTACTTAAAGCTTTGCCAGTTCTCATTTTAGTAATGCAGAAGTGTTTATGCCAGGGGAAAAAAAAAAAAAAAGTCTTATCCTGGCAGCAAAGATCTAATACTTGGAGCTATCTCCACAGTTAATGTCTGCTGTTACCAAGGCATATTTCTTTAGCATGAGAGATGCTTTTGAGTATTATGTGTCAGGTTCTGGTAGTCAACTACTTCCTTTAGATATGCAAACATGACTTCCCTCATTTGTGTCCTGGTGATCAGGACTAAGGCAACACCACACACCAAAGGCTGTTTTGAATTTCTGTTTGCTAGCTGACAGAATAGCTTGTACACTGCAGTGAAAGCTGTTTAACTTTCTGGGAGGCAGGTGCATGCAAAACTCACCTGCAGCTTTTGCTGCTGTTGCTGCTTCTGCCAGGCAGAAGGGTACAAGAGGCCACAGCAGTGGGCGAAAGGAGCATGAGGGAGCTGGGGACACGGTGAGCTGTGATTTCTCCCCATTGCTCTAGTCAGATGTAGTGATGTCTATGGAAAAGATATGAACATTTTTACTTGAGGGAAAGCTCCTGGAATAATTACCTATCACAGGTTTTGTCAGGGTGGATCTTATGATGAGGTTACATTTGATTTGGGTTCTCCTGTTGTTATTTTAGATGACGAAGAGCTCTCATTATTTCTCAGGAATGATTTAAGTAGTCTGATGATATCAGTTTGCAAGATAATCAGCTGGCAAAAATAGAGCACTGTTGAACAGTAAAGTGAGAAAACTTTGAACACATCAGCAGATAAAATCCACAGAAATAAAGCAATCTGTAACATAAATTTACAACTGCACTTTTTCCTCTTCCCAGTCATTCACATGCTTGCTCCATTTTGGTGTGCATTATGAAAAATGCTAGTGATGTGCTTCGTAATGGAAAGCAAAATCAACAAGCTTTACTGCGAAACTGTCTCCTTTCATCTGTAATCCATCTGGCACATCTTAGACATGAAATACATTTATTTTCCTTATTGAGAAGGACAGATGTCTGAAACATGCAACCAAAGTTGCACAGTACCTGTGAACCAAGTAATAAACACTTCTTGTGCCAGATTGATGATTTTTTTTTTTTTCATTTGAAACAAATGCATTTACTTGTGATTTACTTTGGGAGAAGTTGGGGATGAATGCTTCTTGGAATATCTTTTTTCTGGCGCTTTATTTTTATGGCATTCCATGCACAAAGGAATAGTATGGAAGGGAAAAAAAAGGGAAAAAAGAAAAAAAAAAAAAGGGAAGCCACATTTGATGATGAAAGCTAACTCTGAAATTGCTGGCGTACACAACTCATTTTAACTTCTACTCCTGTCATTGTTGCTTTACAACTTACAGCTTTTCAAACTTAACAGCTTCTCTGTCATTTAGCAAATCTCATTAATACTTCTAAGTTAAGTGATGTTTACAAGAGCTACAGTGAAGAGCTATATAAAAATTCTTCAATCAGGAAGGTAAGAGCTTAGGGCTGTAGAGTTTTTGTAATTTGAGAACATGAGAGAAGACTGCTGTGACATGTACAGTTCTGAATTTATTGATATGGTTATATAGTAGATGTATATATCTATAAATGTCCTTTTAAAAGTCTACAAAAGATTATTAGGAGCATGAAAGGACAGAAGATAAATTACTGGTATACTTGCTTTCTTAAATCTGGTATCTCTGTTTCAACTTTATGACATAGTCCTGTACTTTGGCTTACAGTGCTCAGTGTCAAAGAGTGGTGTCTATCAAGTGCAAAACCAGTGACAGACAAAGTGAGCACCAATAGCTTGGCAATATATAGCAAGAGGAAAATTTTGAGAATTTAAAATGTAAATGTAAAATTCTGATCCCACATTTGGCTTAGATTTCTGACACTCTGTCAAACTGAGGTAGAACTGGTTTTGCTGATGTTGGCAGGAAGAGGTACACTTTTACAAAGCTTGCTTTGCTTCCTGAGAGCAACTTATTGTGTCATCACTTATTACTCTTAATTATCAAATGGATAGCTGTGCTTCAGTCTAGCACAGGCAATAAACTATTCACCCTAGCTGAACCTGATTCACCAGCTGATCTTGTGGAGGATGTCTCTGCTCACTGCAGGGAGGTTGAACTAGATGACCTTTGGAGGTCTCTTCCAACCCTACCATTCTCTGATTTATATATCATGCATACATATTCATAGAATCATAGAATAGTTTGGGTTGGGAGGGACCTCCAAAGGTCATCGAATCCCAACTGCCCTGCAGTCAGCAGGGGCATCCTCCACTAGATCAGGTTGCTCAGAGCCTTCTCAAGCCTTGCCCTGAATATCTCCAGGGATGGGGCCTCAACTGCCTTCCAGGGCAACTGGTTGCAGTGTTCCAGCACTCCTGATCATTTTTGTGGCCCTCCTCTGGACCCACTCCATCAGGTCCATGTCCTTGCTGTGCTGAGGGTTCCAGAGCTGGACGCAGAACTCCAGGTGAGGTCTCACCAGAGCAGAGCAAAGTGGCAATCACCTCCCTTGAGTAATGCTGAAATCCTGGTGAAAAAAATATCATTTAAGGAATGTTTATGGTAAAATTTAGACCTTTTCTGGATCACTGATGTAGCACGTGTTTAATATGAGACCTACTGCTCAAATTCTCATACTTCATTGCAGTTCAGTATGAAACAAATAAAGGTCAGCAAGGAGTGCAGAGTTGAAGTGTTAAGGAGGTAACTATATTTGTTTGAAAATTAACTGCACTTCACTAGGTTTACCCCCATATAAACTACGTCCTGAGACTATTTAGGCAAGCTGCCAGTAGAAGGAAGCCCTTTATTTTACCAGCACATCATCTGATCAGGAGTACAAAAATTATGTCCAGTTTCTATTTTATAATGTCACTTTTTAGGGAACTGCAGAAGCCATACCTAGGTTTTTTTGTCTAAATACTGTTTAACCATATCTGTATAGAATATCCTCTACTTCTTTGGTAGTTAGCTATAGTAGTTTGCAAGGCAATATCAGCCCTTGGATTTTGAGGAATTGCAGGGGAGGGCTTTATTGAAATCAGAAAACCATAAAAATTTTCTCCTGAGCAGCATTGTGTTTACTGACAAATTTTAATGTTCAAGTTGCCAGGCAAAGGAGGGAGGAGGAGCTACACTTGCCTTGCCCAGTGAGGTTGGAGAAAGTAAGTAGATACTCAAGATTCCTTCTTGAGTAGAGCATAAGCATCCACGGTTCTGCCAGAGGAGCTACCTTGGAAAATACCCCAGCCTCATCTCAAATCATAATCCCACTAATTTTTAGGATGAGTTATGCTCAAGTGAAGTGTGCAAGATCATTCATAAATACTGTTAATTTTGCTCCTTAATGCTTTATTTTCTTTTAGTTATTTGGTGTGGAGATTTCCTGCTTTCATTTCATTTCTAGAATGATGTCACTAAATGTGCAGTGTGGGAAACAGAAGTAACAACCAGATGAGAGGATGTAAATCTGATTCCTTACTGTCTCAGTTTGCAGAGGAATATGAGAGAGCTGAAAAGTTGGTTGCCCAGGAACCCAATGAAGCTTGATAAGGAGGCCCTACCTGATCTGGAAGAAACAGATTGCTACACAGCACCCTTTAGCCGAGCACGTATACACCAGTAAGTTCTGGAATGGGAAAAGCAGCACCAGAGACCACAGGGATTTTTTGTTTTCTCACTTCTAAGCAAATGCCATAGAGGCAGCCGTTAGCAGATGGTCACTGGCAAATACCCAGCATCATATTTGATATTTTCTCTGGGCTTTCTCTTAAAATCCAAAATCTATTCTCTGTTACTTGCTATATGCTGGTCACTCAGATGTATAGGCAGAAATTCAGCTGAAAAATGAAAACTGCCTTCTTGCTTTGGAAGTTTTTCTTTGCATTACGTTACAAAATGCCAATACTTGCTCAAGTTTGCTTTGCTTAATTGCACATTTTACTTAGGCAAAAGTTGAAACAGTTGTTGAAATTGGGAACACTTGGATCAAGCTAAAATCAGTGATGATTTCTTTTTTTTTCTTTCTTATCAGATCTCCATTTTAAGAATGTTTCTATCTCTCAAAATATAAATATATATGCAGCAAATGAAAACTATATCTGTTCAAATCAGTGTGTTGATGGTGATGAGCTATATATTTGTTCAGGACCCAAGAAGTTAGGTTTTAAAATTCATGCTGTTTCTTAGTCTTTTGTGGTAATAATTTTAGAACAGAAATGTTCACTATAAGCAGAAATATAAATTAGACTAAATAGAATATTTTTTCTTTGCAGTAAAGAATCTGTATGCTTCTAACTGTACATTGGAAGGACAGAATAATTACCTTGTAATCTCAGCTAGGGTTTTTTTTTTGTTAACTAATTGACTATATTACATTGGATTAATCACCTGGTTTTGGTGTTATTTCTCAACTAACTCGGCTGATGTCATCAACTGTTAATAGTGTCACTTTGGGCACAGCTAAGTAGGCAAAAGCTCTGCATGTCACATCTCTTGTGGCTGGAATCCAGAGCCATCTGGGAAAGGATGCTTTATTTAGCTGCATCCTAGGATTCTCTAATGGAAAGTGGTTGTGGAGCTGCTACTCAAGTGTCCAGTGCATGGAGATGTTTTTTTTTTCTAAATAGTGGTTCCAGTAGTTCCATGACAGAGCTGTCTACTAATTCATAAGCAGCTGGAATCTGGGAACATCCACTCCTTCTGAAGATCTTTGTTTAATTATTTACATCCAAAACAGATATCACTTAGGTGGTAAAGTATTTTAGAATTTAGTTTTACTTTGTCTGGTTTTCCAGCAATCTGTGCTGATGATAAACGTGTTAGGCCTGAGAAGATGCTCTAGGGATGTAAAAATCTTACAACTTGTGCAGTAACCAGGGAGGGTAGAGATCAGATCACTGTAAGAACACTACAGCAGCTATTTTTCAACACCCCTGCATTGAACATTAAAAGACATTCATTCTTTTAATAGTTTTACAATAAACAACAAGGACAGCTTCTTCAGCAATTCCACCAGAAGCAGAATTGTGCATCACATGCTGCAGAGAACTAAGTATGAAGATGGAAAATCCAAGATGGGTGAGAAAACTGGTTTGGGGTTTTTTGTTTTGTTTTGTTGTTTGGGGTTTTTTTTGTGTTGTGGTTTTTGTGTGTGTGTGTTGGGGGGGGGGTTTGTTTTGTTTTGTTTAGGTTTTTTTCCTAAAATGAAGCCATACAAATGTTTACTTTTATAAAGCTATATATTGTCTGGAAAAATAACATTTGAGTAAACTCAATTAATGTGGTAATTCCCTTGAAATCTTTTTAATTTAGCCAGTAACAGAGGGGAAGGAATGTCACAGCAATGCTTTTTTTTTTTTAATATCTCAGTAACAATTGGCAATATTTTTCACCTAAAACTTATTCCTTAAAATAAATTGGAGATGTTATGTTGTGAGTAAGAACCACAGTCAAGATAACATAAATTTCAGAAAACCATGGAATGTTTTCAAGGACTGGTCCTAGAGATTCTGCTACTACCCAGCAGTTCCAGTCTGTCTGAATCAATATGAGCTTAACTTCCATGCAGCTCAGAAACAGCTGACCTGAAGACTAAATTTGGTTTATATCCTCACTCCTTTATACTATTAATTTTTAGAAGGTCTAACTATTTATTTTCCTTTGCAACAATCAGGGGTTGTATGTATGATTTCCTGCTTCTGTGAGAATTAAAATGAAGAATTAAATGTAGAGAGATATTTTTAAACCTTATACATATGGAGATGATAGAAAGTACAGAAAGTTGCTGCTTGAGTTCCTGACTAAAATCAGGAGTAAGAAAACCTTAGAAAACAAGAGGTCAAATCTGATGCTTTGAAATTGATGATGGCAAATTTCATCTGAAGATTAGTTTAGCATAACTTGTATATTTGGACAAATCTGAAATCATAAGTATTTATTTCTCAGGGAAACTCTGGGCTATGAGCGTGCTCTTACAGACAACTGAAATATTTTATTATAATTAGTAATGGTTGTTATTGTTTTGGGTTTTTTTTATAATGTGTTTCCAAAGTACAACAAATCTGGTTTTGGGAAGACACTAGGAACTGATCCAAAATGCTGTAGCCAGCATGGTGCAGAGCACTGCTCTGATATAGAGTCCCTCAGCTCACTTACATTTCAAAATAAATGGTTAACTTTTGAGCCTGCAGGGGTTTTGCTGCCTGGAGGATTGTCTGTCCAGACCATTTTCTGTGTTTATCAGATCATCTGATCACCCATAAAATCTGTATCATCTGCTCTGATGAGTACAACATGAGTGTAACTATCTTCTCACCCTTGATCTCTCACTTGCACCTGACTGTTAGAGAAAAGTTGCAGACAGTGGCCCTCAGAAAGTAGTTTGAAAGAGCCAGAAATCTCAGGGTGTCAGCAAGACCTGCACAGCTGGTGGGATTATTGATTATTGTCATATTTCGCATCAGTTTAAGCACCTGATATTAAGTTATATTCCCAGTATGTAACTTGAAAATTCACACTGCTTGAAATCAAGTGTGTACAAAAATGGATATTAGAATTAAAGCTTTTTTCTTTTTTAGGTATTAATAGGTTACTAAATAATGGAACATATGAGGCAGCATTTCCACCACATGAGGTAACCTGGTTAATTTTGTATTTCTATTTAAATTACAGCATTAATGTTTTGAGATCCTACTTTATTTTTAATTTTGTCTTGCAAACTTTTAATTTCACTATGTAATCTATTAAGACTCTCTTTTTTTTATGGCTTACTTTAATACTGACTTTTGAAACTTTTCTCATATAATTTAGTATAATAACTTCCTGGAGCACTTTCTTCATGAACTAGAATGTTATAATTCTTCTTTTATGAACTGGACATTGCCTGTGGAGTTCCTAATGAGAATATAATTTGTTCCAAATTATTCCCATTTGTTGTATTAAATGATTTTTGTCTGCCACCTACAAAATATTCTGTTTTTCTAATTACTTTTGCACCTGATCACTGTTAAGGAGACTGGTTAATTATTTCCTAATTAGTCTTTTCTGAATGGTTCTGGATCACTTCTACTGGACAGTATGTTTTTCAAAAGGTTAAAGTCTACCACAGACAGGAAACCCCTGTAGTAAATGAAAAATGTGTTTGACTTCAGAGGTTTTTCAGGCAATCTTTGAGTGCTGAAAAGAAAGAAGCAAGCCACACATCTTCAGTCATTTTATATGCCCATTAGCAGCATGGTAATTGCAGCTGCAAACTCTGTGATTGCTCAGGCTGAGTATTGTAACTTGGTCTCATGTTTCAGGGGACTGACCTGAGCTTTACAAATCGCTGAGAGTAATTTTTTTATTTTTTTTTTAAATGACATTAATAATTAAATACTGGGAATATAGAGGAGGAGTATTTTAGATAAATAATTGATCATCATTGTTAACACTTTGGCTGTGCTTTAATAACCTCAGGGGACAGCTGCAGGAAAATCTTGGGAAGCTTTCTGTGGCTGTCAAAACTATGCTGTCATATCTATATTATGTATATGTTCCTTTGCTATAGCATAAGCTACTGTTCCAAAGTCATATTTTTAAGCCACTTTTAACCTTAATTGCTACTTGATTGGTGCTAAGGGCTAATGGTTGAACACTCAGCGTTATTTGTTTTATTTTATTTCTTTATCACTCAAGCAAATGAATGAAAATTCAGCCTCAGTGGGAATGTTGAGACTTTAACTCTTGTGGAGAAAGAAGCAGGGGAGAAAAAGAAAGGTTTAAAAATATGCAATACTGGGTGATGCTTTATGCATTGCAGTCTTTTATCCTGAGGACTATGAAAAGAAGTTGATGTTCTGTTCCTAGAAGTGACCAAGCTCACACTCTGTGTTAGTGTTTTTGCTATGTCTCTTTGCTAAGTGTAATGAGAAATGTGTAGAACTGGACTCTTTGCTGTGCTTAGCTTTGTTCTTAACTCATTCTTAAATGAGAGGGTCAACAGATTGCAACAAGGAAATGGTTTTCATTCAGTTGCAAGGAATGCTTAAGGTTTTGAATGAATGATAAAAATTGAAATGAGTAAATACATGGGTCTACCAGGGTCAAGAATCTGTCTGATGGCTAACTGTGAAGTACTGCTCTGGGGAACTCTGCTCTCCTCCCAAGGAATTATTTGGCTTGCTTGCAGTTATTTGACAAAAGATTTTCTTTATCATGACTGAGTGGTGGGATTATTTTGGGGGAAAAAAATTCAACTAAAGGAGATGTTCTGCTTCAGAATTGGATTGAAAATACAGATATAAGAGGTTCTGCTTAGGATGGTTCTAGCAGATCTAAAAAATTCAAAAATTCCACCACAGACACGAGGCTATTTCAGGCCATCAGGTCACCTGATGAATGTTAGCTGTGGCCTGGAAGGACTCCTTTTGTGTCAGACTGAGTCTCTGTTTTGCTTTTAATACTTCTGAGAGTCCCATGTAGCTTCAAAATAATGCCAAGTCTGTTGTTTCCCATCATCTTAGAAAATAGCACAGAAACCCCTATAGTTTTAAACAACTTAAGGTCCTAGAAAATGTCTAGGAGAAAATTAAGTGGACATACCAGAAATAGCTAAAATTTCTAGGAAAGGAAAAAAGATTTCACAAACGTTTCAGGAAACATTTTGAAATGGATGAAAGCATACTAGGGAAATAGAAACACTGTGCTCAGTTCTCTATAGTCTTATATTACAGTAGTTCTGTCTTTAAGTCTTTGAGAAACAGGCCTTGGCAGCAGCATTTATAACCATATCTCTTCTGTCAAGCTTACCTGTTAGCTCCAGGCGTCATCTCCTAGAGGTGTCCATAATAATAGACCTATTTATTTAAAATAGTCAACATTTATATTAAAAATACCTATTAGAAATAGGTGAAAAATGCCTGTATTTTCCCTAGTGGTCTGTAATGTACTTTTGTTTGTTGGTGTTTTTCAGGGAAGCCACAAAAGCAGACATCCCATCAAAACACACGGAGCTCAGAATCATAGACACCTCTTATATGAGCGCTGGGCACGGTGGGGAATGTGGTACAAATACCAACCTCTTGATTTAATCAGGTATTAGTACTTTGAAGAGTAGTTTGTTTCTGTGATACAAACAGCCTGGTAACAGTCTGTTAACCCCACTAACTAAATTCCTTGTGTATTCCTGTCATATGTAGCTACCTAATATTATCAGATAAGCTGGAAGCGCTCAGTCGCTTTTTTGGGGGAGTCTTTTGTGCAGGGCTGTTAATTTTCAGTGAAGCTGCCTAAAAGGCACATAGATCCAGCTGCTTTAGAATTTGAAGTGTGAAACTTAAAAGACTGCTGTTGATCAGAGACACTTGCCCCTAATGAGAGCACATTTGAGAGCAGAGACTGTCATCTACAAGGACAGTCAGAGTTACCAGATTCAGCGGAGTCAAAATGCAAGCCAATTATTTACATATCCATGTGGGTTTAAATAAATTTTTGTTTATACATCTTGTAATAAATGTTGTAGATTACCAACTGTAAAGCAGAGAAATGTATGAAATTGAATAATGGTAACGTTTGTGTTTCATACTTTCCTCATCCTTGGCATTGAATGCCGAGAATTCATTTTCCTTGCTGTCAGTTTTTATTCGTGATCTGACACTCACAACCCACTATTGTTCCACTAAAGGCTGTGGAGCTAAGCATGTGCCAAGGGACAATTCTGTGCTGATCAAATAGTATTATCCTTGACTGACTTTCTGATCACTGCTAGTTCATCTTTTCTAGCAGCTTACACTCAGTTTTTGAAGAATTAAAGCTCAGTCTTCAACTTGTGTTTTCAATCCATCGTTTTCTCTGTTATTAGTTTGAAATATGTCGTGTTACATTATTATCTATCAGAAATGGAATACTTAGGTCATACCAACTTACTTTACCCCTTTGCAGAATTTTTTTGTCTGTTTATATAAATATTTATGTGTACAAATAAGACGTCCTGCAATTAATGTTGAAACTAGTGCATCTACTTAGTCACTGAAAGGACATGAAAATTACAGAGCACTTCAGCTACAGCCTTTTAAAATACATATTCTGCAATTACTGTCACTGGAATACTATGCTAGCCTGAAATAAAACCTTCTGGTAAGCTGACCATAATTTTACTGTAAACTTGCAATGGTAATTAATCATCAGAGTTATTCTGCTTCTGTGAAGATGGAGGTCTCCCCAGATTTTTACTTTAAACAATGTATGTCTTTCCTTTTCATGTAGGCGATATTTTGGTGAAAAAATTGGACTGTATTTTGCCTGGTTGGGGTGGTATACTGGCATGCTTATTCCTGCTGCCCTGGTTGGGCTCTTTGTTTTCCTTTATGGATTATTCACAATGGATTCCAGCCAAGTAAGGTAAAGTCTCATTTAAATATATAATAGTCTGTTGAAAATTAAGAACAGTCTGGTACATCTCAGATCATTATTAAATTATAAACACTTTCCAAATATGATAATCATGTAAAAACAGCCAAATACCACATTTTGCTCTTCAGGCAAGTGTATGTCTGCTTTGCATCAGGCAGGGTGTGTATTCTCACAGCAAGTGCTCTGCCCACTCATCTGCTGCAATTCCCCATTCTGTCTGTAAGGAAACACAGCAAAGACCAATTCTTATGTAATGGGTACTGCAGTGGTTGACATTCTAGTCAAGGGTAATGGGTGAAAAAAAGTCAGAAATCCTCCCTCTTTATCTCCATTTGGCCTATAATTTCCAGAGTGTAGTACAATTGCTTAACTTTCATTTACTTTTGCCCTATGCCTTTGTTCTCTGTATTAATAGTGGCAAACTTTGAGTCTAACAAAATTCTTAACTCTGTCAGAGTAGACTGTAGCCAGGAGCCCCAGTTGTGGGGAGATTACAACCATGGGAGATGAACCTAGTTTTCAAGTTTCTCATTGTTGTGATTTTGCTCTGAAAGGGGTTTAGGTCAATTTAGAAATAGTGATGCAGATGCTTGAGTTAGGGGCTACCTGTGTTTTTAGGAACTGTTTCAGAGGATGCACTTATTACAACTTGTTACAGAGTTTTTCATTAGATGTCATCAGGCACAACAGTATCAATGCTCTTACAATTGCAGGTGTTTCTCCAAGCAGTTGGATGCTTAGGCTGTAAGTAGATTTCATAGGAAGTGCTGGTTTTTGGGCTTTGATAGGACTGTTCTGCATTTTCACAGTGAGTTGTTATATTCTGCAGTGTTGTAATTAATGCTTTTTTTTTTTTTTAGCCTTGCTTTTGTGCAGCAAACTCCTAAGAGACTTTACAGCTTCAAACTGCATTAAATGCAATTAATGTATCAGCCAGGAAACTAAGCTATCTTTAAGATGTTGTTCTCTATATTAGTGTTTTGGTTTTGCACAGTTAATGTCTGTCAAATGCAATGGAGGTGATGTAGAGGATCGGCCTGTTCTTAGAGCACAGGGACTGTAGAACTGGGAATCATATTCTTCACATGTACAACGACAGAGCTTCAGCAAGGGAGGGGAACAAAGGGCCACAATCTACTGTTGTCAGGATATAGCTTAATATTTTAGTCACTCCTTGTGGCAGAGAAAGATATGGCATTGACATTCCTCAAGAGAAAGGGCAGAATTTCTAAGTTAATTTTTCAAACTGTAAGCTATTATGTGCTTGTATATGTGTCAGACACCTCCCAAGAAGTCTTGGTGATGTGACTCCTACTTAGTTCTGTTAGCAGAGAGACTTAATTATCTTGCTTGCTTGCAGAAGGTTGCAGGGTACGTTGCAGGAGTGCAGAGGGAGGTTAACTGAGAAATGGCTGACAACTGTAGCGTGCTCCAAGAAAACCAAAATCCAAGCTGTGACCTAACACTGTCGTGCCAGTGCAGTGCTGTGACCACGTTAGGAAGCCCTGCTGTGAGACGTGGATTCAAGAACACAGCTCAACTAACTCAAGCTGATTTTGACTGGCTTGATAAAATGTAAATGTTTTCTGTATCACCTTGTGTACTCAGGCACTTCTAAAGGCCAGTGATAACAGATGCTGCTCCTTGCCATATTTGCTTACCTAGCCTGGAAAGGGTTAGTGAGGGTTAGACAGCAGCCTCCTACCTAGAGCAAACAGGAGTCATCTGTTAGCAGGCAGGCAGACAGACTGTACAACCTAAATGTTCTTATTCTGAGACTGTGAGGTTATTTATCTGGTGTTTTTGCAGTCACTTAAAGAAAACTGCTAAATAAACAGCCATAACCAGTTTAAAAGACATCATTTGATGTGGAGCATGGCAGCTACTGCAGTATGCAAATGCAGCATTCAGCAGCCATCAGGAAAAAACAGATCAACTAGAGTACATTATTCTGACAAAAGCAAGACACAGGAAACCCAGTGGCAGTTAGGAATTTGTACCTAGTGCCAGGGCAGTATGGCAATGTCACAACTGCCACATTGCCCCAGATTCAGTTTTACTCAGTGTAATACTACTTCATCTAAAACAGGTTTCATCCTCTTAATGTCTGTTATTAGGATCAGCAGATCTTAGGAAGCATGGATCTACAGTATGGTAAATTCAGTCAAAACCCCTGGTTTTCATCTGTCCTGTGTCCCATAACATTTGAACATAGGGACTGAAATCAGTTTTGGTGAAACTGCTTTCTTCAGGGGATATCCCTTCACTTCTCAGACTCCGGGAGCTGCTGTGAGCCCCCTCTGGTGACTGCAGCCAGAAAAGGATTTTTTTCCTCTTTTTCCTTTGAGATCGAGCACAGTTTCAGCAGAGAAGGAATACCCTATAGAGTCTATCACAGCTTGTGATGCCAGCCTTAGGTTTGATAGGGTGATAATTCAAGTGTTATGCAGAATGATGTCCCATCCAGAAGATACTTTGTCTTGCTTACGGTGTGTACCAGTGCCAGCCTCTGCTCTGTGTTCAGTCTGTCCTGATACTAGCTGGTTTTTTTATCTGCTTGTGTTTAAATTTATATAAATATTTATAGCTCAGCCTCTGCCAGGACCTCATCTCAGCCTGGCACAAGGCTGTCCATCCTTGCTCCCTGTGTAAAGGAAAGATGCTTTGTACCTGGGACTGTCACAAGCTAGTTGGAAACGGAACATAGCTTCCTTTTGGTGATACCTTTCCTTCTTTCCCAGGGCAAGTGCCCTCCCTTACACTGCCTCTTGCCCCTTGTCATAGTCTCTCCCTCCCTCCTTTCTTCAGTTACAGTTCAAGGGAAACAATAAACTTTCAGGCCTGGTTGAATCATTCAGTGACTCAAATGCGTTATACAGGGAGGGGAAGGTGAAATAAGATGGGAAGACAAAAACCCTGAATGCAAGTTATCATTTCAGGGACTAGACACTATTATAAGCAAATACACATGTATGTCCCTTGTTTAGAAACAGAAACATTTCCATTTTACCTGCTTAGAAATTATTTTTTTTTTTTTTTTTGCTAACACAAAACAATTGCATGAGATGGGCAGTGATACTGGAAGCACATTGGAATGAAGGATTTTTGAGTGCGTGATTTTGGAATAAATCTTGGCAAGATTGTGGTTGCCAGGATCCAGCACTGAGGTCACCCAGGGTACTGAGACTGTAGTGTCAGCAGCTTGTCACAGAGTTTAGATGTGAGATGAAAGTAACCAAGAGAAAAAGCCAGAGAATCTCTGTGTAAAAATCTCCATAGTAGCTTCCAGAGTATTTGTAAGACTCGGGCATGCAGAAACAAAACTGTGAAATGTGAATTTGTTTTTCCTGTTTCTTACACTTTCTAATATATTTTCATCCATTTGCCTTCCCTCAGCTAAGCTGGGGAAATTGTGAAATGTTAGATAAATAACCATATGAGTTCTTTTCTTTGCAACTGCTGGAGGGGGGTCCAGAGGAAGCCAAGAAGATGATCAGAGGGCTGGAGCACCTCTGCTTTGAGGACAGGCTGAGAGAGCTGGGGGTGTTCAGCCTGGAGAAGGGTCCAAGGAGACCTAATAGTGGCCTTCCAGTACCTGAAGGGGATACAACAAAGCCAAGAAGGGACTTTTTACAAGGGCTTGCTGTCATAGCATGAGAAGGAATGACTTGAGGAGGGTAGATTCAGAGCAGAATTCTTTACAGAAGAGTAGTGAGACACTGGAACAGGTTGTCCAGGGAGGTTGTGGATACCCCCTCCCTGGAGGTGTTTCAGGCCAGGTTGAAAGAGGCATTGAGGATGCATTGAGCAACCTGGTCTAGCAGAAGGTGTCCCTGCTTCTGGAAGTACTTTGTACATTGTAAAAATGACTGTTGAAACCACTACTTTTATCTCCCTTCCTTTTCTCCCATGTAACACTTAATAAAAAAGTGATTGAATTTCCACTAATTTTATTGCTTTCATGTTTAGCTGTCTGCATAAAATTAGTATTTTTGATATGGCTACTGCCAGTGTATCCAAAAAAAAAAATCTAGTTTCTAGTAGTTTTCATGAAAATTTGTAACACTTTTAAGTTAACTACCTACAAACTGTTTCTTTTCAATTTATGGACATGGATGACTTTCAGTTAACCAACTGATATTCCTCACAGTGTGCGTGGGGAGACACTGGAACAGGTTGCCCAGGGAAGTTGTGGAAGTCCTCTCCCTGAGGGTGTTCAAAGCTAGATTAGATGAGGTCTTGAGCAACCTGGTCTAGTGGAAGAAGTCACTGCCCATGGCAGGGGGGTTGGAACCACATAATCTTTAAGGTCCTTTCCAACCTACACCACTTTATGAATCTATGAAACAAATGATGTGCCACATCTATTTCCTATCTTTTCTTCTCAAGTTAGATGTCAAGCTATTACATGTTGATTAATCTATGTGAAATAAATCTGATGGCTTTAAAGAGTTGGGTTCGGTGGGTTTGTATCTACCATCACCACTGCTGTAAGCTGTCCCTTTGTTGTCAGTCAAATAGGAAGGCCAGGTGTGAACACAGAATAGCTGGAGGTGTCTGTGCTCCATGTGCTGCAGTCAGATTTCAGATATGGAAGTGAGGGCAGTACAGAGAAGCTTATTTTGTTGTGTTTCCCTGAAGATTTGAGTCGCAGTAGCAGTTAACATAGCACCTGTCACAAACGCTCGTGTAACAAATGTTACTGCCTCGGAGAGTAATGCTGAAGCTTGTGACCTGTCACTGTCAGTATAATTGTGTCAAACTTCAGATGTTATTAAAAACAAACCGAGATTTTTAACTCAAGGTTTATAATGCAGAAAACCTAGCATGTATAATGTTCATTTTCTGATGTGGCACACTAGACCATTTCTGTTACTCTGCAGCTCTGAAATGACTGGCTGTGCTCATTCTGGATTAAAGGTTACTTAGGACAATTTGTCAGATCCATATTATGCTGTAGGGTTTCAGTGAATTAGAGATTGTAATATTATGTGAAGTGTGACTGAAGACTATGGAAGTGGCACCTAGGCAACCAGAATCCTTTCTGTTTACTGTTATGTTGGAAGGGTTTTAACAGATGCACTCATTTGGAAATAAGCATGATCTTCCATACAGTATTAGACCTGTAAATTCAGCTTTTATGAGTCAGTGAAAGAGCAATGTTTATTAAAACAAACTAGAAGGGCTTTCTAGGCATTTGTTTTTAGACTGCTACTTTCCTGGTATGTCACAGGATCATTTCAGACATGTCAACTTTGCTAAAGGATGGGGAAAGGCGAGTGCTGAGGTTCTTTGAAAAGCTTCTTCACTGCAGTTAAAATTTGCCTTAAAATTAATTTTTGCCATTCTGATCATTCTCTTTTGCCTTTATCAAGACACTTGCTGATGTACTATGTTTTGAATATCGATGGTCCCACTAAAGACAGTGACGTCATTGGGGCTGTTCAGTCAGGAGAACTGTGGGGAGATCTGTAGCAGCCTTCCAGTACCTGAAGGGGGCATGCAAGAAAGCTGGGACGGGACTTTTGACAAGGGCTTGTAGTGACAGGATGAGGGGCAATGTCTTTAAGCTTGAGGAGGGGAGATTTAGACTGGATATTAGAAAGAAAGTCTTTACAGCGAAGGTGGTGAGACACTGGAACAGGTTGCCCAGGGAGGTTGTGGATGCCCCTTCCCTGGAGGTGTTTCAGGACAGGTTGGATGAAGCCTTGAGGAAGCTGGTCTGCTGGCCATGCCAGTGGGTTTGGATTTAGATGCTTTTTAAGGTCCCTTCCACCCTAAACCATTCTGTGAATCTATGAATCATATTCCTAAATCTTAGATCCTTAAACGTCAGAACGTCCCCTGAATGTATTTTTCCCCCAAATAGGATATTAAAGTGTGGGTTTTTTTTTTAATTAATGCTATATGTAAGTTCTTCTGTAGGAAATAAAAACACATAGGCTTGAAATACTACTGCCAGAAATGCCCATCAGTGGGTTTTTACATGGTGCCAACTGATCTGAATGTCTGTGTAATCATCTGATGGAGTGGACCTTCAGCTGATGTAAACTGGGAAAAGCTGAATGAAATCAGTGTAGTTATACCAGTGATGTCCATCCTCTTTGGTGTCTTCTACGATGGTTAGAAAAATATGCAGTCAGTGGATTGGAAGGTGATACATAATATTTTGTTCTTTTTCTTTGTGATATTTGGGAGAAAATGGGATATTGACAAGTATGAGAAGCCTAGTATGATGCCCAAAAATATGACATACTGCGCAGGGCCCATACTTTTCAGGCTATTGATTTGGGACTAGGCTTTTCAAGACAAACCTTCACTTTTATTTTATTGAGCCAGTTTTGTGGTGTAGGCATACTGTTAACAAGTAGAAACCACAAGTGGCATAACCTCAGAATTACTGTGTGAATGCTAAAAGCCCTTTTGTAAACTTTATTTTCCTGTCTGGTCCCGAAGCAAAGAGATCTGCGAGGCCAATGAAACCATCATGTGCCCTATGTGTGAACGCAATTGCACGCTACAAAAACTCAATGAAAGCTGCATATATGCCAAGGTAATTCTTTTCTTATTGCTATTAAGATAATTTTTGTCTAAAGATCCACTTGCATTGTGTAATGGCTACCCTTGTTTCAGCAGATCCCTGCAAAACATTTTGTTTCCCTACTGAGGGTTTTTTCAGCCATGGTAATTCATGTTTTTAATAAGGGAAATGATCAGAGATCATTCTAAAATTTGTTTTTCTTTCTGTGGGCATTTCTTTCCTAAATCCTTATTCTTTTTATCAACTTATAATGTCCCTCGAGTAATATTTTATTTGAAAGGTTTTTTCCTACTTTCCCCTATGATTAACATTTTACTCTGTTTCCTTTGCTTACAATTACTTTGTAAATCGACTTTCTGCTGCTCCTCAAGGAATTCTCCAGCGTAATGTGCCTGTGATGTGCTTTGGTCTGTCAAACCAATGCAAAGAATTTTACACAACTAAATATTTTGCTTCAAGAAGCTATCTTTTAAACTTAAATAACCACAGGTATATCTGCACCTCTGTATATGTGAAGTGTTCCCAAGTGAGCAATCTATTTTCATGTGCTCAATGTTCATAATGCTGGAAATACAACCTTGGCATTTTTCTTCCAATGGCAAAGAAAAAGTTAAATAATAAGAATTAAAACCAAAAGCTCAGTGAGGTTTCTTGGAACTGAGATTCTGACTGTAATGCCTTCACTCACCATTTTGTCTCTAAGGAAAAGCTCACTGCAGCATCAGTCATTATCCTCTTTCTAGGAAATGTCTGGTTTCCCACAGGGATTATGATCCTGCTGGGTGCTACCATGCTGCTTAAGCTGAACAGTGCATACCCAAACATGTGTCAGCACTTCCACTGTATTTCACCCAAATTAGGGAATAAAAACAATCTGTAATGTTAGAAAACTATGGTCTGATTTCAAATCAAATGTTCCTTTGTACTTTCTGAAACAGTAATACAAGTGAAACTAACATATTTAAAAATAAGACATCAGATCTGCTTTCTGGGAAAAGGAAATGGCATTTCCTGCTTGCTTTCTTCTTCCTGAGATGGAATTTGTCAGCATTTCCCTCTGATTTTGTCATTTTGGGAACATAACTAACTTCTCTGTCTTCCCGCCACAGAACCACAGAGCTGATATGCAAAGGAATCTATTCCTCATTCGTTCCAACACCAGCACCCTTATTGTGAAATAAGTGCTTTAGTTCTTTTTCACATAGCTCATTGTATATGAGTAGCTAAGCATTGAGTTCATTAGGAAAAGTGAGTTCCTTTAAGTGAAGTTTATCTCCCCAGACATGCTTGTGTCGTGGGACCTGCCTCCTTTACATAGCCCTTTTACTCATATTTCATGTTACTTGAGCAGATCTCAGGATTTCTTTCTTATACATCTGCCAAGTTTCCCTTTAGAGGAGCACTTCAGACAGAACAAACTAAAGCTGGAAAAAATCATATACTTCAAATATTTCTTTTGCCAAGTTTTCTGGCGACAAAATACAAAAGATGCCTTTTTCCTTCTTGCTACTGCCCATTTCTCTCATCCCCTCCCTCTTTATTCCGTTTCCATTTAAAAATGCCACACTGGAGTGAAGGTTATAATTTAAGGGAAAGGCAGATAATACCTGAGTTGTAATCTGAAATGCCAAATGCCCAAGCTGTCATTCTCATCCACTTTAAGTGGGCTCTTTGATCCGTGGATGATTAGTGTGGTGCCCTAGGGCTCTTTGGGCTTGTCCTGCATTCAGTACACCTTGCCCTTAGGCCCTGTGGCAGGGTGTTGATCCAGGGTGGATTTAAGTACCTGAAGTCTTGTATGACGATGACAACATCAGTCAGGCATGCTGATGGACCAGCACTGGATCCAACAATAATTCACTTCTGCTTAGAGGCTTCTGGTCAGCACAGAGCCTCTGACTATGCATTTAGCATTTAAGACAGTTAAACCTTAATTCTGAGTGTGCTGCTGAAAGACTTTCACTCAAACACTTTTTATAAAGATAAAGCTAGATGAGGAGCCAAATATGTATTTTCTACTTCTAGCAACATTAATTCTGCAGGATTATATTTGGTTGATTGGTTCATTTCTGTTTCCTGTTCCCTTGGAAAGATGCACTTTCAGTGAGCAGAATATCCAAAGTCATCTCCTCACACAGGCCTACATGCAAACCTGAAAATATAAATCAGATTTATTGTGTTGCTTTTGTTCACCTCTCACATTTTCAGTGTCATGCCCATTATTTTTATTTTTTGTTTATGGAAGCAAAAGAAACAGACAAAAACATAGAAAATGCTGAGGTTGACTTTGTCCCACTATGGGAAGAGCTCTGGAGGAATTTTCAGGCTGTTTGGAGATGGACAGCTCTTTAGTGTCTTTGAAACAAATAGACTGAAGATGCATGGTATGATAGTCTGCAAAACCAGAATTCAGCTTATGCTGAAAGGCAGAGAGGCACAAAGCTTGGAAAAAGAAACATGCAAGTAGGACTTCTGGTTAGAATGCTTAGCTTTTAGTTCCTGCTACCAGTTATGTATGTGGACTGGGATTCTTGTGGGCAAAAGATCTGATTTGCCTGGCAATAATACTTGTTGCTTCTGGATTTTTCTTCTATTCAGGTTACACATCTGTTTGACAATGGAGGGACTGTCTTCTTTGCTATTTTCATGGCAATTTGGGGTAAGTCCCTTTTTAATTTTCTTTGTAGTTCACATGACCCTTTTAGATGATTATTGGGTAAAGGGAGATTTACAGCTCTTGATAAGGATTATGATTTTGTCACACAAACTTCTTTTTTCCTGTTTTTAACTTCAATTTCTACATTAGTAGTGAGTGAAAATAATACCTTTTATCGTTAATGTAATGACTGTCTTAGTGTTTTAAATGCCTTCAAGCCTGCATTTTATGTCCTGCAGACAGAAGTCTTTTTAAAGGCAAAGGTGTAGGTTAATTTACTGATCTGCAGTCAACGTAAAAAATCATGTCTTGTAGTGAATTCTCATAGAATAAAAGAGAATGTTTTTTGTGGGAGCTAATTAGAGGGAGGTATAGGAAGGGTTTGATGTTAAGTGCTTATAGCAATTTAAATGCATATGTTCAAATTCTCAGTCTGAATATCTCACTGCGTTCACCGTGACCTCACAGGCATCGTGTCATGCGGCACAAAGCCAAGCAGTGTGGTACACACAGAGGCCACTGTTGAACAAGGCCCTAGACCTGGGTTGAGGCAATGCCAGCCACAAATATAGGCTGGGTGAGGAGTAGCTCAAGAGCAGTCTTGAGGACAAGGACTTGGGGGTACCAGTTGATGAAGAACTCGACATGAGCCAGCAATGTGTGCTTGCAGCCCAGAAGACCAAACGTGTCCTGGGATGTATCTAAAGAAATGTGACCAGCAGGACGAGGGAAGTGATTCTGCCCCTCTACTCTGCTCTTGTGAAACCCCACCTGGAGTACTGCACCCAGTTCTGGTGCCCCCAGCATAAGAGGGACATGGAACTGCTGGAGCAGGTCCAGAGGAGGCCACAAAGGTATTCAGAAGGCTGGAGAACTTGCCCTGTGGGGACAGGCTGAGAATTGGGCTCTTCTGCCTGGAGAAGAGAAGGCTCTGGGGAGACCTACAGCAGCCTTCAAGTATCTGAAGGGAGCCTACAAGAAAGCTGGGAAGGGACTTTTTACAAGGGCTTGTAGTAACAGGACAAGAGGGAATGGATTGAAGCTTGAGGAGGGTAGATACAGACTGGAGATTAGAAAGAAATTCTTTACAGTGAGGGTGGTGAGACACTGGAACAGGTTGCCCAGGGAGGTTGTGAATGTCCTGTCCCTGGAGGTGCTCAAGGCCAGGTTGAATGAGGCCTCGAGCAACCTGGTCTCATAGGTGTCCCTGCCTATTGCAGGGGGGTTGGAACTAGATCATCTTCAAGATCCCTTTCAACCCAAACCATTCCACAAATCTGTGAATCTGTGACCAGGTGTTATGAAGCACACTCTTGCTTCTCTGAAAGGTCAGTGTTATAGTGCTGTACAAAACAGATGTAATGGCTTCAGCATGAAATGCTTGATGGAATTAGCTTTCACTGCAGTTAATAGTGTTTGCTGCTGGAAAGTAGGAAAGGCTGGTTTTAAAACAAGAGAAAATTGATTCTACCAATGTAAATGTTTGTCTGTGTAAACTCTGAGAAAATAACACCAGTTTGCATGCATAAAACTGTCTGAATTCAGGACAGAGTTTGGCAGTTTTAAAGACCAGCTTTATTTATGTAATAGCTATGAGTAAGCATTAGTGATTCTAACTTGAAGGATGAACAAATATCACAATTTTTGGAAGCTGGTCTGGTGAAAGCAAAAAAAATTCAATATACAAACAGTAGCAAAATATTGAAGAAGTACATAGACAACACCAGCACATGCACAAACATGCAAAAATCATAATCAGATTATTGAAAATGAACATAATATAACTGAAGGCCACACTTTGATTGCTTCTTTCAGTGATATTTCTGCACTGGCTCTTAATCTTGCTGTTACTAACAATTAGTGTCAGAAATTCCTAAAATACATTGCACTTGGCCATGTGGTCACCAGACAACACTCGTGGCTTCTTAGCATTTCTTCATCTCTGTCTTTGAGTTCTCCTTAGAGAGAGCTCTTTCCATTCTCAGATGGGGTCAGGATGGAATTTTGCTTGTATGATACTGCTCTACCATTATCAGGAAAGATGGCTAAGGAAGATGAAAGCTGAACATTTCATTTTTCTTTTTTCAAGCAGCAGAATGATAATCTCACCTAACATAGGTGAATGTGTCTCAGATTTTCAGGCTGCTATCCAACGTGCTGTGTTAGGAACCAGGCTCTGATTTTGATGGGAAATGTGCTGTTTTCATAACCGAGCACTTCAATTCTTTAGTCTTTTAAATACTTCAAAATAAATACCTGGTTTACTCCTCTGCAATGTGACTGCCATTGTTTCTTTCTGGAGTGTGTTTGAATGTAGTTTACTCATGTACCAAACAAGTCTGCATTGCAGTGTTCACAACCAGTTAGTGAGGTAAACTCCATCACCATGATCCATTGATCCATAGTCTCCACACTTAAGGTGTTAACAGAACCATAGTAAGAAGCATGTATCCTGTGTGAGTAGTTAGTCTGCAATTCACCTTGTTTATTCTGTGCCTTCACATCTGTGTTTTTCATGTTCTTTCTATTTAGACATGGCTGGCAACTTCAATTATTTGCATTATACTGCAATAATTTTACTCTTTTTCTGGCCAAAACCAGACCATTCTTTTGAGCATGTGTATACATAGCTCACATAATTCCTTTCCTTTCATGTTAAGTTTGCTTTTTTTTCTGTGCAACCAATGCCAAATACAGATCTAGACTGCAATGCAAACAGATCACTTTGACAGAGGAATAGAAGTTTGTCTTCTTATTTTTCCTTCAATAGCAACTTTAACTCTGTGTCCTCACGGTCAAAGATTAAATGTAGTCCATGTTACATGGTAGTTCCATTCTCCCCAGTAAATTCAACCTTTGAGTAATCCAAGTAAATTTAAGGTTTTTTTGTTGTATTCACTAAGAAAAGTACAAATATGGAGTGGGTAAAATAACGCCCTGAGTTATTTATCAGAAATTATATTTGGACTAGTTCACCTCAAGGTAATAAACTGTAGGACTGTTTTTTTTACTGATGCTAAAATATCGTTGCCATCCTAGTCACATTTTGCTCTGTTAGAGTGTCTGCATTCTTCACCAAACTTGCTGTGGTGGGTTGAAAATTCCTCCCCAACATTAAAACTACCACACTTGCACATGGCAGAATTTTACCTGGGTGCTAAGTGTCTCTATAATTTCTAAGAAAGCAATGATAATACCCTTCCAGGAAGACCACAGGTCAATCACTTAATTACAAAGCAGAAAAGTGATGCTTTGCTGCTGGGCCCTGCCTGTTGAATATTTTTTCCCCTTGCTTTCCAAGGCATTGTTTGCACAGTAATGGCTGCAAGATAAATGAAAGCATGTAGGAAACAGGTGAGAAAGTCATCTGAAGCAAACATTACAGTGAAGGGTAGGATGATGTCATGTCAGCCATAGGAATGCCAGCAGATGGGCACCTTGTGTTGTCTTCCTCTGCCTTGACTCCTCTGCTGGTTTTGTCATCTGATGCATATCCAAACGTCGTATCATATGGTCCCAGTGAGTTGTCTAAGTGGAGAACTGAAAGGGTAATACAAATACTTTGTATGTATTGTTTGAAAGATTCTTACCTCCATACACTGGCTACCTCATGGTTTAATTTAGCAGTCCCTCACAGCTAAATCCAGTTTCTTACATAAAAGAGAGCAAAAGTTGAAGGCTTTGATTCATGATCTTCTGAAGATAGCATGTGCTACACCCATTCAGCACTACATGGGTGGTCAGCTTGCAAAGCTAATTCCTAATCTGATGTTCTGGCTCCTTTCAGCACTCGTATTTAATCCAGAAAAGGCAAATTGCCAGAGTTTTATTTTGCTTGATTTTATGTGAGAGAAAAAAAAATAAAAAAAGAAAAAAGAAGGGGAAAAACATGTGTTTAGCCTCTCAGTGTTTGTTTAAACATTTTAAGATTAAGTCCAGGAGAATGATATAAATGTTTGGAGACTGTGTGATTACACTTCAATACAAATTACATGTATTTATGGGGAAGACAAAAGCAATGTTTATTTTTTTAAACCTCTTGAAATGTTTTTACTCCTAAACCCAGATATCCTTTCATCTCTCATTCTGTAACTGTAGTTCGATCAGTAAGGAGTTTAGCCTTTTCCAGCTAGTTAAAGTTTGGGAGAGCTTTTGAGCTATAGTTTTGAACTCACCTGCAGTTCTTTGAAGAGGTTCACTCATACTAGATATTTATTTCCTGCTGTTTCAGAGGTTAAAAAAATAACTTGTGAGGAGGAGACACATAGAGTTAAGGGGAGTATTAAGTGTCAAGCTACAATTTAAAAATAACAAAGTGCTGTTAGTTGAAAACTAGTTTGACAGGAGCTAATGATGTAATTCCTAACAGTTCAATAAGGGCAGATTATTTAAGCAGCTCTGTGCAGGAGTATAAAAATGTCCTCATGCAAACCCCTTCTGCTATTCCTTACCTGGATCGTTCCTCGTATCGTCATACAGCCGTCTGTGGGAAAATGACTCAGACCTTTTCTTACCACATATAAAGTATCCAATCAGACCAATTAATATAGATCCCAAAATGAATCCTACAATGACACCACCTATTACACCTCCTTTGTTGGTTTTGTCTAGGAGAGAGAGAAAAGACAAAGAGGCCACTGAATGAGAATAATACATCTGTAAGATTGGATACTTCACTCTCTCTTCATAGCAGTCTAAGGCTTTGTGGAGTGAGACCAAGGATCACAGAATCATAGAATGCGAGGGGTTGGAAACCCCCCTGCAAACCAGGACCACTTAGGGCAGGTCACACGGGAATACATCCAGGCAGGTTTTGAAGATCTCTACAGAAGGAGACTCCACAACCTCTCTGGGAAGCCTGTTCCAGTTTCCGCCACTCTATTTTATTTTCTCATGTTGAGATGGAATTTCCTGTAATTGAGTTTACAACCATTGGCCCTCATCCTATGGCTGAGTAGTGCTGAAAAGAGACTGGCTTCATCCTCCTGACAGCCACCCTTCAGATATTTGTAGATGTTGGATCAAGGTTCTCAAGCACTTTGCAGGCTGTGACTAAACAGCTTCTCTGCATAAACTTTCTGCCTTTGTAAAAGAAGGCAATAACTGAGCTTAGAAAAAGAGAAGGCTGAATGAGTTCTAGTCAAGTAAAAGGGTTCCAAGTTTAATTGCAGAATCAAGCACTATATTTTGTTTGAAGATATAAGCACTAATCACTCTGGGAATGCAATTGTTTGTAAGTATTTAAGCCAATTTCAAGCAATTAAGTTTTAGAGTGCCCATTTTTCAGTACTCAAGGTACAAAATCCAGTAATGCTTTCTGCACCTATTCGGTTAGCAGAATAAACCACATTCCTCCAACGTTTTCCTCAGATTTCTTAAAACTTTTCTTCAAAGTATTCTGTTTTTCTTGGAAGTGAACTTGCTCTCCCACCTCCCTTCCTTCTCAGTCTTGTTATCTGAAACGGGGTACATTGTAATTATTAGATCTGTGATGGGAAAGATGAAAGGCTGATGCTCCTTCAGTTCTTAGTACAAACTGTGCTCTTTTGAATATGATGGATAAGCCTTTCAGTCCTGTGTTAAAAGCTTGAAAGCTAATTAATAGCAAAAAATTACTGTCTTTAATTTTCCCTTTTATTTTCCATGAAGACCTGATTCAGATCAGAAGGATAGAAAAAGTGCCATGACAGTTTTATGCTCCATTGTTTTCCCACGCATACTCAACTTGGTAATTAAATGCATAATGAGTAATTCACTTGGAATTATTTGTAAGAAGTCATCTTTCATCACAAAAGTTTCTGAACTTATTTAAGTTGACAGGTTCTATGATTTAATTGTTATTTCTACACATCTGCTTTGAAGCTCCACTCCAATGAGAATGGGCAGTACCTGTCATGAGGTTCCCCCACTCATGGAAGTGTTGATCAAACAAGTTACCAGCAAATAATTTAAAAAAAAAAACTTTTATTCTGAATTAAGAGGTCACCTCTTGATTCACAAATCTTACAAAGCCTTCTCTTCCGAGGAAGGTTTGATTTTTTTTTCAGCATTATGATTTTATAAGCTAGTTGTTGATACTTACCTTTATTGGCCTCTTTTGAATGAGGTAATGCAGTAGAAAGGTCGCTGAAATTGTGATTCAGCTCTGTTGCCTGCTGAGTGGAATTGAAGTTTGGTGTAGGAGTGTCCTGGTTTGCCATGGGTGATGTCAGAGCCAAACCAGTGGGGAACAATGTGGTAGGGTTGATTGAAGAGTTATCACTGGGAAGCAGTGCAGCAGAAGGTGTGCTGTAGGTGACTGTGGAGTTGCTCGGTGTTGCTGTGGAAGTAGAAGTGACTGCAGCAGTTTTGGTCTCTCCAGAAAAGTCCCTTAGTGTTGTAAAGGTTGCCAAAGGCACTGGAATTCTGTTGAAGTTTGTGGCAGAACTTCTTCCATCTTTTGATACCATCATGACATTTGAAGATGAAGTGGTGCCATCAGCGGACCTCGGGATTGTGCTGTTTGGCCAACTGCTCATCGCTGTTCTTTCTGTTACTTTTTCTTTGGCATTGGTGGTTATTGGTACAACATGACTGATGACAGGGTTTATGGCAGTAGTTGCAGGCAGAACTGCTCTCTGTAGAGGTGTTTGCACTGTAGGCTGATAGTTATCTGTAATCAAGCTATTTCCATTATTTGTTAAATTTACTTCTGTGCCCTCAGGATTGCTTTTGTTCCATTGCAGCTTTACAAGCAGAAAAATGAAAATCATTCCACAGGAGGGCTGCATGGTGTTGACTTCAAAGTTTGTATTTTTATATACAGAACCTGTAAGAAATTCACAGCTGTCTGTTATTTTATTTTGGACAGCAAAGCTAGTCAGTTAAGATCCAAATAAGCTGGTAAAAGAAAGTTAGTGTTACACTATAAAAATCTCACTAGTCTGTCACATGTTGATGCTGAAAACTTTGTCCCTCTGTGTTAATGACCTAAAGAATAACCTAAAATAATGCTGATCATCAACAAAATCTTTTTGTACAAGAAAATTCTATAGTTCTGTAAACAGACCTCATTCTCAGAGGGGAATAATTCAAAACCACTTTGCTATAGAATAAGGTAATGATTCATATTTGGATGGCATGCTCAAGACAATGTTTTCTGGTCAGGCAGAAACTTCAAGAGCATGCTAAAGAGTCCTGCTCCACTACAAAGAAATATAATTGCTACAGTTAGCCCTGAAAGATGATGTGCAGTGATGTACAGAGCAATGAGTGTCATAAGAGAAGCAAATTGAAAACTAAATCTGTCCAGGGCTTATTGATGACACTGAATTTATGTGGAAACATCTTTTCCTATAGGGAGCTGGAATCAGTATATTAGTCATTAATTTTTCAACAGCTAGATTGAGAAGGGTGAGAAAAACTCATCTTGAAGTGACATGAGTGTAGTAGATATGCTGTGCAGTATACCCAGGGAGTTTTGGCAGGGGTGTGTGTTCTTTCTGTGTATGAGGTTGAGATCATGCAGTTGGTAACTCCCACACATAACCTTTCATGTGACAGCACAATAAAAAGTGTAAGTAGTTACATCTTCAGCATCATTGATTAATTAGGTGTCCATGTATATGTGTGCTTTACCATCTTAGGAAAGGAGATACATACCTGGAAAAAGGCCTTAAATCAGGTGGTCAAATAAGTGTTTCAGGAAGCTATGAACAGATTATTAATAAAAATTAAAAAAAAAAACCACCCAACCAAAAACTTCTCACATTATGATTCACTGTGATTCACATTACTCAGTACCAGCTCAGCAAAAATCAGTGCAGTAGGCGTAGCCTGAAGTGAGCAGAAATAACACTGGTATGTGATTAGGCTGCAGTTCATTTACCTAGATTGAGCTCTATTTCTTTCAGCATGAAGAAGGAGGGGTTTACATAGGAGGAACACCCCCACCACGTTTCTTCAGTGGATTTTGCATTTTGCATTTGTTTTTGTGCTGCTAGAGTAAAATTTCTTCTGAGACTTGTGACAACTGGATAGGAAAAAAGCCCCCCAAAAAGCATAAAATTTCTCCTTGGTGTATAGCTTTATGAAGAGATATGGTCATTACTGAAGGGATTCACCAAGATGTGAATGCAGTTTCCCATAACAATGACCCTCCAGTGTGAACCCTAGCTGGGCTGGGTGGGCACTGGTTGTGTCTTTACTGGGAAACGTTGCCCATTTGCAAGGGAATTGTAGAGGTGCTGAGAACTTGATACTGAGAACCTCTTCACGCATTTTGAAGGATTTACTCTGAGTTTTCCATAATCTTTTCCCTTTGACTGAAGACCCTTCGAGACACAGCCTATGTTTTTCTCCTGAAGCACATTGCTTAGCTTACTGACAGGAGTGCCAAGTGGTGTAAGCCAAAGAGATGATCAGAAGAGGTTAAAAGCACTCTTGATGAGGATTAAATTTCTAACATAGCCACAACCACTCTGAGGAGTGTCATACAGACTTCCCTATTCTAACTGAAGTAAACTGGAAGAAGGCTAATAAAATCCTTGTCGTTCTGTTATTAATAAAGACTTCAGTTGCTTTACAGCAGAAAGTATTCAATATGAAGCTACTAGTGAGCACAGACAGACATCAGCACACCTTCACTCTAGGTGAAGCCCAAGTCCCATTCAAACCTCCTGGATCTATGGACTTCACCATGAAGGTGGCATTGATGTTACATCTGGCTTTCTGTTTTCCTTAAACTGCCCATATTTGCACTGAATATTTCTTCAATAGAGAAACTTTTAAAAAAGGCCCAGTAAATTCTTATATGGTGATTTTCATATCAATATATATATACAGTGGTATCCTAAGTATTTAAAAATAGTTTGTTTGGGGTTTTTTTTTGGCATGATAAAGTAACTGCAATATGTATTTCAGCCCAACACCTGCCAGTGATAGGTGCAATGTCTGCCAAACTTCTCAGCTCTCAAGAAAAAAAAAATCATTTAGCTTCTTCTCATGGGTTGATAATATAATTTTCAGAACTGTAAATTCAAAGCACATTCATTTACATGTCATTAAACCTTGCACTGTTTCCCTCCTTTACAGTGAGTAGAAAATGTGTTAACTTATGTCATAAACAGTGACATGATGAGCAAATTAGTAACGAAACATCTTTGTTTCTTGTGGTCTGGAGTAACGTTCATATTTGCCAAGTTTTAACACTTAATGTGCTTTTTAGACCTCGTAAAGCATTTTTTTTAACCTTTACATCAGTGATCCAAAAAATAGGTGGAATATGATAGTGCCACCTACATATTGAAGTTTTGCTCCCATGGCATTTTGCACTAAAATTCACATTGCTCCCTAAGGATGAGACACTTCTAAATTTAATGAACAATGAATATTAATTTTTAAAGCTTAAATATGTTTTACTCTTTGTACTAAGAAAATAATTTGTAGGGGTTTAGTGAATTCTAAAGAGGAATATAAATTATTCATATTCTGTAATTAATTTTCCCCCTTCATTACTAGCTAGCAATCTGACAAAGTGTTAATTGCACTGGTCTCAAGTGTTTATTTCCTCTGCAATTTTGGTATAACTAAAGTCAGCAGAAGCAGTAACAATGTAGCAATAGCTTTCCTTAAAGAAATTTGATATTAAGTGTTGTACATGGAATACTTCCCTTCACCACCAACACCCCTCCCAGCATTTAATGTGGGCCCTGAACAGACTCTGTGATAAAGTTCTTCATTTGTTTGATAAGGACCCTAAAGACTCACTGAGGACAAGTATGAAACTGTCCTGGTTGCTGCTTCTCTGCTTTAACGTTTGAATCACAAAATGTTTTTCTTTCTATTGTTTTCTCAGAGACACACTCTAAGCAGAATTTGGCTACACCAGCACCGATTGCTTTCTCAAACACTATGTAAAAGAACACTGCAATTAATAATCAGATCCACTAATAAGCATAAACCCCCTCTCAGACTTACCTTTGAGCTCTACAAAACATGCAAGAACCTGCTGAAACGCAGCTGTGGCCCCGAGTGCAATTAGTCTGGTGAGAAGAGGTGAGCAGAGGTCCAATCGATGTGGCAGTGTGAGAGCAGTCAGGAACACACCGTCCGGGCGAGGTGAGGTGGGGCAGCCCTTCACCCGCCTCTGGAACCAGCCCAGCCGACTCCGCTGCTCTCAGGACAGAGCTCTGTCATTACAGAGGCCACAGCAATTGCAGTGTTTATGGTAAAGTGGCTAGGCAGTGCTTGTTGCACAATCCTTGGAAAGTCTTTGAACTGGTGTCTCAGAGGGATGACTGTTTTCTGTATACTACAGAAAGTATTGTTCCAGGTACTATGCAGCTGTTAATTTAACAGAAGGTAGTTTCTGATTATCTGGAATTTTGTGTCCTGTTCTGGGACACAGAACTTCTTGAAAGAGTCCAGCACAAAGCCGCAAAGATGATGGAGTGGAAAGGCTGAGGGAGCTGGGGCTCTGTAGCTTGGAGAAGAGGGGACTGAGGGGTGGCCTCATTCATGTTGATAAAGATGTGCAGGGCAGTGTTGGGAGGACAGAGCCAGGCTCTGTTCAGTAATGTCCAATGATAGGAAAAGGGGCAATAGGTGCAAGCTGGAGCAGAGGAGGTTCCATGTGAACATAAGGAAAGATGTTTTCACTGTAGGGGTGGCAGAGCCCTGGAGCAGACTGCCCAGAGAGGTTGTGGGGTCTCCTTCACTGAAGACTTTCAAAACCAGCCTGAACACATTCCTGTGTGACCTGCCCTAGGTGATCCTGCTCTGACAGGGTGGTTGGACTAGATGAGCTTTTGAGGTCCTTTCCAACCCCCATGGCTCTGTGTGATCACAGAGTTTCCCATGGCGCACTTTGAGCTGAAAACTGGAAAGGGCATGTCTCCTACAAAACACAGCAGCAAAATTACTTCTGTTAGGAAAAAACAAGCTGCTAGAAATGGGTCTGAGCCTATCACAAAATATGTTCACAGTTGCAATATTTAAGGCAACATATCCAAATTTTTGAATGTATCAGATGTCATTAATTTGTACTTTGGAATACATAACCAGCTAGCGATCTGAATGTTACTTCTCTTACTCCTCACTTCAGGTTTTAACCAAAACAATACTGGGTTAGAGTAAGAATGAGGAAGTCAGGCATGTAATAGGATATATGAAATGATCTTAGCCAGCACGTGATTTTTTTTTTTTTTTTTTACTTTAATTCTTTATGTATATTTATTTTAGGCTGGTATGTAGTGAAGAGCAACTCAGAAATGTTTCAGTACTGTGTGACTGTTGGAGTGGAATACCATGATGTTGTTATGTTTCCACTTTAAATTTTGAAGGAATCAAGTGTAAATACTATTTCATAACTTACTCCTGAGGTAAATGTTGAGGATATGAATTATGCAGGAGGGTTTTGTATTGGAGCAACTAGTGGTGCTTTCTGCAAAATACTGCTATGGATAAGGTTTACTGTGACATGGATCAAGTTCTACCCTTTTGAACACCCCTTTTGGTGAAGCAAATTATCTGTGTGGCATGAGGTGGTGTCCCCTCCCTTCGTGCCCCCCAACCTTGGAGTGTTGTACTTGTTTTCAGATGATGACACAAACTAGTCAAATGTTGTCCAGCAGTTTATCACTATCAAAAGAGAGGCTCAAGATAGGAAAGAAGAATGATAGAAAAGGTATAGAAATATAAACAAAGATGCCTTTACAGATTGCACCACCATGGAGGGTCCAACAGTGCCTTGTGGATCTGGTGTTTCCTTCTCTGTTGTTGCTTGGAATGAGGAATCCTCCTCTGTTGTTCCTGATGACTCAGTGGTGGGAGAGAGTTCCAGAAAGAGGAGTCTTCTTTTCTAGCTCCTGATGGTACCATTTTTAAACAGTCCAAGTCGCAGTATCTCTTCCCAGTTCCAGGAAACTTCTTTTATATGTATGCTGGGCATGGTGTCAGGCAATGGTAGGTGCAGTCCGATTCGATGCAGGCTCAGTGTGCAGAGAGGGCCATTTCAGGGGTCACGTCACACAAGACCCTCCTCAAAGTCAATGCCAAGTCAGTAGGCACAGAAAACCACAAGACCTGTCTTAGCTGGTTGTTCACAGCTGCAACACATCCATCAGCATCACTCTGGTGCAAAACAGGAAACCTCCCAAACACTGTTTGAGGCATAAGTCCCTTCTTTAGCTGGTTGCCCAGCTACCTCTGATGCAACCAAATGGCCTCCTGCAGCTGGGATGGACTGTGAGAGGAGGGAGGACAGAGGTTTGGTTTTCTTTGGAAAGTATCCTCCTCTGCAGTGTGTATCAACAAGCTTCCAAGGCATATTTGTTGCTGTGTCTGGGTGGACAAGCACCTAACAAACCGACCATGAGATCTGAAAAAAAAAAAAGCCCCATAGATGTGTGTTCACTTTTGGATCCTATGTAAGATTGACCAAATGACCAGTGATATACTAGGGTCAGAATTACGCTCCACATCAGCATGAACACATTAGGGTGCTGTAAAGCCTTTCTGATAGTTTTTTTTTCAGAAGAAAAGTTATTGTAATAGATACATAATATTTGAAAATTGCAAGACTTTAAATATATAGGCTGCAGTTCTGTTAAAATGCATCTATTACAGTGGTATGAAAGTCATACTCCTCAACACTGGGCTTGGGAAGGTCCACTCACTCTCTTTTATTTGTTAGTAGCTTAATTCATGTAAGGAAAAGTAAAAACTGTTTACCTGAGTAACTGAACATGGAAGATGTTCTCTTTGTGACCAAGTTCTTGGCTAAGTGTGATGCACCTGCCTTGTGGTGCCAGTGCTGACCTGCTGTTCCTGGAAGGCAAACCTCCAGCAGTGAAACCTGAGTGCAAACAGACTTGGAGCTGTGGCCATATGGAGCCAAGAGTACACCAGGAGCAGGAGATGAGACTTCACCCATAGTCCATTAAGAGACAGTTTCAGTTCTGAGGAGTACATCTCAGGAGCAGGTGTGGTACCAAATCTGTAGGACTGGTTTTATTGCATAGCATCACTGTAAAGGAGTCCAGCTTAATATTACTGAAGAAGTAATTGAGTCGAGTGTCGAGAAGGGGCCTGGCTGACCATGGAGAGGCAGTGGAATCAGTTTCCTAGCTCCTTACTGAAAATCCTCTTTGCAATAATTTCTTAAGGAATAATTACACCAGACACAATGACTCTTTTCAGAGATCCAGAAGAGATGTAATCATGTTATAGTCTTGTGTTCTCTGGGTTCTTCATCTGGGTTTCTTTCTTTCCCTGCTCTCTTCTTTCTATAGCGTTTAAGAGCAGTCATTCATCATTTCTTCTCCTTTACAATGTCAAACTTTTGTTTTACTTAAGGTTGTATCAGCACACAACCAATCAATCTTGTCTGTCTTAACCATCAAACATCACCCTACTTGCCTTCTGAAAGATTAAGAACTGTGTAAAGCACATGCCCAGAGGTTGTAGTTTTGCATCAGTGGGAGTACTGACAATGTATCACAGGCTCACAGTTTATTAGTAAATATAAGGAAACTTAAACAGGAATTGAAAGAAACTTTTGGAAGTGTACAAAGGGCAGAACTGCAGACTGGATTGCAGAGCACTGAATGACAAATCCCAAAATGAGTGGGTTTGTACCAAAATGCTGGACAAAAGGAGGAAGTACACCATGCATTATGGGATTTAAAGTTCAGAACAGCAATTGGAGCTATAAAATGAGAAGCGGTGTCCCCAGGCACAAAGCAGGGGAGGCACCAGAAAGTGATTTCTATAGGAAACTGGAGGTTTGTGTGTGACCCTCTAAACTGTAAATTATCCAGAACTCCTTAGCAGCAGGATTAGGCAGAGAGAAACACTGCCACGTGAAAGCAGTGTTCGAACATGAACGTTCTCATCATGCTGTTCAAATGAGTGGATTAGTCATTGAGGCTTGTTTTTCTACACAAGTGACTGATAAAAGTCAAGGCCTAGCAGTTTCAGAGCTGAGATTAGGGTAAGCAGTGAGTCAGTAACTGCCTCACAACTAGGACTGGAAGGGCTTGATTGCTTGGGGAGCAATCAGAGATGGGGGGCATTAGCAGTGCAATAGAGAAACATAAAGGCAAGGCTGGAAGGATCCAGGCTTTCTGCAGAACTGGAAAAATACTCAAATTCCGAACTACTAATTTTTTTTTTCACTGTCTATGTGATCTCATTTTATTCAGCTTGAATCTTGACCACCTCACTTTTTTTCCCAGCTATACCAGCTTTGTACTAGAGTGGCTTCACTAACAAAATGTTTCTTTAAGCAATTCTTCCTAATCTATTTGTGAAATCATAATCAGATCCTCAACATACTTCGTGAGTTTGGCAGGTCCCGTGAATAGATAACACTGGGCATGTATAGGTTTATTTCTCCAAGGAAAGAATTAGGCTATATATTTTTTGAATAAAATTAAAAGTGAAACAATGATCCAAAAGGGATGGCATATCTGTCTGGATAGAGCAGACAGCAAAAGAAAAGATTCTTAGCTAAACCTCATAAATCTAAATCTATTGCTAAATCTTGCAATTTTAAAAGTGGTTATTCTTATGTTATCTATTGTTTTAATTTCTATGGCAAAACCAGCCAGAAGGTGGCTAATGAAAGTTCCCATGTTACATATTGCTGATTCTCTTGAGGTCTGCATGGCCTTCTTTCTCTCCCTCTCTCTCTCCCTCTCTCTCTCCCTCTCTCTCTCCCTCTCTCTCTCCCTCTCTCTCTCCCTCTCTCTCTCCCTCTCTCTCTCCCTCTCTCTCTCCCTCTCTCTCTCCCTCTCTCTCTCCCTCTCTCTCTCCCTCTCTCTCTCCCTCTCTCTCTCCGTCTGTCTTTGTCTGTCTGTCTGTCTCTCTGTCTGTCTGTCTCTCTGTCTGTCTCTCTGTCTGTCTGTCTGTCTCTCTGTCTGTCTGTCTCTCTGTCTGTCTGTCTCTCTGTCTGTCTGTCTGTCTGTCTCTCTGTCTGTCTCTCTCTCTGTCTCTCTCTCTGCCTCTCTCTCTGTCTGCCTCTCTCTCTGTCTGCCTCTCTCTCTGTCTGCCTCTCTCTCTGTCTTTCCTTCCCATAGTTAAAATGCAGTTGGTGATTTTCCACAGCTACAGTCTTCCTTGAGTTTTGGAAGAGACGGAGAGCTGTATTAACCTATGACTGGGACCTGATAGACTGGGAAGATGAAGAGGTAAGGCTAAACAGAAATAAACCTGTAAATCTTGCCATCAGCAGGATTTAAAGTGTAAATATCAATGCAGATTGTAGGAATTTGTCATTCAGATTGTATTTGTATTTTAGAATGGGAGTTGCAGACTAAATGAGTATACTTGAGACTGTACAAAGATTCCTTGCCTTCTGCCACTACCATTATGATTCTAAATATAATTCTACATTTATTAAAAGTATCTTTTGAGAAACTGAGTGGGAATACTGCCCATACAGAAGAGAGAAGCTAATACTTTCATCTTTGACTATTTTGTTCTTTTCCAATCAAACTGATTCTCTGATACTACTAATGCTTTACAATTCTATGGTTACTTCCACTGGAAATCTGTAATCCTACCTAAAACCAGGAAAAAGGCAAAGGCACAAAAATTAGATTTTATATCCTTCAACATTCTGCTATCAGCATTAGCAATTGTACAATGATTTTATTACCTTCATAAATCACTAGTGACCATAGCTGTAATTTATATGGGTGATTAAATTGCAGTTTAAGTCAATAGTGACTTGCTATTACTTGGTCTATAGCTTTCCATAAATGTGTAGATACAAGCTTGTGGCCTTTAATAAGTGGTTTCCTATCACAAAAAACACTATTATAATTGACGTTAATTTATGGTTTTCTTATCAGTTTCTGCAGGAAAAAACAGTGCTTAATTCAGTATTATGACCCATGATCCTTTTAATACCCTCACAGAGCAGAGAGGAGGCTCTTAGGACTTCTGTTCTGTGTTGGGATCTGGCACTATTTCCAGGGATTTTCAAAAGAGTAATTTGGATATTTCTCATAGTCACAGAATGGTCTGGGTTGGAAGAGGTGTCAAGTTGCTCTGAGCCTTGTCAATGCTGATCTTGAATGTCCCCAGAGATGTGGCCTCAAATGCCTCCTTGGGCAAGCTGTTCCAGTGTTCCAGCACCCTCATGGGAAAGAACTTGTTCCTAACATCCAATCTAAATCTCCTCTTCTCTAATTTCAAACCATTGCCCCTTGTCCTATCGCTGCAGGCCTTTGCAAACAGTCCCTCTGCAGCCTTCTTGTAGCCCCCTTCAGGTACTGGAAGGCTGCTATTAGGTCTCCCTGAAGCCCTCTCTCTTGCAGGCTGAACACCCCCAGCTCCCTCAGCCTGCCCTCATAGCAGAGGTGCTCCAGCCCCCTGATCATCTTCATGGCCCTCCTCTGGACCCACTTCATCAAGTCCAAGTACCTCCTATATTTGAGTTGAAGCATTATACAAATGAATTTGTATCCATATAAATTTCCTGCCTTCTAACACATATATGTCTGGGGTTTGATACTTCAATTTCAAGATCAAATTTAAAAAAGTAGTATAACAAGTGGAATCTGCTCTGTCATTCCAGGAAGAGTTGCGGCCCCAGTTTGAAGCTAAATATTCCCAAGTGGAAAGAGTAAATCCCATCACAGGAAAACCAGAACCTTTTCAGCCTTTCCCTGATAAGCTCAGTCGACTGATGGTGTCTGTCTCAGGAATATTCTTCATGGTAATGCTTAATAATATTGGAATTATTGTAGCCTTTAATCATATTCTGATATTAATAGTAATGCAAGTCATTCATTAAGATTAGGGGATTTATGTAGGCAAAACTGTCTCAGTTTTACTTCCTGTTTATGGATCTCTTTCTTTTAAAGTACCTGAGATAGTTATATTGTAAAAGAACAGCAAAGAAATGCTTTAATTTATCAATCATGTTTTTGTTCCTTCAAAGTCTGGTCACCAAAGCAAATGGCAATCTTTACTAAAACACTTGTTAATTTATTCATTCAGCAGAAATTCTTTCAGATAGGGTTTATTTTGTTCTAATATATCTCTTCATAAATACTTCCCTATAGATCTCACTGGTCCTTACTGCAGTGTTTGCAGTCGTGGTGTACCGTCTGGTAGCCATGGAGCAGTTTGCTTCTTTCAAGTGGTATTTCATCAAGAAGTATTGGCAGTTTGCAACATCTGGCACTGGAGTCTGCATCAATTTTATGATCATCATGTCACTCAATGTTGTAAGTCCTGTTCTTTGAAAGAAGGGATTCATGCGAAGGAGTAATTTTGTACACGGTTACTGTATAGCAGGTGTATACATGTTCTTGCTTATTCTTACAGCAGTGCCTAAAGCTAGTGTTTCAGGGGTTAATCCTCTTCTAATACTATTTCATGGCTTTTCTCTAATGCTTATTTAATTTGTCACTACACATCTTTGCTTATGTCACCAGATCACAGTGGTACAGACTACTGCTTTCTACATTTGCCCTTCTATCTTTTTTTTTTAGTAATACCTTTTACAAAGCATCTCTCCCCTAAATGGAACTGCATCGTTTTCTTGGCTGACAAATTTCTATTTTTATTGTTGTTGTTGTTTGTTTTTTTAATTGATAAAATTGTTTTCCTTTCTTACGTAAAATGCAGTAAATGAAGCTATTAAATCAGTGCTGCACAGTCACGGTGATACATGAATTCAGTTTAAGCTTTTCCTGTCATGTAGCAGCACAGGTTTAATCATTTGCTGTGCTAGCACAAAGTACATGAACATAATAAACTCTGGTCCTTCAATTACAATATAATTTATCACTTTTCTATTCCTGTGCAAGCAGAAACAGGTAAAAAGGAATAATAGCACAGCAAGCAATGGCTGTGAGTTCTGTTAAGAAGGCTGTGCACTTACTGCAATCAGAAAGCATTCTCCAAAAGAGACTGTCATGTATTATATGTGATAATTCTAAATCAATAAAAAGTACATTCAAGTGAACAAGCACTCCACAGCTGTTGAAAATAGCCCGCTATTGATAGTAATAAATACTGAAGGAAATATTTTTCACAGTTGGTTACTACCTTGGTCTAAGTGTTATTTAAAATGGAGATAGTCAATATATAAACAGATAAGGCCATTTTCAGCAGGAGGCTGATATCCTCATCACTATGCACTTTCATGCAAGGGACAATTGTATTATTTAAAGGCTTTTGCCTACTTTCAGATCACATAGTTTTGTTTCTGAAGGCAAAGGATAAGCTTCTAACTCTTTGTTAAAAGAGCTGTTGATGTCTGAACACTTCTCTTGAACTATTTCCTCTTGATTTAGCTTTATTGTGTATTTAATGTATGCACTTAGATACATTTACATGGGTAAAGAAAAATGGAACTAAAGTAATTCAATGAAGTCTTTGTATGAAATTATGCATCCACATCTGGCCTCAAAAATCACACTCCCTTCTCTGTCCAGAAATATTGTTGTAGGACATCAGAACACTTATGCTTGTCATGCTTGTTCCCATTCTGGATTTGACATCACAACAGACAGGATCAGCTATACTTAAACCATCTCTTCTTTCTGTTTTAGGTGTATGAAAAGGTTGCCTATCTACTGACAGACTTAGGTATGTAGGTCTTTACAGGTGGTATGGTTCTTGCTAGCTTTGGCATATACCTTTACATTTCTGAAAAACAGGGGCTTGAAAACTTCATCTATGCATAGTTTGATTCTGGAATTTCCCTAAAACATGAGAAGAATCACAGAAAGAAATTATAGGATTATTTCATTGAGGAAATAATAGAAAAGAAGGGACTTTGTTCTTATACTTCTCCCTTTTTAATGTTTTATTGTATAAATTGAAAACCTGTCATCCTGTAATGGAACAAAAGTCAAAACATATCCTTTCTTAGTATGCTAAACCAGGTTTTCTCCCATTTTTCCCAAATGCTTGGGGTTTTGTTTGTTTGTTGTTTTTGTTTGTTTAGGGGGGCGTTTGATCTTTTGTTTGTTTGTTTGTTTTTACAATTCTTTAATTTTCACTTTCTTGTGGAAAAAAATAAGATAAAATTACATGATCCAAGATAGAAATGTTGTCATAAATTTGAAAGTAGCTCTAATTCTGCCACGTTAAAAAAAATTATATTGGAGCTTCAGTAGGAGCTGGGGTTGTTCAGTTTAGAGAAGAGAAGACTCCATAGCTGCCTTCCAATACCTGATGGGATCCTACAAGAAGGCTTGAGAGGGACTTTTCATCAGGGTGTCTAGTGTCAGGACAAGGAGGAATGGTTTTAAGCTGACGGGAAGCAGGTTGAGGCTGGCTTTTAGGAAGAAGTTCTTCAAGGCCAGGTTGGATGAGACCTTGAGCAGCCAAGTCTAGCTGAGGGGCATCCCTGCCCATGGCAAGGAGGTTGCAGTAGGTGATCTCTAAAGTCCCTTCCAACCTAAGCCATTCTCTGATTCTAGTTTTGTTTCAGTCATAGAAGTCAAGCTTCCTAGCTTATAGAAAACAAGAAAGCAAAGACATCATAGAAGACCTGCTACGTGAATGTATTACTTTAAGTGTTTCTTCTTACTTGCTTTCTTTTAGTCCGCGTCAAAATTACAGAGTTGGTAATTGTCACAGTTTTAAAGCAAACTCACTACTTAAATTTAACAGCGCCCTCTTCTGGTGTAACTATGCAAGAGCATGCATTGCCCAAGATGCTAAAGGGTTTGTACTGCTTCAGGTAACACGGGGCTGAGCAGGTTAGAAAGATTCCCAATGTAGGCTCAACTTATTTAATTGCTTTCTAAAATATTTTTAATTTTTTTTTTCAGATCAAACGGATTTGTATTCCTACTTAACTTTTAAAAGATATTATATTGTTGTAGACTAGAGAATGAGAAAGAAAATAATGATTTTGTTTAAGTATACAAGCTGATTTTTCCCAAAATACATGGAAAAGTTTTGGTGTGCTTTGCTTTGCTTTGCTTTTTGGTTTGTTTTATTTTATTTTGTTTTGATTTATTTTATTTTTATTTTGTTTTGATTTCTTTCATTTTTATTTTGGGTTTATTTATTTCATTTTTATTTTGGGTTTATTTCTTTCATTTTTATTTTGGGTTTATTTCTTTCATTTTTATTTTGGGTTTATTTATTTTATTTGTATTTTATTTCAATTATTTCATTTCATTTTGTTTTGTTTTATTTCGTTTTGTTTCTTTTTATTTTATTTCATTTTATTTTATTTTAAACATGCTTCTTCAATTGAGCATAATGCAGCATCAGGTGTTTGAGGTAGGTAGCACACTTCACTTCCTAAGGTGTTTTACACCAAGGAGAAGGATGACACATTAACTTCTTGGAAAATTGTTCATATGTAAAGCTAGTATCCTGTACATTTGTATCCTAATTTATTCCTCATTAGACCAAAGTAATTAGTTAGTGCAAATTTTAACTGAAAAATCAATGCAGTTTAGAATTCCAGCTCATGTACATGCTTTACATCTTTTACCAGTGGCCTCTACTCCAGGATTGATACATCCATCAAATAATGCATATTGTGTCTTTCAACAGAGCACCCTAGAACAGAGTCTGAATGGGAAAACAGCTTTGCCTTGAAAATGTTCCTCTTCCAGTTCGTCAACTTGAACAGCTCCATCTTCTACATTGCCTTTTTTCTTGGCAGGTAAGTTACCTTTGCCACCTGCACTCAGAGGAAATTTTACATGGGGTTCATAATCCTTGCTTATTTTATAGGTTCAAAGAAAATACAGGGACAGTCAGACCTGTAAGATGTAGATGCAAGTCAGTTTCCAAGGATAATTGATAATACTAAATTAATATTTTTAACTGTATGTGAGGACTGGACCTTTGAAATCTTTACTCACGAAAAAGTCTATCTTTACTAAACAAGAATTCACAACCTTTGGGAATACAGCCACTTCCTAAATGTGGGTCTGTATTTAGCCTTGCACTAATAGGCTTGGTTCAGTTTTTCTTGTTTATTTCCCTTTGGTTACATTTCCCAGGATCCATTTCTATAAATAGTAAAGATTGTCTGCCAGATCTTATACAAGAGTAGGAAGCAGAAACCCTAAGTTCAATTTTTTTGTGTATCTTTAACTCAGAGCATGAGATACTGGACGGGTCTGACCTTGCTCCATCTTCACTTCAATTTTGTTGTGATCAGACCTATTGCTCCTGCAGGTCCAGCAGAGTGTAAAATTTTGTAATAGAATTTCAGTTCAAGATTGTTTGGAGAGAAAAAAACCTTCTGAGAAAGACTGTTGGTAATACCTGCTTGTTAGATCCAGTGATGTTATTTACCATCCAGCTTCTAAACTACTTTGTATATTGCTGCCTCCCATACCTAGTAGAATCAGGCATGGATTTTTTTTTTTTCCCTCTCTCACTTGTATGTTTCACTGAGGTCATTAAGAATTTTGGTCCAAATCATTGTGCAAGAATTAGTTAGATCTGCAAAAAGCATCTAGTCATGATGAGTTTGGAAATAATTTTATGCTTGTCTGAAAGTTCAAGCCAGCTCATGCTTCACATGGGCAAGCAGACTCCTGTGCTGCAGTAAATTCCTGTGTATTGCAATGCCTCAGCTTCTTAGAAGTAGATTAGAGAGTCCGAATAGCTAACAGCTAACATCCTGAAGCCAGGATTTTTGTTCTGGACATAATAAAAAGTTAGGATCTCTTGCAAAATGATGGTCTTTGTTTGCATTCTGAAACTTCCATATCCTACAGATACCAGATTTAAGCCTGTGTAATTTAATGTTTGTGTTTCATGGATTTGCTCAGTGGATGTTGTGAAATCACTACTGACACAAGATGTTCTTGGAATGTCTACTGACAAACAGAAATCTTATTTTCCAGATTTGCAGGCCGCCCAGGAAAGTACAACAAGCTTTTTAATAGATGGAGACTCGAAGAGGTAAGCAAATCCTCCTGTGGGTTCCTGTGAAATTTCCTTGAGTGAAAAGGAAGTGGCTGAAGGACATGAATTACACCCAGTTTGAAAGATTTATTATTCCATCTAAGTGCAGTGAAAAGTAAACTCTTATTTATAGCAAAGGGTAGGAAACAGGAGGTGTGTTTTTCCTTCTACATTCTCCACTGTGCTGAGTGACTCTGCCTAAGACATGCAGTTCTTCCTGCCTCTCTCTTTGGGAGAAGCAAACAGCGATAGACCTTCACCTCACAGGATCAGCTAAATCCTGCATGGTTGGAATCTCCAGTGTATGTGGAACTTTTGGATGGGGGCCATATATATAAAGCCATCGGCTTCTTAAGTTTCTACTAACACAGGAAAGATGTGGACCTATTGGAGCAGGTCTGGAGAAGGTCACCAAAATGATCCAGGGGCTGGAACACCTCTCCTGTGAACTCAGGCCAAGAGAATTGGAACTAGTTAGCTGAATGTGTATCTTCTCTCTGAAAAACATGTTTCTTCCACTGAACCTTGGTAGCCATAGAGTAAAATACCAGAATTTTGTAGTCCATGGTCTAGAAAAGTTTCTGTAATTACTAAACATTTTAATAAAGCAATTTGTATAGTAAAGATACTGGTACCAGAGATTCAGCTACTGAGTCTCTGGGCTTAGGATATTGCAAATTAATATATTGTTCCATTCTTTTGAAATAAATGCATATGTATTGTTCTAAGGGAAATGGACTTATGTGTCTAGCACACATAACCCTTAGGCAACACAATCCATTTCTCCAGGAAGTAACATGTGTAAAGGTTGTTCAACTACATTATGTATTAATATTTCTGCTACTAATATTTCTTTTAATATTTCTGTAGCTGAAAGTTAGTGGTTTTTCACCAAACACAGCTGAGTATTTTTCATTCAGCCACCCTCTGAACAAATGAAACTGAAAGGACTTCTCTGATTTTACCTATTGATCTTTTCCAATTTCATTTTCAGTGTCATCCTAGTGGCTGCTTGATAGATCTGTGCTTGCAAATGGGAGTTATTATGGTTTTAAAACAAATGTGGAACAACTTCATGGAACTAGGCTACCCGTAAGTTCAGATGTTAACATCTGTTTTACTGATAGTGGTTACATAGTAGGAGGAAGAACAGTTTTATGTTTGGAGAATTATTTCACTTTTTGCTTCTCACATACTGCAACTTTATTCTCAAGGGAAACACTAACTGCTTCTCTCAGGGCATGTTTACTATCTAAATTCCTTATTGTAATGAAGAATTTTAAGAACTTTTGGAAGTTCTTTTAATTCTATCTCATGTGATATTGTAAGTATTTCCAGAAAATGCATAAATAAACGTTCAAAATAGGCCAAATTACTTAAAACCAGCAAGTATTGTAAAATCTTGAGCAAGTACAGTCAATAACACTCTGTTAATCTCCTAAAGTTTATTACAGAATTGGTGGTCAAGGCGCAAAATGAAGAGAGGAGGCCAATTAATGGAACAAAAAATTTCTCTGCCTCAGTGGGAAAAAGATTGGAATCTGCAGCCAATGAATCTCCATGGTTTAATGGATGAATATTTGGAGATGGGTGAGCAAATTCAGGGAGGCATCAGTTTCCTTAAGAAATTGGAACTCTGTTGCATGTTAAAAGATCTTTCGCCTTTCCAGTTTCTAACCATAGAAATTCCCATCCAGTTTTACAGTTTGGCTTTACCACCATCTTTGTTGCTGCCTTCCCACTGGCACCTCTCCTGGCACTGCTCAACAATATCATAGAAATAAGGTTAGATGCATACAAGTTTGTCACACAGTGGCGAAGACCCATGCCTGCAAGAGCCACAGATATAGGTGAGGCAACCTAATGACTGTCACTGGCAGGTATCATCTCTCTGTTTCCTTCTTCAATGCAGCTTAACATCAAAAGTTAAATTAATAATGTAACCTACAGATCTCAGAGACGACAGCTCTCCTGTTAAGCAACAAAAGGATTTTCAATTGCTTAGCTAAAGGGTGTCATCAAATTTGCTTTCCTCCTCAAATTTGCTTTCCTCCTCAAATTTGCTTTCCTCCTCAAATTTGCTTTCCTCCTCAAATTTGCTTTCCTCCTCAAATTTGCTTTCCATTTCCAATAATAGCATTTGAACGTTTTAAACCAGGCTAAAATAGTATTTCAGGTGTCTGATCTGTGGAACTTTGGATCTAGAATGTTATCCAAAATCAACTGAATTTAGAAATTAAATCTTGGGATTACATTCAGTTTTGTTTTAAAACTGTATAAAATAAAATAAGAAATCTCTCAGAGTCAACCAGGTTGGAAAAGACCTGGAGATCATCAAGTCCAGCCTATTACCTAATACCTAATACCTCCTGACAACTAAACCATGGCTGCAAGTGCCACATCCAATCTTTTTTTGAGCAGCTCCAGGGACGGTGAATCCACCACCTCCCTGGGCAGCACATTCCCCTGGCCAATTACTCTTTCTGTGAAGAACTTTCTCCTCACCTCAAGCCTAAACTTCCCCTGGTGCAGCTTGAGACTGTGTCCTCTTGTTCTGCTGCTGGTTGCCTGGCAGAAGAGACCAACCCCCACCTGGCTACAACGTCCTTTCAGGTAGTTGTAGAGAGCAATAAGGTCTCCCCTGAGCCTCCTCCAGGCTAAAATGTCCTATGTGGTCTTTACAACCAAAGGTTATGGTTATACCTTTACTGCTTGGCTATTTCTTCTCAGCAGGGAGTACCCTCCTGTGAAGGGTGGTGAAGCCAGTGGTAACAGGAATGTGGGGACATGGCTTAATCTTGCCTAGCTTTTCTGAATGAATAATTCTTTGTCAATGAGAAATGTAAACTCTGTGCCTAATAATGACTTTAATATCACTTTATGACTGAATATGACTGTAAAAAAACTAATGACTTGTCATTTCTCTTGTTTCTAGGCATCTGGTATGGGATTCTGGAAGGAATTGGAGTTCTGGCTGTCATCACCAATGCCTTCGTTATTGCCATTACTTCAGATTACATTCCACGCTTTGTCTATGCATACAAATATGGTCCTTGTACAGATCAAGGTTACAGACAAGAAAAGTAATTAATGATATTCTTTATATATATACATGTATATTTCAGTGTAAGCACACTTTTCTTGCTCCTTTCTGTGTTAAGATACTTAATATATATCAGTAGCATCTTACCTTTTACATCTATGCAAGCCATCCCCACGACTTTGCAAACTAATCCCACAGTTCTCTAAGTGGAAAATCTTCTCTTCCCTTCTGAATACAAGCAGCAAAGTTCAATGGACAGTGTAGCAGTTTTCATGCTTTGTCTAGATAAGCTTTTCTTCTTTTCTACTCATTCACTCTCAAACTTCACTACCTGTTTGTTGTTTGCTTGCAGCCAAGCTCCAGCATGAATGGTTTTGACACTATTTAGAATAAGAGAATGTCCACAGAGAATGTAGCTTACTCTCAAGCAAGGTATCTTGCCTATCTTTGCACCATCAGGCTTGTTTCCTGTACTTAGACAGCAGTGTCTCTGAACTGAGAGTCCACTGTTCTCTGTCTCATTTCCCACTGATTATCATGACCTTTTACATGATATAAATGGACCACAGTACTCATGGGCATCTGTCCTTCCTTCCCTCATTGCTCCATTTCTAATGATTCAAAATAGAGATTTACTCTTCTTGTAAAAAAAAAAAAAAGAAAAGAATGAGGCAGGATAGAATGAAAAGAACATTAGTGCTTATGTGCACTACCAGTGCCTTTAATAGAGAACTATGTAATTCGGTTTCTTCTTTTGCCAGTAGTGGTTTGAGGTGTCACAGCAAACCTGCAAGTTCAGGAGGTATAATAGAATCCCTGGTATATCTCTTTTAAAGGCCCTTCTGAAGGCCCTTTGTTAAATTACAAGCCAGATTTCCCAGAGCATGGCATGTTCTACATGTCTGCAATTTTCCAGGAACAGACAAAGGTTTCACTCCTACAGTCATAATTCAATGTATTTATGTGGTTTCTGTCATTAACCCTTCATACATTGTTGCCTTTAAGATGGCTGATACATATGCACTGTTCATTTTACCGCTGGTGAAAATTCTGCTTTGATTCAACTCTTCAAACTGTCATTTTTTGGTGTGTTCTGCCTGATTAGCAGCAGATTCTGCCAGGATTTTAAACTACTTTCCTCTCTGCTCCTTTAGCCATTTTCTATGTCAAGTCATTGCAGGAGACAGTGAAGAAAAAAGAAAAGTATCTTACTGCTTTTTTTGTTTATATCTGCTGGTATACAAGATGCAGAACCATTAAAGTGGATGAAAACAGATTTTTAAATAGTGTTGCCATTGAAATAGCTGTTATTTATTTCTTTCCAATACAGCTTTGCTTAGATGCTTAAAATTTTAGAGTTGCTTTTTCCTTTATAAGCAAATAGAATAACTAGTATGCTTTACAATATGTGATAGCAGAATATGGTTGCATACAGGATCTATGCTATATATGAAGAAAGCCCTGATCCCCTGTCTTTTGCTTTCAGATGCTTAAAAGGATATGTCAACAGCAGCTTGTCAGTTTTTGATCTGAGTGAACTTGGGATGGGATACTCAGGTTACTGCCGGTAAGTTTTGATGCTCTGCCTTCTTGTAATGAAAGCATAGACATTAAATTGAGAGTCAGAGCTTAAATTACTAGCAGAATGGAGGTGGGGAGGGGTGCCTGTAAAAGCTTTGGAGTTTGAATTTGTTCATCATGGAAGTCTCAAGGTACCAATGTTGTGTGGGAGGATGCAGTACTAACACATCGGAAACCTGCGTTCTGAATTTTTCCAGGACTCTTCCAAGCTATATTTTTCTTGCCTCTAGAAATCTTTTATGTCATTTTGAAGTTTCCCCACCTGCCAAGAAGAGTACAAATTCTCATTTCACTTTTGTTAAGTATTCTGAGGTCTATTAATTAAAATACACAGTTAAAACGTTGGTTGTGTAGAAATCCCAAACAAGAGGAATACAAGAAATTCAGCCCCATAAAATTAAATACAGTGTTGCAGGACTCTGCACTCCTGCTTTCAAATTTAGTTTTGCAATGAGGGTCAGTTACAGAATCATGCTGCATTTATGCAAAATCTATCTGAAGAACTTCAAATCCTTACAAGAAAGGAGAAGAACCAATTTGGAGTCGACTTGATGAAGCCCTGGCAACATGATCTAGTTGGAGCTCACTGCAGGGGGGCTGGACAAGATGATATTTGAAGGTCCTTTCCAACCTGATGCAATCTGTGAATCTGAATTTAACACTTCAAGGTGTCAGCTTTGTAACAACAAAATAAATTCTTTGCCCTGGTTTTATTAGCAGCCCTATTTAATTGCCTGTATTGTGGATTATTCTTCCCCTTCGCTGTTTAATTCCTCATATATGTTTTCCCTTCACTTTTTCTCCTTTTAGCCAGACCTGGGATAAACTAGAGAGCTTTGCACCGTGTTCAGGTTTTTGAGCACAGCCTTAACTTCCAGAGCTTTGCTTTTCTTTGCAGGTATAGAGATTACAGAGCTCCACCATGGAGCTCAACTCCATATGAATTCACTTTGCAGTTCTGGCATGTCCTGGCAGCACGGCTGGCCTTCATCATTGTATTTGAGGTTAGTCATGGGAAGGAATAATTCCTTTCTACCTCTTTAAAGCTCAAGTTGATTTTTTACAGTACTCTTATAAATATATGGTCAGTATCACCAACTGTTTGTTCATTACTGTCCAGAGAGAGAATAAAAAATATTTCCCTCCCCAAACTGTTGTGTTCCTTTACAGTCATCTTATGCATCATGTTGATTCACAATCAAATCTTGGGATTTATTGGGGGAAAAAAAAAAAAGAAATGCAGCTTATGTGTACATTAAGTGCAGTTATTAAAAGCTAAAATCTGTGTCAGGGAAATTATTCTAGCCTAATATAAAAGAAGAAACTTGTGTACTAACTTTAAAGAACATATTTCATACTGTCCAGGGAATCCTGGTTGGTTACTTTGATTACAAACTCTTAACAAAGACTGCTTGTAGGTAGTGTTTGCTGTTGGTATTCCAACCAACGTATCCTGCAATCAGATCTTCATTTAGGTCACTAGCTATATCCTTAGCTTGACTTTTCAGAAGTCTTCACCATTTTCACATTTCTGATAGACTGCTAATTTGCACCCATATGTGTGTGTGTATATTTTAAAAAGTGTTGCTTTTAAGTCATGAACTGAATCTCAGTTCTAGTTTTTCATGGACTTTTAGGCCCTAAAATGTGGTCCTAAGAATGAATATTTATGCATCTTTAAAGCAATTATTTTTGTTCTTCTTTTCAGCACCTTGTTTTTGGAATAAAATCTTTCATTGCCTACCTGATTCCAGACATGCCCAAAGACTTGTGTGACAGAATGAGGAGAGAGAAATACTTAGTGCAGGAAATGATGTATGAGGCTGAACTGGAGCATTTACAGAGAGAAAGGAAAAAGAATGGGAAGCAGTATCACCATGAATGGCCTTAGTCACTACCATGCTGCAACAAAAACTCTGTTTGGAAACTGAAGTTACAAAGTGAAGCCAGAGTCTGGCGTCGGCGCGTGAGATTCACAGTGTATATATGTTCTTGCTTGGCAGTACAGTTGCAGGCTTTGGTGGGAACTGGAAAATAGATGCTTCCAATGAAGAAAATGAAAAGCCTTACTTGTGACTGGTCTGTGGTGAGCACCAAGGAGCATTGGCACTCAGGAATGTGCAGACAGATGAAAAGTTTGGACACTCTGGTTTATACAAAGGAATGAATGCTGTTTGTGAATGAATTTTCATGCTGTTTGTGAAGACACTAACAGCATAGGGAAAATAAAATATTACCTGTGAGCTTATACAATAAGGGCATGACTAAACCCAACTTACGTGATATCCACTACTACTACAGCTTCTGATTGCTCAGCTCCATCTGTAATGCCTCTGAAGAAAAGAGCAATTGTTGCCTTTGTGGCCATAACTTGATATCAATGATCTTTCAGGCTTACTGTTTCGTCAGGTTTGTCCTAGTCTCTTGTTGAGATTGTGGATGTGGTCCTACCCTAAAAATGGGGTCTATGGCTGCTTAATATATACTATGCAGTTGAAGATTTGCACATCAGCGTCATTAATTTATCCTTCTAGTTGAAAACCAAAAATTCTAAATTCAAAGAGAAAACAGCAGCACTAAGAGAACACCTCACAGTGCCCACATTGCAGCTACATTTGAAAATGACGTGGCTGTTGAGGTGTCTTTCCACTTTGGTGTGCAGAAAGGCCACCTCCACATGCTTCCAGGATGAAAGGACTGTCATTTTCATGCTCTGATGTAGCATGCAGGTGTCTAACTGTGTTACTGTTCCCTTTGACCTGTCTGGGCAATGATTCCATGACTTCACAGAATGCTAAGTTGAAATATTCTCATAGGGTGACTTTGTCCTAGATATACAATTAACTCTTTATAGTATGCAAGCTTATGCAGATAGATATCAGACATCCAGCATAGCATTGTGACTCGCTTGTTCAGGGAAAGAGAAGCAGAGCACTTTATAACAATGCTCTTTTTATTGTAACAGTAAATGTTCCAGTAATGTGCACTTCTTTTGTTGGCCTAAATAAGTCAAAGCATGGGAGTTAGATGCAGGCAGGTATGTATAAAGGTTGTATATAAATTCACACACATGCAGTGGTTACTTTTAGATTTTTATTATTATGCCTTCTTACAGTTTGGGGGGGGATGCTTTTTTGGATAAAGTCAGTATAAAAAGTAGATGTTCATGTAAAGAACCAAATTTCAGTTTTTATGTGCATACTTCAGTGTTGCTTATGGTTATAGTCACATTTTGGTGATGAAATTGTCTATTACTGATGTTTTGTGATGCAGGGAAAGGTAAGCACTTAAATTAAGCAAGTGTGCAGCGTTCCTTTGCAGAGAAGGGAGTGGAGAAACCGCTTCAATCTTCCTGTTTCTCTTGCACAATTTTAAATAATGCTTCTCTATATCAGATGATATAGAGAACCAAGGATTCAACGAAGCACAGTAACTATAGAAGCTGCAAATCTGAACGTTACTTTTAGGGATAAACATGCAGCAAAATCACTGCTGGCAGATATGAAAAGATCTGAATTGTTACTATTTAAAATACCCTATTGAATCAGAAAGTGTGATTCCAGTATTCACTTTCATGTATTAGCACAAACATTTTATTTTATTATGTCATATAACATTTTAAGAGTCAAGGGCCCATCAAAGTGGATGAGTATGATCTGTTTTATCCAGGGGGCCCAACATCAGACCTTAAGTTCTTTGGTCATTTTACTATATTCATGAGATTTCTTCATTAATTCCAGCTCATTGTGACCAGACAAGGCAACCATAACAATATCTGCATTATTGCACAGAGGAAGAAAGAAATTGGAAGGTATGGTCTAATCAGATATATTAGCAGTTAGTGCTGTCATAAAGGGCTGGTGGAACTCAGCATTCCATAATTTGGAAAGACTTTTTTGGTTCTTTCATATTCTGGGTTGTGCATTAAGTTTCTCAAAGAGCCCTTATCAGAAATAATTAATGCCCTCTCCTCAGTACTTACAGAATCACAGCATTTGATTTAATTTCTTGTTTCTCTGTTTCATGCTGTGCAATACCAAGCACCAACTGACATTATTAGCCCTGTGTCACAGTTTCTGTATCTGTGCCATGTAGTGATAGCACTTTAGTTCTTCTAAAAAAAGGTCACAGATGAGCTCTCTTTTTTAATCTTTTCTCTAAGACCAAAATGCCTTGGCTGGCCCAAGGTATAAAAAGATTCAGGATATAAAATTAGGCAAAAATTAGAAATAATGCTGGATTATTTTATACCTTCCTGTTTCTGCTGTGGATATTAGCACCTGCCAATACATACTTAGGCAAATTCCAATTGGACTAAAAAAAAATAAAAAGAAGAAGAAGAAATAAAACCTTTTTGTATTTGAGATTTAAATATATATATTATTAATGATCTTAAGCACTGGTGTATCAGAGTATATATTGAAGGCAAATATGTAGAGCTGACGTGGTGCATTTTACACACTGGAAAAGCACAAGAGGTTTATGGAGAAACACTATGTGTGTTCCTTTATTTTTTGGAGGACATCAACAATGCCTAAAGGTTTTGCCATTTGCTTAAGCTGAGAAAACTTTTTGCTGGCCTTTGTTTGGTGTGCTGTTTGCATCGACTGCACGTTGTTTCACTGAAGTTCAAGGCACACACTGTCCTCAGGAATAATGCATTTGATGAATGGTGAATGATCTTTTCATATTCTGAGTATTGTCTTTCCAAACAGATGACCAGTATGAATAGGCTGTGCATGCAAACTGCCTTTGTGAAATCTGACAAAGCTTTAGAACTTCCATTTGTGCAAAAACCGCTTTTAGATCGTTGCAGATCTAACCTATGATGACAACTTCTGCCCTATGCATGCGCCCTTAGAGAGACTGCATGAGCAAGTGAATATTTTGAAACACAAAGGATTTGTCCAAAATGTCTTAATTCTTCCTAACCCAATCCCATGTCTTGATTCAGACAAAAGAAATTTCCATTTCAGAAACAGCACAAAGCCCACCTCCATTATCCACATCTCATTTGGAATGATTTTTTTTTTTTTCATTCTGAATTTGTGCCTAATGTGTGAGATATGAATTCTGGTAATTAAATAAAGGAGGGGGGGAAGAGTTCTGCTTCAATAGCCATCCTAATGAGAGGTTCCTTCTTAGACCTCACGTTCTGGCTCTGTCTAGAGGGATACATTGAGAGCTCCATGCTCACAACTGAGCACCAACAGAGCTGCCTGAAGACTGAGCATGGGCTCCCTGTTGCCCTGTGATTCAGATTCCTTACCAGAAAGACAATGTAGTGATCAGGCATTTGGAAACAAGGCAAACCCCGTGGTGACTGCTTTTTTTCCACACTTTTTCCCCCTATTCCTTTTTGTGGAAGGATTTACAGAGAAAATTTAGATGAACACTGAAGTTGATATTGATGATGGCAAGGCTAAAATTTCCATGGTGATGATGGAGGTTAAGTGGGATTTTGTCAGATGTTTTTTCCTTCATTACTTCAAACCCACATTGCCTGTTCTGTGCCCTTTTCCACAACATGTCTTAAATTGTGTTCTGAGGATCAGTTAGGCTCAGTTGTGTTCTCTGGAAAGCTCAAAAGAAAACTGATTGCAGGGCCCAGTGAAAATAAGTTAATAGTGTATAACTTAATGCATAAATTCATAAATCTTCTGAGGTTTCCTTCCTAGAAAGTTCTGCAGAAGGAAAAATATCTTGGGAAACACAGCTTTAGGATGAGTCTTAATATGGGGAAGGTGAGAACTTTGGTGATGTTTTATTCTTAATGTGCCATTAAAATGTTCATTCTAATGTAAGTAGTGCACATCTGCTGGCTCCTTGCTGCAGCTTCTTCCACTGCAGACTCCACGTGGGAGTGGTGCCAGAGAGAATTCCTGGAGTCCAGTGGCATCACCTGCTAAGGTCCATCATGAGACTTAGTATCTTTTGCAACAAATCTTTAATTCAGGGGCAAATCAGTACACAGATTTAAAAGCATCATATAGATTCATAGATTCATAGAATAGTTTAGGTTGGAAGGGACCTTAAAGATCATCTGGTTGCAACCCCCCTGCCATGGGCAGTGACATCTTCCACTAGACCAGGTTGTTCAAGGCCTCATCTAATCTAGCTTTGAACACCCTCAGGGAGGGGACTTCCACAACCTCCCTGGACAACCTGTTCCAGTGTCTCCCCACCCACGCTGTAGGGAATATCAGATGGTTAACTGAAAGTCATCCATGTCCATAAATTGAAAAGAAACAGTTTGTAGGTAATTAACTTCCAACTGTTACAAATTTTCATGAAAACTACTAGAAACTAGATTTTTTTTTTAAAGATACACTGGCAATAGCCTTATCAAAAATACTCATTTTATGCAGACAGCTAAACATGAAGGCAATAAAATTAGTGGAAATTCAATCACTTTTCTTATTAAGTGTTACACTGGAGAAAAGGAAGGGAGATAAAAGTAGTTGTTTCAACAGTCACTTACAATGTACAAAGTACTTCCAGAAACATTTTATTTTTTTGTAATCCTTGTAAACTACTGATGCTGCTTATTTGGGGCTAAAGGTTGAAATAAATACACAGCCAGCCTTTCATAATCATGTTTATTTGGTGTTAAGGCTGACATTATGAAGTTCAACAGAATGCCACTTTTAGACAGCCTGGTTGTTTTGTTGGTTCCAATGCATACTTGGACTAAAATGCATGCAGTGACACTTTCAAAAAGTGTTTAAGTGAATTTGCAAACCTAAATTCCTGTGGTGAAAAAAAATAGGAGCTTGAGAAGATCCCCAGGTCTTTTCATACCCAACTTCATGCTCACAAAGCCTGTGTTCTGCTCTGGGGGGATGCAACAAGCCAGCATGTGGAGGCTGAATTATGAGCCTTCACTTTAAATCTTTTCTCCAGACTTCTGACAGGAAGGGTTTGAAGATGGAGCATGGTGACAGCCCTCCTAATCCTTTTTCTCTTCTGGCTCATTCTCCTCAGTGTTTTCATTCAGCGATGCCTTTTTGCTGATGGTCCAATTTCCGGAGCGGTTCCGTAACTGCAGAATTTTTTTGCAGGCTCTCTCTGGATGTCCCTAACTGAGAAGCCAAAGCAGAAAGTGCACCAATATGAGTTTGGCTGGTGCTTTTTGTAAGTTGGTAAGCACTGGAAGGAGCAGTGCAAGGAAGCACAAGGTGCAGCTAACGTGTGCCACTAGGCCACCCATTTGTGGACCTGTCCCTTCAGCTACCTTTTGCACTCCCTAGTTCCCTCCCTGCAAGCACACATGCAGCCCCAGTGCCCCACATGGTCCTAGCATTTTCCAATTTATATAATAGACTTACAGTGACAATTCTGCTCTAATACTGACATACCAGGAATTGGTATTTGCATAAGCATGATAGCACAGCACTCCCACAATAGCACAAAGTTAGAATGGCACAACAAGAAACTGTAGAGAAATTGCTTCACTATTCCATGTTATACAGGAACTTCTTTAATCCAGGACTGCAATTTAGTCTTGAAATATTAATGGTGTATTCCTTCCTCACTGCACTGGAAATTGCTTTGTGTTAGTTCTGTTGGCTCCTTCCAACTTTTTGCCATAACCTCTATTATGTTCTATGTTCTCTGTCGTTTTCTTTCATATTGCCATGAGCTGGTTGTTGGAATACTACTGGCTGAGAAATTATGATTAAACCCAATGCAGTCTAAAGCTAATGAGATTCTAAACACTGAGGAAATAATGTGTTTTTTTTTTCTGTTAATATTAAAAAAAATTAGATCAGCTTTTTATTTTGTGTTCTTTTTAGGTAACTCAGAGTTTTGTATTGAAAAATCTTCCAAGCTGTTGGCTCTGATTTTTACCTAGAGTAGTATCACTGAAATTTCAGTTCTGTGAAATAATCTCATGTAAAATCTAACTGAATAACATAGTTCAATCTTTTTTTTTTTTTACTCTGGTAGTCCTGGCTAACTTGCAATATCATGATAGTAAGAGATTTCTTAAAAGTGTGTATATATTTGAAATTTCTGTAATATTTAAATACAACTTGGTTTCTAAGTAAGGAATAAGAAGAAAATTTCAACTATTTTTTCTATTCATGAATCCACACTTTGTAAGTAATATTTGAAATAGGATTACAGTACCACAGAGCGTTTCAGAGAAATTGAATTTTATGCACTAAGAACTAGAAGTTCCTCTGGCCTGTGTCAGCTTTTGGGTTCTTTTGTGTTTTAAGATTACTTTTACCCCAGAACTAAAAGAATTCACTGAGGGGGGAAAAATAAAAAAGTTGTTGATCTGATAAACTATTGTAAGACACTTTTGGCATAAATTTTGTCTTGGAGATGCTGTTTACTTTATCAAGGTTTACATGTACAAATGCAACTACTTACTGTATCATACACATTTGAATATTGCATTTTTTTTCAGTAATAAACTTGGATATCTTTGAAAGAGGCTTTGAGCTTCATTATTCCAAATGCTCAGAGTTAATTAAAAAGAAAATTGTACACTTGAAAAGTGAGTGCTCATCAGCCTTCAAACCAGAGGATTGTAAAGAAGTATCACAGTATATCAGGGGTTGGAAAGGACCTCCAGAGATCATCAGGTCCAACCCCCCCTGCCAGAGCAGGATCACTTAGGGTAGTCTGCACTGGGTTTTGAAAGTCTCCGAGAAGGAGACTCCACAACCCCCCTGGGCAGCCTGTTCCAGTGCTCCATCACCCTCACTTTAAAGAAGTTTCTCCTCATGTTGAGGTGAAATCTTCTCTGTTCAAGTTTGAACCCATTGTTCCTTGTCTTATCATTGTGAACCACCAAAAAGAGCCTGGCCCCCTCCACTTGGCACCCACCCCTCAGATATTGATAGACATTGATCAGATCCCCTCTCAGTCTTCTCTTCTCCAGACTAAACAGCCCCAGGGCTCTCAGGCTCTCTTCACAGGGGAGATGCTCAAGTCCCCTAAGCATCCTCCTGGCTCTCTGCTGGACTCTCTCCAGCTGGTAATAGAAGACTTTAACCTGGTGCAGACACTTTTAACTTTTAACAATTAAATCCTCCTCACTCACTGTAGTCTCATGGCACATCTAGTCTCACTTTTCAAATTTTCAATCATTTCTGGTCTGCTGCTTTCACTAGTGACTCACAGTTTCTTAAACTCGTAGATTTGTAGAATGGTTTAGGTTGGAAGGGACCTCGACGATCATCTAGTTCCAACCCTCCCACCATGGGCAGGGAAACCTTCCTCTAGATCAGGTTGCTTAAGGCCTCATCCACCCTGCCCTCCAACACCTCCACGGAGTGGGCATTCATTACCTCCCTGGGCAGCCTGTTCCAGTGTCTGACCATTTTAAAGCTCTTGGTTTAGAATTTAAAGGTTTTGAAACTCTTGGGTTAGAGTTAATAGGTTCCTTATTTACTAACCTCATTATTTCAAATCAAATGCACAGGTTAGCTCTTCTCTGGAAGGATCAGTGGCTCAGGACATAAAGCAAATGAGAAGATAAGGTGATAGCTGTAAACAACACTGAGAGGAATATTCAATCAGAATGGTAAGTTTTCAGAATTCCAATTTTGGTAGTCCACATCCTTAAATCTTGGTAGAATAAGGAATTACTGATTAATGATTTTAGCTGTCATACCTAAGTCCACCTGTTGGACTTAGTAAATCTTTTGGAATGACTGCCTTCCTTAAAGATACAGAAAAAAAATTTAGGCTCAACATGCAGCTTTAGTTGACCCTAAGATAGCCCAGGAATGGGACACTAAAGTCTTCAGGATATTTCTTCTTTCTCTTTTGAGACAATGCAGTTCTAGCCAGCCTAACACACTTTTTTTTTTTTTCTTTTCCCCATATTAAATGGACAAATGAGGAATATCTCTTGTCCTTTTGCAAAGGACTTGGAAAAATACTGAGACTAGTGAATGCAGTGCAAAGGTGTTGGTCAACTAGTGAAAAAATACTGAAAAATGCAAACTATGCATTTTCCAGCATGCAGAGATGAGGATGCTGCAGTGAGCGTCTGAAGAAATATTCAGGGCACACCTGGCTGTTTTCACTGTCAGATGCCTCTGAATCAGAGAGGGATTTATCATCAACCATCTATGTAGCTTCACATTGGTGTTCTGAACCACTTCCACTGTGAAATTATTTTACACCCTTAAGCATGATAAATTAGGCTCTGTTAATATAATCATCTGAGTGATACTGCGTGTGGCCATGAGGTATAAATGGTACAACAGTGTTATTTACTGAGTTTCCATCTCTGCCTTGCTAGCCCTACCAAGGGTGGAAGCATGAAAGGAAAGTGAGTCACAGGAGACAAGAGGCTGCCAGCCAGACTCAGCTGTGCACTTTTATGAGATTATAAAAATGGTGTGAAAGGAATTAACACAAATACTGACTTGCCTCTTGGTTTGTTGACAAACTGTCCCGCACAAGCAAGGCACTGTCATTTACAGACTGCTATTTCTCTTCTCTGGTTGGATATCCTGGGACCATTCCCAGAGTCAGAACATGAACACAGACAAGGGAGGTAACTTCAAAGACCAAGCTGACCTAGATCTGCATCACAAAGATGGTTGCTGATAAAGCAAAAGCAACAGCTGCAATCTTCAAAGCAGTACGAGCTAAATGTATCAGCTGGGTCCATAAGTGAATTGTCTTTGACACAGTCTGTTTCATTGATACAGTCTGTTTCAATCAGTTCTGAGTTGTGTTTAAAAAACAAATACATTCATCAAAAAAAACCTACATCCAGAAGTCTGTCAATGTGAGAGGTAGTCTGTGGAGTCTGATTTACAACAGGCAAGTTTTAAAGGAAATGTGTTTCACTGAAACAGAGCACTTAGGGGACTAGGTACTTTCTTCCAAGATACTTTACCAGACAGATTATTTTGATCAGTTGATCAGATTATTTGATCCTTTTTCAAAATTCAGCATGGATTGTCAGTTAGGAGACATCATCATCAAATACTGGTTTATTTTCTTTATTGCATAAAGGTAGTAGATGGATCTGTTTGAGCTGGAAGGATAAATGTCTTTCCAAGACTAACATGGATAAAGAACTATCCTCAATTAGAAGTAAAATTTGTTACTGTCTTTTATAGCTTTCACAATAAGACATTATAAAGAAATCTGTTCCACAGAGGAAGCAAGATGGTTAACTCAGTCACTAAAAGACCAGTCTGGTCTATACAATGTTCCTCTGAGGAGGCTTTTTATGCTACTTAGGAATAGGCAGAGACTAGCTCAGCCTGATCTCCCTCCTCTCATCTCCATCAGAGGGTAACTCACAGTCTCACCTTAGTGAGAGACCTCAGAAAGTTATCTGAAGCCTTTACCTCAAGTTCACCTTTGACATTTCCCTTCAATGACCAGTGATTGAACAGAACACGTGATAAGGATGTGTTGCAGCTAGTTCTGAGCATGGCTTCCAGGACAAGATTCATGAAACATTTCTTCTGAAGATGCAGTGCTTCCAAACTCCCCTCACCTGGTGATTTCCTAGGTCTGTCATGAAACTCATCAATACAAATCTGCCCTTTATTGCTATAGAGATCAGTTGTTCCCTCTTGGTCCCCCACAAGCTGGTAAATGCAATAAAAACAGCTCTTCATTTCTGAAGCTGGAGAAATACAGCTGGATGAAATGTCTCTTGTCCCTCAGCTTCTAGAGGTGAGATTCTCTGGTCATATTAGTATAGGATTTTTCCTCAGGATTGTAACCAGGGAACTGGCATTTGTGGTCTCTGTTGATATTTTTGAGGGTGTCATCTCTTCCAGTTTTATTTGCAATAACATTAGGCAGATTTTTTTCAAAGTCAACCTGAAAAAAAAAACAAAACAGAAAAAATACTGTAGTAGTTTGAAACCTGTATTCACTGTTGGGTTTTGCTGTTACTTAAAGGGTATCTTGTTGCATTTTGAAATCTTGACTTCCTTTCTTATAAACCCAAGGAGTTAGTTCACTACCTAACTAGCTCTCAGACCCACAGACAGGCTCACCACAGTGTGTCCTCTCTATACATAACTACTGATTTTCTCATTTCCCCATGGAAAGTCTTTGCCAAAAGCAGCAAAAAACCTTTCTTCTAACTCCTCTGTTCATGTGAAAGGCTTGAAATGCACTCTTGGTGCTTTCCCAATTCCTTACATTTTGTGTTTCATTTGCATATTTATTTGTATTTTAGTGGAATTTTTTTTTTGTCCTGCCTTGCACTTGCCTCAGTGGTTTCACACAGCAACTCCATGATTCATGCTGTTATTCTACACTTGAAACAAATGCAAGGCAATAAATGCACTTATGATTTTTTTTTTTTCTAACTGCTTTTATTGAGATTTTTTTTTTCTTTTTCCTCCAGAAAAGTTCTGGACGAATCACAGATCACAGAATGTTAAGGGTTGGAAGTAACCTGGAAGGAACCTCCAGAGATCCTTGAGTCTAACCCCACTGCCAAAGCAGGATCACCCAGGGCAGGCCACAGAGAAACGTATCCAGGTAGGTTTAGAAAGTCTCCAGAGGAGGAGACTGTGCTGGGTGAGAGGAGGTAGTAACTCAGTGAACTCCTCTCTGGGGGTGTAAAGTGCAATTTTGTCCCTGCTTGGCTGCTGGAGCAGGGAGGGCAGAGAGAGGGCAGCCTCATGGGCCATCCCCAGTGCTGTTTGTCTCAGAGACCCCAAGTCCCTGTGTGCTGCACGCAGAGGAAATGGGTAACTTATTGCTGCCCAAGTGATCAGAGCTTGGCTGAGCTTTTGCTAGCCTGCAGTGCCTGTGCAGCACCCCTCACATGACTTGAAGCAGTGCTTGCTGGTAGCTGCCATAGCCTTGGGGATGGAGGTGCACAGACACCCCCTGGGCTCCAGGACTCACCTCCTGCCTGTCGTGTCGCACGCCGCACCACAGGGAGGTCTTGAGGCTTTCTGACCAAAAGCAGAACAGGTTGCAGACTGGCTTAATTAACCCTGGTGGGATATCTTCACCTTTACTAGGTCCTGAAAGGAGAAAATTGTGGCACTAAAGTCTGCAGAAGGCTAGGTGTGAGGCTTGGAAGCCTCAGAGCATGAGGTGAGAAGGAGTGAGACAGGAGCTTGCTGCCCTCTTCTGAGTCTGTATCTTATGAGCTGCTGCTTGTATGTTTTTTAAAGCTCTTTGAACAGCTGAGTCAAATTCTTACGCAAAAGCATATTTGTATATAGGACACCAACCTGTTATAAAGCTTATCAACAACCCTGTGATGGCACAGCCTAGGCAGCCAATGGCACTGAAGTACAGGTAGGACAGGGAGTACCAGGTGTCTGCCAGCAAAGGCCTGTGAAGAGGTAAGAAAAGCAGCCAGTGGTGACCAACAGGTATGTTTAGGTTGTCTCTTGACTGTGTCATCAAGGCACAGCCTGTGCTGCAGCTGTCCTAATCACCATCAATTCTATATCTAATGAATTTCATTAACAGCAGGAAGTCTGTCTCGAGGAAACACTAGGAGTATACCAGCAGCTTGGTTTATGCAGTCAGTATTATCTTCAGGGTTTATGACACTGTAAAAATAGACTAGAAATATAATCAAACTGGGCAAGATCAGTGCTACTGGCCATACCCAGGTACTAGTTAGAGCTGCTTCGATGCTTGTATCTCCTGTGGTACTCTTGAGAGCTTTAAAGGAACCAGAACAGTGGATTTCACCTGAAATCCATTCAGGATGCAAGAATGCTCTAGCAGGAGGGTTGGACTAGATGATCTTCAGAGGTCACTTCCAATCCCTACCATTCTCTGACATGTGAGGTGGCAGTGGCCCCTGCTGCCAGCCCACTCAGCAGTTACTGGCACACCCCAGGCACAGGCTGCAGGCTGGGGCTGTGTGCTGTGCCAAGACACAGGTGAAGTGGCAAGGACAGGGACAATACCTGTCTGGAGCTGCCGTGGTAGCCACCGTGGTCAGCACCTCGGTGCTGTTAGCCAGTGTGCAGTTGAGAGTCGACAGCTCTAAGGGAATGGACTTTGTTGGGGGTGCAGGGTAAATGAATGATCCAGTGCCAGTCCAAAATGCTAAGGTGATTCCAGCTAAGAGGCCTCCAACGGCACCCTGGGCAGGTAGGGAAAGATGCTGTTAAAGGTGATGCATGGGAAGTGCTTCTCTGCTGTTGTGAATGAGGCAGAAGTGGGTGAGGACTGCCTCCAGCCTTTGTCAGTATAAATGGGTTCTGTTCCCTCTTGAACAAGTATACAGCATGGTTGTGTATTACCCTCCAGTAACCAGAGTTGGAACAAAATTGTGATTATCAAAACTGCAATAGAGGGCTTTTATTTATTTATTTCCCTCCAGTAATAAAAGTTGAAGCAAAATTGTGATTATCAAAACTGCCATAGAGGTTTTTTTATTTATTTCCCTCCAGTAAATAAGAGTTGAAGCAAAACTGTGATAATCAAAACTGCAGTAGAGAGTTTAGTTTTACTTCTGGGTAAATATGATGGGACCACTCAGGGGGCAATATGAAATGAACCCATTTTGTGTTTTGCCTGAGTTTGTTAAGGAGGAGCAATTGAAACTATTTTGTGTCCAAAAGTGAGTATAGGCTTTCTTTTTAATGAAAGATAAGAAAGGCAGAAATAAAACTAACTAAAACAAACCAAACCAAAACACTCATGTGGATCTAATCACCAGCTCTTCCATGGCTGGGTACAGTTAAAGTCAAATGGGATAAATTCACAGTGAAAAAAAGACCCTAAACAAATCTTGGATTCCTCAAGGCTCTAAATATGAAAAGCAGCCCAAAGACAACAAAAAAACCAAACCATTTTTGAGACTAAGTTTTAAGTAAACAACACCAAGACATTTTCTTTTAGATAGGGATTTTTTTTCTCTTACCTTCCAGTTAGCCCAAGGAAACACAATGCCCAAGGTAAATAATCCCAGCATGGGCCCCCCACACATCCCATGGATAGAGAGGGAAGCCTGTGGATGCAGAGAAGAGACAGGAGCTTAGTGCAGCTGCTGAAGGGAGCGTCACAGTTCTGGATTCAGTCGGCAATTTTCACTGGGGAATGTGGTGGAGGCAGAAGGAACCAACGGTGATTTTGGTGCACAATTAAAGAGAGAATCATCCTTGGTGTCATTTCCCAGCAATGAGTAATTGGCAAAGGAGCTGGGGTTTTAATGATTTATTCTCTTTCCCTGTAAAGTGTCCACAGGAATTGTTCAGGTAATCTAGCAGTCCCCAGGCATCATTTGTCCCCAGCATTATTTGTTCAGTTCATTGTGTTTCTGAAGCAAGAGATACCTGCACAACTCCTCCCAGCAGAGATGCTGCTGCAGCCATTGAAGTGCACAGGACTCCATATAGTATACCTGGGAAAGGTCAGGCAGTGAGGTTGTCAGTGCTGGTTAATAATAGCATTGATTTCTAATTGATCTAGTGACCAGGCACCTTGGAAAAAAATCTGCACTTTGGGTTTTGATGTCCAAAGTGGACCATTACGCACCCAGCAGTGTCTTGGCAGGCAGTCCTGTGGTAGTTTTGGTTGCTTGGTTTTATTTATGAAGCAGAACTTAGCAATGAAACTCATTTGGAAGTTATTCCTCATGTAGAAATATTTCTGCTTGTGCCTTTTAAAGTAATCTGGTGAATCAGTTGGCAAACAACGTGGCTTTCTTCCTTTGACATCAGGTTTAACTTTGTGGCAGACAAAACTCTGCATGTAGAAGTCTTGAGTAAAGCCAACCAATCCTCATCTTGTGTGCCAGAGGTAAAAAATTACCCTTTTAGGTCCTGAGTGCAAACTCTAAGTAGTAAGTGGAAAAGCAAGACCAGAGAAGGGTGGAGACAGTGACAAAGACGGGGGGGGGGGGGGGGGGGGGGGGGAAGTATTGTTTTGACTCTTCTGTAATATTTACAAACATTAGTAAATGGTTATGATACTATTATAGTACTTACAAAAGGGTTGTGATGTCACCTGTGAAAAGTATCTTAAAAATACTCCAACCACTCTGGCTGCCTGGTGCATTTGCAATCTGCTTTTCATTTGTCTTTTGTATGTTTTGATTTTCCTCTGAAAAGCTGAAAAAAAAATCTCCTTCTGCACTACTCTAAGCTTGACTAGAAATGGCTTGTCAGACTGCTATAAAATAATAACATTTAGAAATGCTGCTGTAATATAGCAATAACTACACTGATATTCTCTGTGTGTAGTAAAGAAGATCCCAGAGTGTTCCCCAGTAGTTTGCAGTAAACAAACCTTTTCCAAGGATTTTAAGCAGTGGTTGTTGATGCCAGTCTGTATTTGTTTCTGTACCATGCAGTGCTTAATTGTATTGACATTCTTCTCAGGAGTTTACAAAGGGTTGCACTCCCATGAAGGTTTCCAAAGCATAAGTGTGCTTCTAGACAGTGCCCTTCAGCACTCAGAACTGTGAGAGTCTGACACTGAGTATATAAAATCTTGCCCAATTTTCTCCTTAGGAATAGCAGATGGGGGGGAAGGACAGTTTTGCTGTTAAAGAAACAGCCATTGAACCCCTTCCAGGTTACCTACATAAGCCTTTGCTGATCCAGGTGCTCATCCTCTCAGAGAGGTTTGGGAAACCTTTCTTGACCAGGTCTTCAAAGGTAACAGTTGCTAAAGCATTGATGCTGGCAGCTACTGTGCTGTAGAGGGGGAGAAGAATGTTAAGTAGCCAGGAAGCAATATAATCTCAAATAAAGTTGTATTTATAAGGAAATGCTTCCCCTTGTCCAGCACTAATACTCTTCAGAACTGTAAATTTGGTAGCCTTCCTCACACACAGGGCTGATGCTGGTGAGGTTTCTGTTCCATGTGCAACAGGTAGAAGCTCTGCTTCATGCTGGCACAGAACAAACTAGAAGCTCATCCTAACTGACCCTTCAGTTTACCAGTTTGCAAAGACCTTCGAAGTACAGACATGTTCCATAATAAAATTATTGCTGCCTTCCAAGTCAGAGGATGTGCACACAGCTGAAATGTCGTTTCAGAGCCACAGACCTTAGTGTCCCGCTGAACGCACAGGCAACAAACAGTCCTGGGACTCCTGGCATCGAAGAAAAAATATCCATAACAAAGTAGGGCATGAGCTGGGATAGAAGGATCACAGAAACAACACAAAGCAATTAGTTAAGAATTTCCTGCATGTGGAAGAGAAGTAGCTGGTTCTGAGCATGTTGCTAGATTGAGATTTAGTTACAGCTTAACAAGGAGTGTCAGTGAAGGGGATGTCACTTGGTAGAAGTGGTCAGTTAGATTAATACTGCAGGAGTGCAAGAATAGAGATGTTCTAGCCCTGATTTAGCAACCACCCAGAGTGCCCAAGTGCTGAGAGGACATAAAGCATCCCAGAAAACTTAATCTCTAGCCTTGCTATGTCTGGGACCAAAGCAGCTCCTAGTTATAATACTGGGTATCAGTACCTGATCAGGTGCTGAAATGAAAGCAGCAGTCCAAGGGTCACAACTCCTGTAATGAGAGTACATCACCAAACCACAAAATACTGCACACCCCAGGACTGTCCAAAGTCCCAGTAAATTCAGGTAAAGTGCCCTAGAAGGAAGGAGAGAAATTCTGCTTAGCACAAGATGTATATGGAGCAGCTCTTACAAGGTGGTGGGGCTTGAAGGTCTCTCGTGACTTGCTGCTAGTGATGTTCTTGCTGTTGTGCCTTCTGAACAGAGGCTAAATTTCAACAGAATAAATTGATATAATCCATCATAACCTCCAGAAAAAATGAGTATGATTGCAGGTCAAAAAACAGGTAACTGTTTGAAGGAGAGAAAAAATATGACTTTTATACTTGAGCCCAGTGGGCAAGCAGTCAGCCTGGGTGTAAGAAAAAAAATCTGTTTAGTAAAATGTGCATAGCTCTGCACATACTAATGCTGAGCTTGAGGGAGGTAGCAAGCTGGAGTCCTATGTGTTTGTATTGTGCAGTTCCACCAATTTCTTGTTATACTGTAGAATTTTAATAAATTATTTATGGGGGTGATTTTATTCAGATCTTATCTGATACTCCAGTCCCCCTTCAAATCAATAGCTGCTTGAATACAATGCCAGACAAATACAATTCTAATCAATACATTTTTTCACAAAGCTGTAGGCAGCACAACTTCTGTGTGGACATCTTTTTCGTACTCTGCTTCTGAGGGCAGCCTCACCCCAAATGAGTAAACTGCACAAGGTAGATAGGTACCCATTTTTCTTTCTGCATTTACTAAATCCATTTAGAGCCGGAGGGACTAAAACAGTCAGGACAAAATTAGTTTCCTATGACCCGATGGAATCCCAGTATTTACTGAACATAACTGACAGACTGTTTGTGTAATTCCTTGGCAGTGTGTGTGATTGCTCCAAGAGGTTAGTGACAGGTAACTTACATCTTAGCATGCCTTTCTGATTTGCAAGAAATGCATCTCTGTATTGTGGACTGATTAACTCCATAGATGCCAAGCCATGTAAATGTTCCCCCAATAACAATTGTCCAGAAGGTATGTCGCCTCAAAGGATCAATGTCAAAGCTAGAAGAGAGTAGGAGAAGCAATTATTTTCATTTATTTGCACACTTTTAAGTCAGGGTAAATGCAAATCATGTAGATTCAGTCAGAGGACCAATTAATTGAGCTAAATCACATTTTAAGGGGTTTTATACTCAGATTTCAGCTCCGTGGCACATTGCAGCAACAGCCCTGCAAACCATTCTGCCTGGGACCTCAAACTCTGCAAGGAACAAGGGCAACTGCTGAACTCTAAAAATCCTCCACACTCTTAGTTACATCATCATGCTGTGTTATTTCCTTTGCAAGAAATTGCTTCCACTGCAGCCTTATCTTTTATTAACAATGAAATTTCATTACTCAGTAATTCTGGGCAGTACAAGTACATCTTTCTCTATTGCATCTGTCGTCTTTGCAGTTCTGCTAATCTTGGGAGTAGAACAGATAAAATTTGACCTTGCTGCTAGATTCTGTCAGTGACTTGCCTTAATCAATTAACTTTTCAGTCAAGGCCATAAACAGCCAAAGAAAGGTCAATTTGCTGTCCCAGTGCACTGGTGCATCATTGCTAGCTGCTGTGGTGAGTGTACCTAAAATGAAGCACCAGTTTTATGAACAGCAAATGAAAAACATGTACTATATATATTGGAAGCAATAATTGGGTTGTCTTTGTAGCTAAAGGAAGAAAAATGGCAAAGTTCCTTTTCATTTCAGTAGGGTTTTAATTTCTTCAAAGAGGGTAACAGAAAGAGAAGTTGAGCTTTGCTGGAGGCCAGCTGCATTCCCCCAAACTGAAGAAACAGGGAAAGGTCTTCTCTGCCACTGAGGCTGTTCATTGGTATTGTGATAACGACTCTGAGTATTTTTTGGCTTAGTGAGGGTAGGGTTTCTGAACAAGAACCACACAAAAAGAAAAGGTTTGCACCATTTGTTACTTACTCAAATATGTTCAGTCGTGATCCTTCATAGGCAGTTTCCCAGACCTTAGCTGATCCACCACTCAGCGTAGTTCCTCGAATCAAAACAGTCACAAAGCCAGCCACCATGACAATCATTTGAAATGCATCTGTCCAGACAACAGCTTTTAGTCCTCCCTAGAACAAACAGAAACTCTGTGTTCTCATCTTTCCTCTTGCTCAAGTACAGTAAAAGGTAGGAAGCCCCTTTATTTCAGGAGCTGTATGCATAGTGTCTAACAAATCAGGACTCCTTTAAACTTTGTGTTCTCCCATGAAGGTTGTGTTTTTACAGGTCAGGAAATGACACAGGGCCTAAATGGTTTGTCTGCAGTCATATGAGAATGTTTGACCTCCAGTTAAATGCTTGGTGTGGAACAAAAGCTTGGGGAATACAAGCTGGCTGCTTTGTACTTCCCATAGACTGAACAATTCTCAGAGCCAAGCAGCCCACAGTTAGCCTAACAGAAAAATAACACCACAAAATTTGCAGCTCACCTTTCTTCCATGGCTGCATTCATATCAGATCAAATCCATGCTAGAGCAACACACACACTAAGTGTTTTTGACAAGGTTGGAATGATACGTTGAAAAATTCATTAGTGGTAATAAAAAATGAGAAATGAGGTTGTGTCCTGAGCCTCAGGGCTCTGCCACTTCCAGTGTGAGGTCTGATCTGGAGTCTTATATTGCTTCCACTCAGAAGCAAAGCTCTCTATGATCTGCTGATTGTCCTTCCTTGGTTTTATCACTTTGTTCTTGGTCTGGGGTGACACCAGAGGCACATTTTTCATCACAGTGTTTTTAAGTCTATAACTTGTTATAGATAAGAGGAATCATCTTCTCAGAAGTTCTAGTATGCCACAGGAATGTTATCACCTCCTTATCTGCACTCTGCCTCAAGCTGTGTGGTTAAAACCTTGAGACATACAGCAGAGCATTTGAGAAAAATATTTTTATCTCCCTACAGACTTGCTTATACTGGAGTCTAAAAGAAATGTATCTGTGTTCTCCTGCTTTAAACTTCAGTCCTTTGGACTGCATGGTGAAACCACCCTTCCACAGCAGCCTGTCATGTATAAAAGATGGTTAACAGTCTGTGCTCCAGCTGTTCACTTCTATCTGCTACATACCAGTGTGCAATAGAAAGTGCAGACAAATCCTGTTGCAACTACAGAGCCCCAGAGATCAAATCCAGTGACTGTGGAAGCAAAGAAAACCACATGGTTAGCAAAATGGGGGTGGGTGGTGTGGGCAGTAAGGGAAAAGCTGTCATCCTTTCACCTTAGAAGGGTGAGAAGAATTACTCATGTTAAACTTCAGTGTCTGTTAGGAGCTTTGCTGGGTTGTTCAGGTTTCTTAATGCTATTGGATGCTGGTTTGCATTGTTGTCTCCTTGCAAATTGGATTTAATTAGCTTTCTGGCTTGCAGAAGTAATACATAGGAAGAGTAATTTATAAGCAATGCTCTCCTTCTGTTCCTAGTCCAGAATTTTCTCCTGGGAAATCAAGTTCTTCAGAGATTTTCAAAGAATCCTAAGGGGGGGAAAAAAAACCAAACCCAGCCTCAAACTAAATTCATTCCCTACAACTAGGAACAGTTTAACACTCAAATGTGCTGCATTAAGGCAATTTTGCATGCTCATTTTTCTTCACAAAATTAATTCACACAAATTTTGGTTTTCTTTATATTGAAGTGAGGCTGAAAGGACTGTAGCTGTTCAGCCTGGAGAAGAGGAGGCTTATTGCTCTCTGTAACTCTCTGAAAGAACATTGTAGTGAAGTGAGTGTTGGTCTCTTCTCCAAAGTAACAAGCCACAGGACAAGAGTAAATGGCCTTAAATTGCATCAGGGGAAGTTTAGATTGGATATAGGGAAAAATTTTGTTATTGAAACAGTGGAACAGGCTGCCCAGGGAGGTGGACATTCTTAGAGGCATTCAAAAACCATGCAGGTGTGGCACTTCAGGACATGGCCTGGTGGTGGGCTTGGAAGTGTTGGGTTGATGCTTTGACCTGATGATCTTAGAGATCTTTTTAAACCTTAATGGCTTGATGATTCTAAGTCTCTCCCAGGAGGTACAGCTTGTGAGGGCCTGTCTGTCAGTGAAGGTTTCTTATTAGCAAAGTTAGTATGGTCTAATTGTTCATGGACATGAACTGCCAGTTAATGTTCAGTTAAGCCCCAGAGGAAGGGAGCTCAGCACTGTGTGAGAGGTGGGGCTGGGCACACTGGATGCCATAAGCAATGAAATGAGCTTCCCAATCTCTTCCTAATCGATTTTGGTGAAATCAGGAGCTGCAAATCTGGTTTGTGAAGATGATTTCAAAGTGTTTGTACAGAGAGCAGCACAGCATTCAGCTGCAGCGAATGGAGTTATGCCCATGGGAACCTGGACACAGGGGACAGAGAAGGGGGAACCAAAGTACAGAATGTGGTCTTGGATCATCAGCCTGCACTGTGAACTTTGTCAGGACATTGAGAAATTGTTCATTGCTAATGCCTTTGGATGGTTGCTGAGTGCAAAGGAGAGCAGAACAGCAAACACTGGGCTCCTGCAAATGTTATGGTGTGAGAGAGAGCTGAGGAGTCAGGAACACAGAGCTGTGAGGTGCAGGCAAAAACCTGCCTGCAGAACTCCTGAGGAATTATTATTTTTAGACTTCTTTGTTTTCCTCCCTGTATTCTGATTGCCTTATGGTGTGGATATTTGGGGTAGCCTTGTAGTGCAGCATGGGAACTCACCTTGGTTAAGAGCCAGGGATGGAGCATAAACCACTATTCCTGTGTAAAGGACCTGAAGGAATAAAGGTTCATGAAAAACACAAAACAACATGTATTTGACAGCTCAGTGATAAGGCTTCTATTTAGAGTGAGGCTCAGAGCAACATTCCAGATCTAGAGATCTCTTTAGATCAGCTTGTATTGTACATGGGTTTCTGTTTCAGCCTTTACAAAAGAAAAATCTTTGGTTTAATTATTTTCTGCTGGGAGGACCATTATGTCTTGGGGTTACATATTTCACCCCTTGCTGTGATGACTGGATGACTAAAGTATCCCTGCCAAATGTCAAGAGGGAGCTCTCAGGACAACACAAAGAGCAATGCAGAGATAAGGTGGATTGATTATGGAAATTAAACTTCCTTTGTCCCATTCATTCCCTTTCAAAGTAGCTGACTCAATGTCCTTCATGCATATGTTCTGTCAACACTGAGGGAAAAACAAAGCCTGGAAGTCAATTAGCATTCAGATCTATTGCTATATATATTTCTTATGTAGAAAGAGATGTCTTCCAATATCCCATCAAATCCCATCTTTCCATCAAAAATACATAACTACTGTCATTTTTTGAGATGGTCCCTGCCGGGGCTGGAGCAACCTGGGCATCTCCTCAGGAGATTCAATGTGCAAAGGCTTTCAAATGAGACACCCCAGTGTCATCAATGGGGTAACTGGTGAATTAAGTGTACCCAGTGCACCTCATCTAGCTTCTTAGGAAGGGCTGAGTCCACTGATTTGCAGAGAGACTTCAAGTGAACATAATGAGACCAAGAATTTGAGAAGCTGTGAGTTCAGCACAGCATCCAAGTGTCAGGCATCAAGAATGCATTTTTAATCCTAAAGAGGAGAAAGCTACAAAGTTAGGAAAACAGCTGTGCTTTCTTCTTGATATACACAGTCCAAGTGAAGAAAATAAGGAAGAGTACTCCTTAAAACATCTCACTATAAAAAATGTACAGTCAGAGATCCATCTGAACACCTGTTGGGTGGAATCAGCACAAGCAAAGAGCGAATGTCTTCTTACCGTCTGCAGGACATAGATCAATGTTGCAGCAAGGCGAACAATCTTGTTAAATCTTAACTCCAAATACTAGGAAAAAGAGGAATTTCAGTAAATTGCACGCATAGCATCCATGACACAGCTATTAACCTTCTGTTTGCCCTGAGTAACAGCTTGTTGTGCAAGGAAAATTACTGGCAACTGGCACTACTGCCATGAGTAACGAACAGGAGAGCAGGAGTGTTATCATGCAGAGAGAACTACATTGGAAGACATTCTCTTAGCAGTAGAATGGACTTGAAGTTACATTTTGGGTCACAGTACTCAGTATCTGCTTGTACTGGGAATAACTGAAAGAGCCCAGTGGCTACAAGGAAAATAAATGTAAACTTCACATGGAAGTATATTCCAGCCATATGAAGAGGAAACTCAAGGTTGTCTCTGGGAGAAATAGCACAGTTTGCCTCCTGTAGTGACAAAAGTGATGGTGGGGCAGATGGAGAAGCAGCAATTGAGTGCCACAGTGCTTGAGCTAAGCTGACTTCCTCACTTGGTCTGCCTCAGCCTGAGGCCAAATCATCAATATGGAGAGGCAAGTGGGCTCCTCATAGACTTCTATGTGGACGTAGAAAAGTGTTCCAAGTTACCACACAACTTATGTGTTATATGGTATATATGTGTTATATGGTATATATGTGTTTATAGAAAGAGATCCTGGAGTCTTTCTATAGAGTTGACCAAAAAAAAGTTAAATCTCTGTTGTTAACCCTGTGGTAGCCCCCCACAGTGGGCTGGACCTCTTCATGTGCCATATTTCTTTGTGCTCCCCAGCACTCAGGAGGCACAGACTCCACAAGTCTCCTCTCTTTTACAAATCTCTAGCCATAGTACTTCCAAAGCAGTTTCTTTCTTATTAATTTTGTTCATCACAGTATGCTAAGGGTTGGGAGGGACCTCTGGAGATCATCAATTCCAACCCCTCTGCCAAGGCAAGTTCACCTAGAGAACCTGCATATTCATCTTTCTTGTGTCTCTTGCCTGCTAAGCCCAACATTCTGCCATACAAATAAAGAGCTAACTTATGGAATGTCACTCATTTCTAAACATAATTCTTGGAGTCAGCAGAGTCATGTTCCCAGCAAGCTTGAAGGGGCTCTCTGGCTACAGTGGTACCTTTCTTAGATAGTTCAGATGAGAAAAGTAATTCATTCTCTGATCTTGCCCCAAAGCAAGCTAGAAAATGCAGTTACTTGTGACAAGGGACATAGTCACTCAATCTGAACTTTTTCCAACCTGTAACTGAAATATTTCCAAATACCCAGGCAGAGCTGTTTGACCCAAGCCTCTCCTTGGGTTTGGGCTTTCTGTTACCAGGAAGCTTCTCCCAAACTAACATTTTTCTTGCAGTTCATGCTTAGTTGAAGCTGCTCATAAACAGGAGCAACCAAATTTTGCAGCAGTTGATTAAAGTGACTAAAAGGTTGTCACCAAATGTTCAGTAGCTGCCCAATGGGTGCACAGACAATGAGGGCTGCACACTGTGCCCCTAGCAACAACATCACAAGGACTGCTGATTCTTTGTGTTTCTTTTTTAACTACTAAATTGTCATATGAAGACAATAATGTATTCCAGGAGAAATGCCAGCCAAAAACTCTAGAAAATTCAGAGGCCATTTGTGTTATTTCTTAGAGAATCTCTGGATTCATTCTCCAGCCCTGACTCTTTTTTTTTTTTTTTTTTTTTTTTTTTTTTTTTTTTGGAATGAGATCTCCCATCACCTTTTTTCTTTATGCCTTATTCCCACCTCACCTTTTTGATTATCAAATATCCATGTTTATAATAAATATGACTAAACTGCCAGATCTAAACCAAGTTTGAATTGGATGCTCTTGAACTTTGTTCTTAAGGTCTGCCTTTAAGATCTGCTCTTTAAATGGACTGGAATAGTTACTTATAAGATCAGAAGCATTAGGATATGCTTTAAATATCTTCCAGCTGCAAGTTAATTTGGTGCTGGTGTGTAAAACTTCATCCTGTTTTTGCCATATATGCATAGCAGAGGCTCTGACCTCAGTTTTTGCTTTCAGCTTCTGCAATAGAAATAACTACTTAGAACAACACAACCTGTTCCTGAACATAATTCCTGTGTTGACACTCACGTTCCGTAAAACACGGCAGAAACTCCTCTGCCAGAGATTTTTCTCTCAGCTTGTCTATTTTCCTGATATTGACTTGTGCTAGAATAATGCCTTTTTGAAATCATTTTGACTTACCTCATAAGTGCTTGTAATGCCAGATCTGTAAAACACAGGTAGAAAAAGTTCGGCAGTGAAAATGATGACAAGCGCGTAGGAAAGGAAGAACAGCACAAAGGATGCCCCATAGCGATAGACTTCAGAGGGTGTCCCCAGGACTGTTACTGCTGACATGAAGCTTGATGTCAGAGAGAAAGCTATTGGTCCACATGTCATCTGCCTACCACCCACCAAAAATTCCTTTGAAGTTTTCTTCTTCCTCTCTTTGACAGCGAAAAAGACTCCAATGCTAGCACACACTAAAAAGAGTGCCGCAAAAACAGCATAGTCCCAAGCCGTAAACGTTTTGACTTCTGGGGCTACGAAGTTTGACATAGCACCAGCTGGAAAATTCTCTGGTGGAAGAATCTGGTTCTCTAGAGCTGTTGCTCTGAACAGACTAACTCAGTTGACAGCAAAGTTGAAGCTTATCTGTAGCTCATCAATTGCAAATAATAGACTGTTCACCTAGGAGATTTGGGTGTGGGTGTATGTGGGGGTGTAGGTGTGTATCTGTGGGTGTGTATCTGTGGGTGTGTATGTGAATCCAGCTCAATTCTAAGGACAAAAACAAAAAAGAGGGAAGGATGAGCTGGGAAGGTGCTGAATGCTCTTAGACCCTCGTGCTGCCAGTGCTTCTGACAGGCAGGCTGGAGTTGGGGGGATCTAGCTGTGAAATCTGTAGTACGCTCCCTTTTTATCTGTGAGGTTTTAATTTAGGGTTAAACATTAGCCTGACACATTGACTTGATTTCACTCTCTTCCAGCCTCTCAGTATTTTACAAAATTGATTGAGAAGAGCAAAGAAAGCAATAAAGGACAGTGAACTGAAGGAAAGCTCAGTGTGGGAGCTGTGACATCACTGGTGAGTTTATTTTCAGATGGGCAATGCCCTTGGATGGTTAAAAGCTAAAACTGAAAATCAAGCATAGGGTTCAGAATTGTTTTTTAGCATTCTAAGTGTGCTTCTTGATAGACCATCTGGAAATTAAGGCTGCCCTGAAGAACTGAAACCTTTAATGGTTAAAAGTAACTGTGCTGCTTTCAACCCTACCGTGGCCCAGGCTTGGTGTGTTTGGGAGCCCAGGATACCTCCAGAGGAGCAGAGGTGTGGTTTGTGCTATGCTGTTTGAGGATGATCTTCAGTTAGAAACTAATTTTTCAGTGACCACTGCTAACAGCACTTTTACTTATAGCTCACATGTATAAATAAATAAAGCTGCCCATGGGCTCAGTGCATAGCAATTGGGGTTGAATTCCAGGAAGCTTTTTCCAACAGCAAAAATTCCTAGTGGCCTAAATGTAAGCCTGCAGAGACCTTTGTAAACATTTCTTGAAATTAGGAATGGTCTTTCTAGGAGAAAAGTATCTTTTGATTCTAGTATTTTAAACAGACAGTAGCAGATTTGCATTTTTATGATGCTAAAGCCCTCTGATACACTTTCAGCAGAGCTTCCTGGTGGTGCTCAGAATACCCAAATTCTTTTAGGAAGTGTCTATCATGTGTTCAGTTAATAATCAGCAGATGACAACTGGGCTCTTTGGCAACTACCCAACCAGGAGGGAGTTCTCCTAGTGACTTGGGGCAACATCATTAGATGTGATGAAAATAGAAGACAAAAAATAGTGAAACTGGTCTTGGGTAAGGTGGTTGAGAAGTGAAAGGATTGGAATAACCCTCAGAGAAATAGGTGTGTGCATCCACATTAAGATACCACTCATGCAATTAACACCTGCATGGTCAGATGGTCTCTTTGAGACACCTGATAGGGCCTGAATTAATGGGACCAGAATCTGGCAGATGAAGTGGACCTGTGGGAGGTCCTTTCTCTGAGCAGCTTCTTCCAATTACTTGTTAGTATTAAGGAGAGCCATGATGAGACTTCTTTATATAGATATCTAGGGTCAAACACAAAACTGGGTGGGGGGATTGGGGCAAAATGTGGATTGCCCCCTAAGATGTTGGTGTGATGAAGTGATTTTCCCTTTGTCATAGAGATTTGCTCACAAGAAAGAATAAAACCATTCCTTACATCTCTAGAGGGAAAGGCAGAGAACTCTACCCTGAGTTCTGCTACTTTATTTGCTAGATACAAACATCATTTTTCCTTGATTTATGAGAGCTTTCCCTTTGAAGTAAATGCCAGTTGGGAATGACTGAAGTCATCCCTTTCTGAGGCCAGACCAATACCATCCAATCTGATGCAAGATGATCAGACCATGAATATTTTCCCTGCCTTCAGCTGAGTTAGTCTGCTGAATATTTTTGTCATGAGTGACAGATCCAGAACCTGACCCTTGATCACAGCCTGATTGATTGTTAGTGCCAACAAGAGGTAAAAATGAGTTTTGATTTCCTGAAATGGCTTTAAAAATTTTTGTAGCTTCTGCACTCATTTTGGTGCTTCAGATTAATACTTGAGTCTTAGATTTTGCCATAGGAGTCATGCTGGAAGATAATATCAAATCATATATAAAACTGGATATCAGTTTGTTCATGCTGCTCCAAATACTTCTATCTATATATTGAAAATACCCCTGATTTAAGAGAAAAAAATTACAATCTCCTCATGTATGCATACTTTGTGTATTATTCATAAAGAGCAACAGCCTCTCTTTATAGCATTGTGAAAAACAGATATTGTAGATACTTCTCTAAGCAATTCCCTTCTGACACCTGTGAGGAAGTTCTTTTATTTAGTATATGCTGGTTTCCATTAAAGAACCTTTAACCCACAGCTGCCAGGTAAATGTCTGAGCAGCACCCAAGTATCTGAAATATATTTTTATTTCCTAATAATGCAAATAATAAAATCAAATCTGTGACTGGTTTCTTTTGCTATGTAGTAGACAGGAGGTTTACTGTGCCCTGTTACATGACTGAATCATTTTCCAGCTTCCTTCTCAATATTTTTCAGTGTAAGGCTGTGAAAAATTCATAGAAATAGACAGTGGAGGATTTAAGTCACATTTAATTAGGTGGGGCTGAAAGAGTAACTTTTTTTTTTTTTTTGAGGAGAAGTAGGTTTCTGAAGCACAAAATACACTGAAAACCAAAGATGTATCCTTCAGAAGTCCCTGTTAAACTTAGTATCATTCTTTGAGGGTGGACTTTGTCTTTTCTTAAGAGGCTTCTCTGTAATGATTATCTTTCCTCAGAAAGACACGCTCAGTTATCTATACAAAGATGATTATAAGCCAGCAGCCTGGGGAACTGGAGGTATTGCTTATCCTTTCAAAATCAGTTCCCGGGGACACCGAGTCCTCCCAAGGGGTTGCTCTTCCCCGGCAGCACCAAGTCACGTCAGGGCAGCCGGCAGGGACCGCAGCGCCGGTGGAGTCTCACCCCACCTGTCGACTGGATTTTGCATCTTGAGATGCAAAGCTTGCAGAGTTACTTGCAAACCCAGTCGCTGTGCCGAGCTGGGGCTTTGTTTCATATCCAGTTAAGGAGGAAAATACCTGTCTGGCACTGAGAATTAGATTCTCCTCTACAAAGACAGTGAGCTGAGAAAAAAGTGTTGGTGTGAAACATTAGATTTTGGATAATTGCATTCTCAAAAACTCCACGACTTAAATTCCTGCATTGGTTATCATTTACAAACATGAAGTGCAGTGAAAGAGGTTCCTCTCTACCATGTGGTTGCACTTCCCAAGGACATGAGCCCCCTTCACAGCTCCACAACTGCTCCTCTATGGCACCATGCCAGCCACCCAGCACACGGAGCAGCATCCTGGCTGGATATTTTTGTAGGGAGGGAAAAATAGTGCATAGGGAAGTAGTTTGCTACTTACCTACCTTGGGTAATGATTAATTTTCCAGAAATGGCAAAGATATCGTGTAAAATGATGTTTTGATTCAAATATCAGTTAAAAGAAATGATCAAGTATTGCAGTCAGGACCATAACCTGTGCAACCCCTGCAATACCTCCGTGACAGATAGGAGCTGGCTGGAGGTGCTGAGATGGCTGGTCCTGACCTGGTTGTGAAACAGAGTCAGAAAGGCTGCTGCACTCCTGGTGTGGACCCCAAGGAGATAAGACTGTCCTTTGGCTCAGCTCTGTTTTGCACTTAGACACTGTGGACAGCTTTCCAGCCTGTTTTGGAGCACTCCCCAGTTATCATCGTGGGACACTTTACCTGTGGCATGTCTCATACTTGCTCTGTTCTGATGTCTGCCACTGCTGCAAGTCCCCAAGTTTCAGAGGAAGCTTCCAGAATCAGATTTTCCATTTTTCCCTCTGGTTTTGCAAATGGAAGTGTCTATGTGAAAGAGAAGGAACACACATAAGGGTGAGCCTGGCAGGGAGAAGGGAAAGAGATGGATGGAGGGAAGGCAGGGCAGGGCTGTGCTGGGGACATTTGTACTGCATTGGCTGTTTTGGATTCTTACAGGGAAAAGCAGAATGTTGCTAATATGAAAAAAATATAACTTTCTTCTACTTGGCTCACAGGTAGAACTGGCTTTGTAATTTAAGGCTGTGAAGCTGGATTTTTCATTTACTGCCTGAGAAGAGAGAGATGTACAGACTGACAGAGGGAGGAGATGTCTCAATCCCAGCATATCTCTTCAAAAGGCAGCAGTCAAGGACTGAACAAAACAGCAGCATTACATTCTAGTTTCTTTTAAAAGAAGGATAAGGTGCAGCAAAAGTAAGACCTCTTGTATGCGGATCAAAAAGCACTTCAGGAACTCTACAGCAGCTGGGAAAGAAAAAGGGAGTTGAGGTCTCCCTGCAGGTGATTTAAGGATAAAGTAGCACAGAGTGCACTTTGAGAGGATGAAAAAGTATTGTGTGTTTCATTGCTTCTGTGCTGTTAAAAGCTCCATAAACCAAAATCATCTGTGTTGGCTTTCAATTGTTAATAAGAAGTAGAAATACTGCCTCAGCCCTGGAAGAAGCATTTGGAAGCAGTTCCACAGCAAGCTTAGGGAAGGAAAGATGATGTGTACCTAACAGGATGGTTGTTAATGGTCCATACAGGAGGTCTGTGCTGCTCATGCACAGTTTTAGTGAGCGTTCCTACTTACAGGAAAGCTGAGGATCACAACTTTCACTTACCCACATGTTACTCTACTAAAAGGGAAGGAGAAAGTCAGGCAGTCCCTGAGGAATGAAGCTGTAACACTAAATTGGCCTGGCATCTTTCCCCAGACTACAAGTTTCATGCATTCCAATGACCTTGTCTTTTAAAAGTACCTTTTCCCACGTCATAGAAAACCCAAATCAAAGGAAAACCTTTTTCAGTAGGACTTGGAGTACAATCATCTTTCCATAATTATTTTTTTATTGGTTGGTTTATTCATTGTATCATTTTTGCTTTTCTTTCTTAATGCAGTTCAAAGAGATCTCTCCATCTCATTTTGCCTATAGAATTTCACTCTCCTTATTTACTGGGATCCTTACCTTGCTATACAGCACAGCACAATATTACCACACTGCAAAAAGGTTTTGTTTGTTTTTCTGCAAAGGGAATAACCCCTCTTGAACTGTTAAACTACTCAGATACTGCTTGCTATTCTTGTACTCCCCAAATTACTGTCTGCTGTTGTTTTAAAATAAAATGGCTTAAAATAAATTAAAATAATCAAAGATCAAGAGGTAGTCGTAGTTCAAAAAGGCCAGAAAATCAGTAATTAAACAGAAATTTGCCTGTAACTATTTCTCTAGAAAGAATGGGGTTTGGAAGAGCTGGACTGCTTTAGTTTTGCCTCTAATGTATGGGGTGAGTAGGAAAGGAGTGAGACTGGGGCTTTTCTATAAGTCTTAGACCTGACAGACCTTCTCTCCTGACTTGTATCTGAGGGCCTAAAGCTCTTACTGCTCTTCTAAATTCTTGTGATTAATTTAAACCCAGGTGTGTGCATTTTTATATGGACCTTTACTTGGGCTGTCTTTAAGGCTGGAGAAAGCTCTTCTTATCCATCCCTCAAGGGCCAAAAAGCAGAGAGAGGGGGAGAAAAAAATGTCTGGAGGGTACCAAAAATTAATATGACATAAAGCAAGCATTAGGAGTTGGAGGACATTTATTTAGCTTAATGGAAAACAGACTTTGCCCCTAGAGAGTGGATAGGCAGGGAGTTCATGTGTGCTGCCACATTAGGCTGTTTCTGTCAGAGCTGAGTGTGTCAGAGCTCTGCACCTCATGTGAAGCTGGACGTGAGATGTGCTGCCCCAGTAATTACTTTGGAACCAAGCAAGGGAACGTCATAACAGCATGAATGGCTGTAAAAAAGGCTCTGGAATTTGCTTATGTGAACAATTACTCCTACATCTGTTGGCTCTTTTGGATAAACTGCTCAGCTTTTCCCTGCTGTTGACTCCCGTAGAGCAGGGGCACTCCTGTTCTGCTTGTTTTGGGGAACTGGAGGTGTCACTTGGGAATAATTTGAGGAAACTTGTGCTTTGCTTGTCTGGGGGTGCAGGCAGGGGAAGCAGATTGCATTTTCGATGCAGACTCCAGAGAGCATCTCTGAACAGGTATCAGAAGGACTTCAGCTTGTGGTGGCACCTGGTGAACCTGGAAGGATAAGCTAAAGAAATGTCTCAGGTTCACCCCAACTCTTGTGAACTGTAGCAAAGGGGGAAAAAGCTCAGCTGGAGGCACACAACAGCCTTTTGTACTTCTTTTAGAAGTATATAGATCACAGCTCCCTGCTCAAAAGTGAGCATCTTCCTGATGCCTAGGAGAAACATTTGCAGGATGCCAAGGCTGCACCCACAGCCCATTGACAGTCACTCAGCCGATGGGCACCAGCACATAGAGTCAGCAGGGGTTTGGCTTGGCATCTCCAAATCCCACAGATGAGAGTTTGGACTGGGATCACACACTGTGGAAAAAATCCTAATTTAAATTAAAACCAGTTATAGCAAAAATTAGGGCTGCATTCTGCTGCCTGCTGAAGCTTTTCTCTCATAATGGGGGGGGGAATGAGATAGATCAAGTTGGTGCTTAGGTGGCAGCTTGAATCACAAAAGTTTTGCTTTGTCATCTATTGGCAATCTATCGGTAGGTGTGGTTGTGTCTGTGTCTTATTACATAAAAAGTGTTTGTCTCATGGTTACCTGGTTCCCCTCCCTCCATTTCATGCCTCTTTTTGTGGACATAAATTAGGGGGACCATGGAGATTTGGGGAGTGTTTCTTCCTTATAAGTTGGACTTGATCTCTGAGGTCTTTTCCAACCTGGTTGATTCTGTGATTCTTCCATCCATAATGTTGGCTTTCTTCTAGATTGTTTGTTGTTTTGGGTTGTTTGGGGTTTTTTTTTTGCCTTGTATATCAAAATGTTTCGGGGTGGCTCTCAGCATAAGCTGCAGGGAGTTGAATGTTATTTTTATTCATTCTGAGTCATTTACTGTTTTGAAAACTCTGAGTACACATGTTGAACAGTTTTGGAAAGCTAGCCTCTGAAGTTAAACAGGGAAAAGGAAAATATAGTTATAGTAGAATGTGGTCTATGAATAGTAGTAAATTAGACATTGAAATTAAGGACATTGGAAGTAAACTTGGGTTCAGCAACAAGTTCTGGATCTAGATGTTTGCTCTGTATAAAGACCTAGTATGGAAAAACTGCAGATTATATTGTTCAGAAGAGATGAGAGGTTTTCCTTACATGATACATGGAGCATTTTAAACACATCTTTTAAGATACAAAACCTCTCCTTTATTTTATGCAATCTAAACAGGGCATCTCTCTGTTGCATCTTTGTTCTTCGGTGCCTTCGTGGACTGAGATTAAATTAGAGATTAAATAAATCTTGCTGGTCTCCTGCAGGCTTGAGGATAGATCAATTTCTCTGCTTTTATTTTATGTTCCTCTTCAATCTAGGACAGGGAAACTGACAGTTTCAGGGTAGGTCACTTAGTCTGGGGAGTCTGATAACTTTCCTGCCAAGGAATTTTTGGACATTGGGATGACAGGAATTGTTTTTCAGGCTTCTGGTTTCACAACTCACCACGTTGCTTCTCCCTCTTGAGCTTACTGCACCCAGTACAGAGTAGCAGTGTGCAGAATTTTTGGATAATCTGTTGACTACTGTTGTTTGGGTTTTTTCCCCTGCTGTTTCAAAGTCTGATGGTTTAGGCTTGGGAATTTTTTTTTTTTGCTTTGATTTTTTTTTTTTAATTAACATTTTTGTTGTTTTCTTTTTGGTGGTGTTTTCCACCGTCACATCTGCAGAACAGTAACTCTATTGCTTTCTGTTTGGAGGAGTGAAGGGAAAAATAGAAGAGAGGCAGCTGTCTCTTTTGGTTTTATTTTTCAAGTAGGGTTTGTCTGTGGGTGAAGACTTTGGAAACAGGGCTTCCGATCCGATGCCTCACTCCTGCCGACTGGCTGCCTAGCTCTGGATTAGTAATTCAGTCTTTTGCCATCCTTTCCCACTAAACAGGAAAATAAAAAGGACCAGATGCTTCACTCAAGATGTAGGAAGAGGCATGACTAATCAGCCTTCTAATAGGTAGCCAAAGGTTACTACATCTAATGGTGCCACACGTGGAAACACTTTCAGACAGGTCCAGATCCCACTTACAACACAAAAATATCCCTGCGGCTGTATCCCTCCTCCTTTCCTCAGCTCCATCAGTGACAGACATTTGGAATTACAACCCAAACACTCCTTACAGGCTGTAAATCTTTTGATTTGCAACTGTAGGACAAGCTGTAGGACACTTTGCTCTCAAAATGTTATCTAATCTGGTAATTTAATTATGCTAATACAAATGAGCACTCACAGGAGTGCTGTTCCTCCCTGCGTTAAACATTTGTGAATTCATTTTGCAACAGGCATAGTTCCTTATCATTTTTCTCCAGAAGGCTGAGTGACTAGGCACAGCTCCCTAACACAGAAACAGCTGATAACTGGTGTCTCTGGAGGAGAAATGAGATAGGGACAATCTGGAAATGATAATATATGGAATATAGCTGTATTTGAAGGCTTGGATTAATCTTGATTTAAAACAAACAGCTGAGAATGTGCCGGTTCTTCTCTTTGGGACTATGAGGGAAATGTGGAAGGTCTGCTTTTATATGGACCTGATGGAGATTTAGGCAGTGGGATTAAGCATCCTGCTTGCAAGTGAGTAGTATAAGGAGCAGTAGCAAGACTATCACTCTCGCACTTTGCTTTCATATTTGCATCACAAATTTCTTAGGGGTTGGCTAACTTAGAAGAAAGGACATAAAGAGTAAATGTAACTGTTGAGTAAAGGCCATCATCATCGGGATAAAACATCTATTTCAGCACAATTTTGCTGTTCCTGCTTCATACACAGAGTGTGAAAAGTCACTGTGCTGCTGAGCAGCATCTTTGAGAGGCAAGCCATGGTTCGTGTGTCGAGCCTTGTTTGTGGTGTAAGAGCATGGCTGGATTCTGAAGGTGAGCATTCTATATTAGCAATCATTTGGTGGCATGAATTAGAAGCTTTAATTGCTCTGTTTTCCGGATCAAGGCAAAGAATTAGCAATTGTCTGGCAGTAAGAAGCACACTCTTGATGTAATGAATGAGTTGGTACATGCTTGAGAGCATGTCTGTTTAGCTCCTCATTTGTGCTTGATTTACATGAATGTTAACAGCATCTAGATGTGTAACCACTGGAAAATGTATTCCAAATGCTTAACCTTTTGTAACTTGCACTGTTGTGTTCACCTCCCACCCACTTCCCCACCCTCCCTTGGACTGTATTTCTCCTGAGCAGTCTGATTTTTGTTTTGCTTTAAAGTAACAAGGTTTCACTGTCATTTCTTCTTCTCTCTCTCTTTTCTGTAAGATTACCTTTAAGGTAGTCTTCAATAAGTGATGTTTTGGCAGGGACTCAGCCCCCAAAAGTCTTATATGATGCCCATATAAGTGAAAATGCAGAAAAATAACTGCAGGTAGGAGAAGATTGCACTTGTGTTAGGCTGAACACAGCCAGCTCAGCTGCAAGGGGGGCCTCAGATGGACAGAGAGTCCCTTCTGCCACAAAAGCCATAGATCAGAATGTCATTAAAACAAAGCAATCTGCAGATCTCATTTAATCTGCTGTCTTACTGTTCTATCTACATCTTTCTTATCAGTAATGAAATTGGTGTGTCATTGACCCTTATCAGGATTAGAGAAGGAAACTAGAGCCTCCAGAGTCTCCTGCTCACAAGGTTTCACCAAAAAAAAAAAAAAAAAAAAAAAAAAAAAAAAAAGCCCTCAAATTCTTTCTCAGGGAACTCAGTAGTGCCTTTAATCCTGCAAAACTCTTTCCATATGGGATCCCTTGGGATGGTGAGCGTGCCTATGTCATTTTTGTGAATATACATCACTTGTGTGAGGCCATTTGTAAAACAAAACAGAAGGTGGTTCAAGGCAAGAGCAAATCCCTGAGAGGGCTGTGATTAAAATCCTGTACAGGGTAGACTATGGGGGGAAAAAATCTGCTTCAATGCTTGTTAAATTTGTAGGGTCTTGGTCTAGGTATTTTTTTTTCTTAAGAGAGGTTAATAAGTTTTAGGGCAATGTCACTCTAAAAGGACCAGCCATGAGCTATGCTTTATGAAACTACTTGCTTATACCTTGTACTGGGATCAGCTCACATCTCTGCTCTTTCTTTAGAACTCTGGGTCATCACAAATAACTAAGGGTGGAAAGTGTGTGCATGTGGTGTGTAAGATGCCCTGCCAGGCAGGTTCCAACATATTTCTTGGTGAGCACTTGGTGGTTTGCAATAAACAAACAAAAGAAGGAAGGTGGGGTGGGGGGGCAAAATGGACATACTTTGTAATACACGAGTGCAAGCAATGTCTGCTATTAACAGAGGTGTAAAATGTAATGTCTCCTGAGAAATCTTTGTCAAAAGCTTCATCATAAGAGAATTTAATCATAGGCATGCTCCTTGTCGTTGCTGAAGGTTATAAGTAAGATTTGTGATCTTACCGTACTAGAAAAATAGGAGACGTAGAAACACTTCAAAAGAATTTTTTTTGGCAGACTTCTTCCCTGAATAATCAGACAGCTGCTGGTGTGTCAGGTAGATGCAGATATCATAGAATGGCTTAGGTTGGAAAGGACCTCAGAGCTCATCTACTCCAACCTCCCCACCACGGACAGGGACACCTCTCAACCAGACTCAGCTGCTCAGGGCCTCATCCAACCTGGCCTGCTTTTAAATACCATACTCTCATCAGAGTAGCCTTTGTTCTGCAGACTATAGGACATTTGTGGCTCTGGGATTCATATACTCTAAAGGCTGCAAGATGCCTAATTCTGATGAATATGAATGCTGAAATCTGCTAATTTTTATGCCTTTGACCAAAGTACCTAAAACTCACCGTTAGAGGTTGAGCATTTAGATGCCAGAACTGGATTCTTCACTTGCAGCCCACTTGCTGAAATGGTTTAATCATTTTAATTATTGATCTCAACATGGAGCAAAAAGAAGTAGAATTTGTCTCACTACATGTAGACACACATCATATAAAAAGATGTCTTCCTGTGCTAGTGCAAACAGTTCATAATTCTTGGATTTTTTCCAACTACAATCCTAGCTAGAACACTCCTTGCATGTGAACTGCTTGACTGAAAGAAATCCAAACTTAAAACTATGTGGGTTTGAATTTTTTTTCCAATTTAATGTGCAAGGTAACATACTGCAAACATTAGCTTCAGAATCATCAGGAGGAATGCACTGCTCTTCAGCTTCCAAGGTGCTCCTGCAGATCTATTCCATAAAGAATGGTTGCCCTCTCAGGATCTAATCCGACTCAGACATGATGCATTCACACACAGGAAACCTGACTGGGTGGCCATAGCTGTTTGTGGTGATCTTGTTATTTACATGTTTATCTTCTTCATTACCACATTCAAACTGTTTCTGTTATGGCTGTAGCAAGGAATTTGCAAATCTTAACAAACATTGCATGTAGCTATTCATCAATACTTCCAGTTTCTGCAGCAGAAACTGAGAGTTTCACAAATACATGGAAGATCCTAGGGAGCTCAGCAACAGGCTGAAGCCTTCTCTTCACACACACCCAGAGCTCAGGCCACTGAAACAGGCAGCTTTCCCTCATGCTGTGGAGAAAATACTTAACCCCTTGTAGCAGTGTTCCATAAGGTGCAGAAGTCATTCCTCACACTCCAGATGGTCCTGGCTGCTTGTGTCTTCTTCAGGTACAGCAGCAGAAATTCATTTTTCTGTCCTCTGTTCTAACCACTCCTTGGGCAGACAAAATAACCCAGCAGGAAATAAGACACCATGCTGAAAAATTGTCTGCCTTTTACAGTCCTCTGTCTGGAAAATAAATTGGGTAGAAAGAAAATCAGTAAATCAGGAACAGTGGGGACTTTAAGAAATGAAGTTAATGTTAATTTAGTTAGGAGACTACAGAAATGATCTTTCCCTCTCCGCTATTTTTTTTTTCCCTGTGGTGTATTAAATGATTTTTTTTTCAACTGACATCCCTCCACTCCTCATCTGGAAAACAGAAAATCAAAAGAAACAGGGAAAAAAAAATATTGCCACAGATGTGGAAATCTTAGCATGGGGGTGGTGTGACTTGTTTTTTTCAATTGCATTCAGCCCTTGTGTACATGTGCTGATGCAGACAGGTATGTGTGTGCCATAGCTTTAGGAGCAGGTCACTTTTCCTGCACTCCAGCCATTTGTGTTACTGTTCTCAATCTGTCTGAGTCTTGCAGATGAGAGCTGCAAATACAGTTTATTCCTGCCCACCAGGGCTTTGGTTCTCCTGCTGCAGAGGAGCAAGTAAATCCTGTTAAGGCTGATGGAGATTTATTGAGGCTTGTTGGGGGCGGAAATTTGAGTTCCTGCTTGCTACATGGATCTTAAAGAAGGGCTGAAGAATGGACATAACATGCAAGGATGACTAAAGGGATTATTGTGGTTTCCTTAAGCACAAAAGGTAAACTTCATTATAGTAGTTTGCTCCAAAGCTACAGCAGAGCATCTCTTGAACGTTGTCACATTAAAGCAGCCTGGGTAAAGCCTTGGTTTTCTTTTAAGGGAGAAGACAGAGTGAAGTGCTTTGTTGTCTCAAGAGGAATTGGGGATGTCATCTGATGCTCTGCAAGAGAGATTTCATCTAATTACAGCAGATAAGAAGCAATGGTGTCCTGGGTTAAAAACAATATAATGTTTAGAAAGAAGGTTTCATAATAACACATTTATAAAACTGATCAGCCAGGAGATGATTTTCTCCTGTAGCTGCCTCTTACAGCTATATCACTCAACTCATTTATCTTTCTGTCCAAGTTTTACTGAATCTGAAACAAACTGGGGTCTTTTTTCCCCTCCTCAAAGAAATAATAACTGAGTTTATGAGATAGGAGTTTGTGCTTTTAATAGCTTCCAAACCCCTGATCTTATTTCAGGAGTGATTTTGCTGACCTTTCACTAGGGAACACCAGGACACCCACTGCCATGATTTTCTTGGAGGCAGAAAGCACTGCCCCACCTCACTGGGGATGGTGGAACCTCAAATTAATGGTTTTCACTGTTTAATCTGGTTTCAAGTCTCCAGCAACAAAAGCAGCATGCTAAATTTGCAGCATTTTCAACAAATAAAAATACTTTGAGCAGTGGTTATTTAATTAAAACTTGGGACACTGTGTTCACTGCAAAACTGCCTTATGACACTGTAGAAATGCCCTTGCTTACCAGCAACTCTTGCATGTGTCTGGAGAACAGGATAACCTCAGAAAAATATTAGGAGGTGGACAAATCTTGGTTAATCAGCAAGTTTCGAAGCATCTCCATCATGGGTTTTGAAAGGAGGTGAAGAAGGAAAAATTTGGAGGCAAAGAAAACCACCAAACTTTCCCAGCTCATCTGAGGTTTTGGGACATTTTGTTGGCTATAAATGTGGTACCAATATTTCAATAATTGCTGGGGAGTGGAGGGCCCATTTGAAACACTTCAAACCAGCAATTTAACATCTGTAACTTATGAAAAGCATGGGAGTCATACTTAGGGCAAATCAAAAGCGTAGGTATGCTGCAGTAATGGTGTGGCAGAAGATAAATGCTCCTTAGGAAAGAAATCTTCTGTGCTGTTTTGTTTGGATTGGTACCCACACTGTGGTACAAAAGTTTTGTAATTAACATTGCATTTCAAAACAAGTCAGATAAGATTTCAGCAGGAGAGACTTTCTGTAGTGTGAACAGCAGATTAGGGATAGAATGCCACAGAACCAAACCACAGCTGTCTCTTGTTCTAGCCTAGGTGGTGACATTCCTGTTTGCTTGGAAAATTCTTCCTTTAGTTTTTTGAGGGCTGCAAATGTTGTTTGAGATTAGAAAGCACACTGTAATGGGAATATGCTGTGATCCTTCTGTACTCTCCATTTGGAAAGCTAACCATTTCTCTCTGTATGCTTTATGGGCTTGTCTTTAAATAGAAGGCAAACTGTAGGCACAAAGGTTTGCCTGTAGCTAGTTTAGCACAGTGAGAGTTGTGGCTTGTGGGATTCTTAATTACATGAACTAAATGGGAACCATGTCTGCTTCGTCATCACATGGCTTCCACCATGCATCAAACTGTGAGCTGCTGGGAATATTCTCATGCCACCAGCTTTGTAGGGTGTCAGGTAGTGATAGGACTAGGGGGGATGGAAAAAAACATAGAATGGGTAGATTCAGATTGGATGCTAGGAAGAAATTCTTCACCATGAGGGTGGTGAGACACTGGCACAGGTTGCCCAGGGAGGTGGTGTAAGCCTCATTCCTGGAGGTTTTTAAGGCGAGGCTGAATGTGACTCTGGGCAACCTGATGTAGTGTGAGGTGTCCCTGCCCATGGCAGGGGGGTTGGAACTAGATGATCCTTGAGATCCCTTCTAACCCTAACAATTCTGATTTGATGATTGAGCTCCTGCTCCAAACCGCTTTAACAGAATCACAAATATCATATGGCTTAGAGAATAATGACAGCTTGAAGGTCCCTGAGCAGCCTCTGAATAAATCCAGCACGCTTTTCGGTTCGTGAAGTAGCGTATTGCTCTCTGTTGTGAGGGTTACAACGCGTCGCAGGAGGGCTGGAGCAGCAGCGTTTGGTGCTCGAACAGGAGAGCGCCGGCGGCAGGAGCGTCGCTAGGTGCCACTAGCGCTGACCTGCCGCAGGAAGCTGCAGAGGGGGTTTCCCTCCCCAGCCCACCTTTTCCCTCTCCTCTCTCTTTTGGTGATAGGTGTGTATCTGGTTTTCACCATCCTCCTGTGGGGCCTCAGCGTAAGAGAGCCTTTATCTCCTCTGAGGTCTTCCAGAGTCATTGCCAAGCACGATCTTAATAAATCCCTTTTCTCGCCGTAGCAGGCGGGGATGATAGAGCCTCTGTGGCACGATGCTCTAAACACACGTCTGGGACTGCTGCAAGCTTGTTCACAGCCGCTCCAGATTTTGAGTCTATGTATAGTGCCTTGGATCTGGAGCACGGGAATACTGTCAGGGCTTGGGGAACATTTGGTCCTAATTCAAAAACAATTCAGGCTGCCTGTAAAGGCTTGCTTGGAATATCCCAGCGCTGGGAGACTGGATGCTGGCAGCCCCATCGGTTATCTACATTGTCGAATCATGGACAAAGTGCATTCTGCTTCAAAACTGGCTCATTGTGTTGTAAACTGGCTAAAGCCCAGAATGCACTGTCTATCAGATGAGCTTGTTCAAAATGGAAAGTTATTTCCAGTTTACATTCTTGGGGGATTCATTTTTAATTTGCAATTTCTTTATTTTATTTTTCTTCCCTTCTGGAAAGGGTTCTGTCCCTCAGCTGTTGTTGTTCACTGCCTGTTTCTTGCTGACCACAGCTGTTCAAAACCAGGACTTCAGTTAGTCTTTCTTGATCATTACCAGACTACCTCTCTGTTTGGAGCTGACTTCTGTCCCGGCTGAAAGCTCATCTTGTCTCAAATATTTCCTCAAAGCTAGAAGTTGGCCGAAAGTGTCTATGACAAAACATGGTCTCTAAAATCTTTCACCTCCCCAAATAGTCTGTGTTTCTGTATCCTTCTCTTCCTCCTTGCAAAACTCCAAGGCCTTCAGAAATGCACTATGGTCCTCTCTGGTGCTTCTACAAAAGATTACTGAAAGGACTATTTTCCTGACCATTGCTTGGTAGACTGAGAGGATGCCATCAGCTCTTTTATACCAAGTGCCTCTCTGCTGCTTTGGGTCTGTCATGTCTCTGTTGCTGACTGCTGCTGTTTTGCCAAAAGGATAGGTCCATGCTATTTTCTGTAGAGACCTGAAATATCTCACATGAACTTGCAAGGCATTTTACTCCATGTCCAACAGCCATCTCTGCTGTGACAATTGAAAAGAAAAAATAATGAAGATTTTTTTTTTAAATAAAATCAACTGTGATCAAGCAGATAACAAGTTGTGATCACTGACAGCCTCTGACATTTCTGACTCTTGCCTTGTGTTCTCCCATCTATTCTTTGCGTTTGCCTGTTGCCTTGCTCCCAGACAGCATGAGGTGTGAGATGGGACATGCTCTGGATGATTTATATGCTCAGTGTGCAGCACTATGGAGTTGGAGCCTGTAGGACTTGTTAAGAAAATGACCTTATTGGGTGCAAAGAAAGAAGTCAATAAAAATATTGGGGTTTGATATTGCAAATATTTGCTTTTTGAAGTTGAACACTTGGCTTTTGAATGGAAAATTGGCAATGGCAGATATAGTGCAGGTGAGTCTGGTTTGTGGTTCTGTCAAAAAGAGTAAGCGAAGTCAAATACCAAATATGAACACCTATATATCATAAGAAGGACATGGAACTGTTGGAGTGAATCCAGAGAAGGGCCACAAAGATGATCCAAGGACTGGATCACCTCTGTTTTGAGGACAGGCTGAGGGAGCTGGAGTTGTTGAGCTTGGAGAAGAGAAGACTCTGGGAGGACCTCAGAGCTGCCTTCCAACACCTGAAGGGATCCTACAGGAAGGCTGCAGAGGGAGCTTTCATGAGGGTGGCTAGAGACAGGACAAGGGGGGACAGTTTGAAGCTGAGGGAGGGCAGGTTTATACTGGATCTTAGAAAGAAGTTCTTCAGTATGAGAGTGGTGAGACTCTGGAATAGGTTGCTCAGGGATTTTGTGGATGCCTCCTCCCTTGGGGTGTTCACAGCCAGGCTGGATGAGGCCTTGAGCAGCTGAGTCTAGTTGAGAGATGTCCCTGCCCATGGTGGGGAGGTTGGAGCAGATGATCTCTGAGGTCCCTTCCAACCCAAGCCACTGTATGATTCTGTGATATATCTTTAGATATCTATATAGGTATACATATGTGTAATGTTATTACCTAATCATTGAAAGTTATATCAGGAGCAACTCAATGCATTGCCATATCATAGCAGAAGAAATAAATTAATTTCAGTGACTAAGTGCAGCTGGCAGATTGCTCAGAACAGCAGCAAGGTTGGCCAGCAGCAAGTAGGAGGCACAGTGTGTCCCAGCTATGTGTTTATTGCAGAAATTGCAGTCAGACTTCTCCAATGCAAACTCCCAGAGCCTTTGACAGAGCTAACAACAAAACATTTCTCTTGAATGCTGTCAGATGGAGCTCTTTCCAGAGTGCCTCAGCATTGATTTCCCAGGGGTAAACAAAAGGAACCAAATTTGGGGATCTGCAATATTTTGGATTGATGGTGATGTTTAGAAGCGGAGTGGTGGGGGGTGGGAGGAATGTCCCCTGTGCCCTTCCACTTCCCACTGCAGTGACAAGTGCTTTGGCAATGGAAAAACTTGGGATCTTGTTTCCAAGCAAATGAGATATTGATGACTAAAGTACTCTGGAAGTACACAGAGAGTTTGTAATAGGAAATGCAGTGAGGAATATGTTTGTAATGATAAAGAAACTATCCAAAAATGCCTTAATGGTAGAGGATCCATTTCAGCTGGACAGGTTTCTGGCACTTTGCTAGAGGTCTGCAATTAGTCTGAGAACGCTCGTAAAGCATTGTTGGGAAATCCAACTACCCCAAGCCAAGGAAGGATTTTGTCTGCAGGAGTCTCATTCATGGAGGCAGGTTGCAGAATCCCAGCGTGGCAGAGGGGGTGGGACTAGATGATCTATAAGTTCCCTTCCAACCTAAAGCATTCTGTGAATTCTGTGAATGGATCATGGGTGGGTTTCAATAGATATGCCATTCCCTGCCCTCAGGGATCTTCTGAGCAGCTATTTGGTACCAAACAGATGGCTTTCCTAATCAATATAACAAACAATAGAGAGGGATGGCCTGAAAAAATATAAATAAATAAAAGCTCAAACAAAACAAAACAAAACAAAAGCCTGATGGTGTATGTGTTGGTTTCTAATGGCAGGCTTCAACTTAACTGCTCCATCAGATCTAGTGAGACTGGTGACAGTTGCTAACCTCTGCTTGGTAATCAGACACAGCCCATGAGGACATGAAATACCTCCTGCAAGTTGGTCAGGAGGAGATTTTATGATCTTGACGTGAAGGTAAAGTTTAACTTAATTTTTTCTGTGCAGGTGGCATTGAACCACTGGATGGATGACACTGCTCTTGAGTCAAAGCCAGGTCCTGCATGTGCACATAGCTACAGTTTCCAAGGAGAAGGACTTCCAGTTTTTCCAATGAACCTGTTCAACTCAGGAGGCGACTTTGCTTTTTCAGATTTATCAGTCCACAGTAATTTTGGCTTATCACAAATGAGGGGAGTTGTAGGTTCTTAGAACAACTAAGTCATGTGGGATGAAATGTTGGTGACACCTACCCTGTGATCACAAAAACATGAGTTTCCACACCTGTGAAAGGCCCACAGACTCCTTTGAAAGTTTTGTTAGGCAGTTTCCAGCAAATAACAGCAGATTTTTCACTCATAATCTTCAAACTTCTGTAATTTAACTGTATGTCCATAACCTCTACATGCATGTGTTGGATGCAAGCATGCACAGCCACCTGCATTTGGCTCTTTTCTGGCAATGTTAGGAATGCTTTGATCTGTGCAGGCAGTTTGGTTTCTAATTTGTCAAATAATCTGACTTTCTAGCCATCAGTCTCAGAGGTTTTACTAAGCTGCTCTTCCCTCAGCATGTACAATGTGGCAGCATCCTCTCAGCAGCAGAGCTGCTTGGACACTGGATCACAACAGCTAAGAAACAGCTGGAGGGGGCAAGTGGAAGCATCTGATTTCTCTCATGTTTGTCTTGGCATTTTAGAGCTGTCTGTGCTTTTCCAGACATGAGTATTCATTAATACCAAAGAAAGGAAATAAGTCATTTATGTTAAAATAGAGAATGAATGCAGAAATGAATATCTTTGGCTAACTGTAAATGTAGAGTAGCTGGGAGCCTTGTGTGGGTTGAACAGAAGACCATTAACAGAAAGGGAAGTGTCTGCACGTCAGACTATCACTAAAATAAACCAGGAAAGCACTTCACTTCTAAAGTCTTTACCCTTTCAGTCTGCTGCTGCCATCCTATTTGAAAAGGTTTCAAAAATAATTCTGCAGAAAAATTAGACCTGAAAATGTTCCCCCTTCCCTCCACCATGGTCCAAGCCATTTTCTTTCTCTTGTTCATGAGGAGCTGTCATGAGTGAGCTGTAGGAATGTGTTCAGAAGGCACACACAGCCTGGAGTATCCTATGGAAAAAATTTCTTCTGTCATCATCAAGAGGGAAGGGGCTTTGACCCTGACAGCTGTTATTGATAGGTCCTTTAAAAGGTCCCTTCTTGTTCCATTCCTCTCTCTTTCTCATATGGAAGGTTGGGGAGTGTGGGCTTGGTTCAATGACAGACAGGACTGGCACCCCCCATCCCCACCCCCAAGGGGCTTTTTCTGTGCTTTGAATTTCTGACTAGAGAGGTCTGCAATTATTGATCTTCAGGCAGAAAACACAGCTGGGCTGCCCAGCTCACCTGTGACCACTGTACCTGCCCCATTCAGATCTGGACCAGCTTGTGAAAGAAAAAGAACAAGTGTCCCTCAGCTTTGCATCTCAGCCCTTTGCCATACCTCTCTATTTCGTGACAGCTGCCTACTTCAGTGATGCCAGAGCATGTCCTTGAGGCTACTGATGCCTTGGCTAGGGGAAAGCCATTTCATGAGACTGCAGTGTGCAGCACATGGGTGACCTCTGCCTCTCGTGGACCTGGGGAGGAGCAGCAGCAGAGGGGTACTTCTAGGGATATAAATCTCCCTTTGGGTACAGTGGTCACATATGGCAGCCTGACTGCTGCCAGTTATGCTGTGGGGTTTTCAGGCACATTGGGAGTAGCACTGTTAAGTTAAAACCATAGTTAAACCCACACCAGCCTGGTGTTAAGGCATAAGATGGGATCTGGCACAAGTCCAGCGAGCTGCCAACCCTTCATGACAGTGCCTCATGCAAACCAATTGGCCAGCTGACCCAAGCAAAGACATTTCAGGACCCAGGAGATGGTCGATGGTTTGGAGAGAGGACCACAGCCTGGCTCAGCCTTGCCAGACCTTTCAGCCACACAGCATTTCAGACTGAGAGAGTTTGGGGGATTTCCTGACTGAGGGTAGGATAAGACTTGCACTGCTTGCAGTTGCTGCCTGTGTCAAACTGCTTTGCTCTAGCTGATTGCTCTGTGCAACTTCTTTTTTCTCTCAAGTATTTGTGAACTATTTGGGGGTTTTAGTTTATGCTTAGATCCTAGCTTAATCAGTACATAAAATCAGAGGTCTTTATTCAAGCAAATGCACCCTGATAGCTGTAAAACAAGTCTCTGACTAAGGACTGTGTAAAGAAAGAGCAAGAAGCCATTGCTAAATCCTCCTGCTTAATATTACCATTTCTCTTCTTAATTGTCTGTTATTGTAACAAATTGACTCCTGCAGATTTTTAGTTTACAAGCTATCTAGAAAATGATGAGTAGTTCATGCTAGTAAAACATACTCAAACAATATCTTCTAGTTTTATATGGCTGAAAGACTTACAATGTCAACAGTCCCAAAATCTTTCATTTACTAGAATGTAAAAGTAGCTTTGAGTTACTAATAACTACCTCCATATGTTTTTGCATGCTAGGAACGTGAGTGTATGGGCTAGCCATCACATCTCAGTTGCTGAATGCAGCAATCCCAAAGATCTGGAGATGTTTTTTTCAATGAACAATGGTTTCTATTGTTTCTCATTTTATGATCTTAAGGGTCTTTTCCAACCTGTGTGACCGTTGAGTCATTTTGTTGTTGGTTTATGCAAAGTTCCAGGAGTTTCCCTTAATAAAAGGAATTGCCAGATCTCTGCTGAGCTTTCTGAAAAGCATCTATTGAGGTGTGGATACCCCAAACCATTGAGTTTACAGCTTGTGAACCTCCCTAGAGGGCTAACCTAGCAGAGACACTGTACTGTCTCTGGTATTCAATTCTGTCCCATCACAACACTGTAGTCCTAGGCTTGTTCAGCTAGCTTGGGTTTCCCCATGTGGTAGCAATTTATTGTACTGATTTTTCTGTTTCTTCCAAAGAGTTCAAGGAAGAATCTGTTTTCTCCAGAAGAAAGTCAAAATTAGCAATTGATGTTCACTTCCTTGCCACTTTTCCAGTGCTTGCTCAGAGCCCAAATGATTGTCCTCTTGCTGTTTGATGTCAAGTCCTGTTGAATCCTGGTGGGAGTTTATATAAACTCTGAAGGACAAAGATGAACACTGGGCATATGTAATTACACTCTTAAAAACACATTATAAACCAGAATGGGAATCATCAATCTTCTTTCCTTCAGAAGGAGGTAATACCCACTGAAAATGGAAATATGCACTTGCCAGACTTTCCAGTCTTCAAAAAAAGAAAAAAACCACAAAAAACCCCCTACAGATCCTGTTAAAACCTCTTCCAATTTGCATGAAATCTTTACTTTTCTACATATTCAGCTTCAGATAAACTTCACATTACTGACTCTTGAAAGGGCCCCCTGAAGCAAGTGATTTGTACCCATAGTATTATCTGACAACAACAGCAGCAAAGTTGGCCAAGTCAATGTTTACCAGATGTTCAGTGCATTGACACTTGCCAAAGTATGTCCTGTAATTGAGACTTTTTCCTCAGCTTACAGCTTTTCCTGCTGTTACCAGATTGCTTCCAACAGTCAAAAGGGGGATGCTGCAGAGAAGCCAGCAGGACCATTATTTACCCAGGAGCCTGATGAGACTGAAAGAAGATAGCAGAGTAGGTTTCTTAAGAGGAATGAGTAATAATGTGGTAAATAATAAAAGTATGTTGGGGGAGGGGGGAAGGGAAGAAAAAAGAGGAAGAAAAGGAGAAGGAAAAAGAGAAAGAAAAGGAGAAGGAAAAGGAGAAGGAAAAAGAGAAAGAAAAGGAGAAGGAAAAGAGAAAGAAAAGGAGAAAGAAAAGGAGAAGGAAAAAGAGAAAGAAAAGGAGAAAGAAAAGGAGAAGGAAAAAGAGAAAGAAAAGGAAAAGGAAAAAGAGAAAGAAAAGGAGAAAGGAGAAGGAAAAAGAGAAAGAAAAGGAGAAAGAAAAGGAGAAAGAAAAGGAGAAGGAAAAAGAGAAAGAAAAGGAGAAAGAAAAAGAGAAAGAAAAGGAGAAAGACAAGGAGAAAGAAAAAGAGGAAGAAAAAGAGAAAGAAAAGGAGAAGGAAAAAGAGAAAGAAAAGGAGAAAGAAAAGGAGAAGGAAAAAGAGAAAGAAAAGGAGAAAGAAAAGGAGAAGGAAAAAGAGAAAGAAAAGGAGAAAGAAAAGGAGAAGGAAAAAGAGAAAGAAAAGGAGAAAGAAAAAGAGAAAGAAAAGGAGAAAGAAAAGGAGAAAGAAAAAGAGGAAGGAAAAAGAGGAAGAAAAGGAGAAAGAAAAAGAGAAAGAAAAGGAGAAAGAAAAGGAGAAAGAAAAAGAGAAAGAAAAGGAGAAAGAAAAAGAGGAAGAAAAAGAGAAATAAAAGGAGAAAGAAAAAGAGAAGTTTAATTTACTTCTGTTTTACCTGTGCTCAGTTTTTATGCCTCTGCTTTCTCACATTTGGAAGAGGTGGGAATCTGGAAGGGTTTGGAAAGTGATGTGAGCTCATCATATGAAAAATACTGATTGATTTCTACTGTGACGTGAGTAGGGCTCTGGTATGTTTCCTCTGTGGCTTACTCGCCCTCTCTACAAATGTTTTCCTCTCCCTTTTAAGCAGGTGAAGACAGTAATGCACATAGAATCAGCGATGAAGGCAGGCTGGTGGACCAGGTACATTTAATTTCTTAGGTAGAATGTGAATGAAACTGCCTTGATTGAGCAAGACACTAAACCATGGCAGAAGTAAGAGGGAGATGAAGAACACTTTGGGGAATACTAAGCAAGCTGGAGCCAGGAGCAAGCCCTGCTTTTTGTTAAGAATTATGTGACTAGGTAAGTGTGAATCTAGACACTGGGACTTCATTAGACCTGCAAAGGGGAACCCACCTGGGAGCATCAGCATGTGGAGCTTGATGTGGGAAGGGAACCAGCTCTAGACTTGGGCCCCAGTCCTGGTGTGATGTCCTCTGCAGAGAAGTGGGGGAGGGAGGTAACTGTGATGTAGATTTATTACTGAGGAACGGACAGACAGCACAGGGAGTGTCAAAGCATCTCTAGACAAGAGTATTCCCCCTGCTCCAAAATAGCTTGTTGGTTGTGCCTTTAAAGTAAACAAATCCCAAAAGACAAAAAAAAAAGTCCAAACCTCTTTAGTTCCATGATACTTGTTTAGCTCTCAACATACTTCCTTCTACTTGTTTTGGAAGGTCATCTGCTGCACAATGCCTTTTTCAAGAGTAGGATGTGTTTTGCTTTCCCTCTTTTTGTAATGAGGAAAAAAAGGGGGGAAAAAAAGGGGGAAAAAAATTTAGTTTTATAGCTGCAAGGAAACTAGAATTTATCCCCAACCTTCTTCACAAGATGGGATCAGAAATCACTCAAGCACAGATCGGCTGAAAAGGGATAAATTAAAGCTAAATTGCTCTGCATAGACTAATAAATAAAATAAATGGCCATCATCCCAGATGAAATACTCAGATAAGTATTTCCAAAAGCACATCTACTTGGCATTTGCTGCTGTGCTGCAGCTCCAAAAGAGATTCATTAGGTTGGAAACAATGTTCACTATCTCTTTAGCTTTTTAATTCTCATGATCACAGATTAATCCTGTTCAGAATGCACACTCTCTCTTTCCTGAAGTGTCTTGGTGTGGTCCCTATTCACCCAGAAAAGCTGAGCCACCAGGGTTCTTTGGAAAGGTAAGGCTGAAAATGTAGGTCTTACCAAAGCCTTACTGAGCTTTGCAGGGTTTTCTCAGAGCTGTGCTTCTGATGTCTGCTTTTATAGTGGTGCTCAAGACTTTCTGAGCAAACTGCGTGTGCCCTGGAGCTTCTAAGAGGCAATATCTATGAAACTATCTCCCTGCTGAAGAATATATTCCTATGGAAGTTAGCTGGCAAGAGAAAATTCCTGCAGAAATTGCCATTTGAGTGAAAGCAAATAAACAGCTGGGGAAACAACTTTTTCTCTCAGCCATCTGAGCAAGCTACTACAAATTTGCTGCCAATTTGCTACATGTAGCAGGCTGTGTGCTAAAATTCACAGGGGTGGGTTTCAGTTAAATAAATAAGTGAAGTTTGTTATTGTGCCTACAATTTCTTGTATCTGGATTTTTACCTGGAAATCCCATCAAGTTCTTGGCTACTGTCTGCCTTAATTGCTCCAAAATAAAAGCAAAACCCCACAGGGTTTTTGCTCACTCTGAAATCAGTTTGTGCTGCCTGAAGCAGCTCCTCTGAAACCTGGTGGAAAAAACATTTGAAGCAAGTAAGAAATAAACTCACAAGCAATGAGGTTAAATTGAGTTCAGTAATTAACAGTGAACTGTGGACAAGATTAGTACTCCAGTGAAGATGGTGAGGATGATTAAAACTGAAATAAGAATTAGTATTTTATTTGTCAAATTTTAATTTTTTAATTTTTTTTTTTTTTAGGAAGCCAAATAATTTACAAGACCTAATAATTGAAAGTGCCTAGAGTTAACTGTCTGATCAGGTAAGCTATGAAAAATCCAGATAGATCAGAAGAAGAGGCCAAGAGGAGACCTCATTGGCTCTTTGCAGATACCTGAAAGGAGGTTGGAGCCAGGTGGGGGTTGGTCTCTTCTACCTAGTATCAGATGACAAAATGAGAGGGAATGGCCTGAAATTGTGCCAGGGGAGGTTTAAGTTGAAGATTAGGAAAAAAATTCTTTATTCAAAGAGTGGTCAGGCATTGGAACCGGCTGCCCAAGGAAATGGTAGAGTCCCTATCCCTGGAGGTGTTCAAAAAAAGTGCAGACATGGCACTTTGGGAGCTGGTTGAGTGGGCATGGTGGTGTTAGGTTGATGGTTGGACTCAATGATCTTGGAGGTGGTTTTCCAACCAAAATGATTCTGTGTCCTCAACTCCATCTGATGAAAAATCATTTGTTTCTTTGATGACCCACCCCAGTATGTAGTGGCTGTTCCTCTTCTGGGCTTTTCTTGTCTCCTCTTAGCTTAGCTGAGTAATATGAAATGTGCCCTTTTGCTGTACATTGACTTTAGTTACCTGGAATTCGTTGGGCTGTGTGAGTGGGACACCTGGAATATTTCACCTTCCAGGGGAAATATTTCCAGGGGAAATATTTCAAGTGTTCTCCAAGCAAATTAATTTTTGGAGTAAACAGTTTGAAATGTGCTGGTAGGACTATACATTGTCTTAAATCTATGCTGAAGAAAGAGAGCATAAAGTGAATAGAGACCCAGTATGAATACACTACAGAAAACCTAAAGATTAAATTAAATACTCTTTTCTTTTCTTTTTTTTTTTTATTTTCTCCCTAAAACATTCCTCAAGAAGTGAATCGCTTCTCCTTGGTGAACCTTCTGTACCCTGTGTTCTCCATGCAGTTCTGGCAGTGGCTTCACATCATACAACTGCTTTTCCCCTCCAGATCTGTGTCCAGTTTAGCTGCTGTGCAGTGCATTGCCCAGACCTTGCAATAGCAGGTCACAGTGAAGGTCCTCTGAAAACACTGTCCTGCTGCCTAACATTTCTTCTGCTAAAGTTGCTTACTGAGCCAAATCACTTCTCTTGAAGTCTTTTATGTTAGGGAGGCCTTCAGGATGTCAAGAATGCAAAATTTCCTTTCCTTTCTCAGATATTTAACCAGTTCTCCTTTTTTGTTTCTTTTAATACTTTCAGTCTATAACTTTAGTTTATTCCCTTTCAAATTTCAGCAATGCTCTCCTTTGTGAAGTTAGATCATGTCTAAAAAAGAAGAAATTCCTGACCTTATAAAAAAAAAAAAAAAACCCTCCAACATCCCCCTAAGATTAAAAACCAAAACCACAAAACCAAAAAGCAAACAAACCACAAATGAAAACTTTCCCCACCCTTTCCTGCTTCTTTGGAGCTGTGTTGCATCCAGTGGCTGAAGGTTTTCATTTCTGTTAAGTAACTGCTTGGTTGCATCACATTGCATCCTCAGAGAAGAAAGTGAGGATGTTGGTAAATGCCTCCCCTTGAAGCTGTTCCAAGAGTGTGATTCTGGCTGTTTTGATTATGTGAGTTCTTCCTACCATCCTTCAGGCAATGTGATGATCCAAAGACGTGCCAGAATATCCCCAGAATTATTTTTGCCTATTTTAAATACTAAAGGAACAGGAAAATAAAAGCTGGACAGAACCAAATCAATAAACAATGACTACTTCAGATCCATTCTCTTTGGGAATGTCTATAAAAGATCAGATCTGCCTGCAATGCATTAAAGTATCCATTGCCCAAGTGATCTGCAGGTCCTAGCTCATTGTGGTGGGACCCCTGATTAGCCTGGGCAAGGGAAATTCTTTATTTATTTATTTTCTATTCAGCCTTTTGCAATATGAATAGGGAAATTTATTTTCTTCTTTGCAGGAAATATGAATGAGGGGGGGAAAAAAAGAAATTCTTATTCATTCTGATATGCTCAAGCCCAGTATTGGCCAAAAGCTGCCCTAGGGGGCGTAACCATCAGATTAATTCCCTATGCCTGCCTCTACAGACAAAAAGTTAACTCAAGCTGTACCTCCTGCACTAACCTCTAAGTGTTTCACTTTCACCAGAGGAACCGCTGATGTTTCTCTACATGGTGGAATTTCTGTGCCCTAAAACTCACTGCTAGGAGAAAAAGTCTTATGAGGAGCAGCTGTGGGAACTGTGAGTATTTAATCTGGAGAAAAGGAGGCTCAGGGGAGATCTTATTGCTCTCTATAACTACCTGAAAGGAGGTCGTAGTGGCATGGGGGTCAGGCTCTTCTCCTAAGTAACTCACAACAGGACAAGAGCAAATGGCCTCAGGTTGCATCAGGGGAGGTTTATGTTGAATATTAGGAATTTTTTTTTTGCTGCAACAGTGGTCAGGCATTGGAACAAGCTGCCCAGGGAGGTGGTGGAGTCACCATTCCTGGATATATTAAAAAAACCCCAAAAGGTGTGGTTGTGCCCTTTGGGCCATGGTTTAATGGCCTTGGTGGTGTTGAGTTGACAGTTGGACTCGATGCTCTAGGAGGATTTTTCCAACCTTGATGATTCCATGGTTCTCTGATTTCCCTGGCCACAGTTTGCAATCTCACCTCACCAACACATGTTGAAGGGAGGTTTGGTGAGGAGCTGGCTGGTGACTGTTGCTGGAGCTTGAGTGGGACTGCACCTTCTCCTGGTTTTCTCAGCTGGGGGCTGCAGCAGGCAGGATGTTCCCTGCAGAATAGTAGGGACAGGACTACTTGGCTTGGAGATCTCTGACATCTGCACAGAAGGGAAATATTTTTTCCCTCTGGCTGCACTCTTGACTTTGTGCTGGTTAACTACTCTTTGGTGAAGTTTCACAATGGAAATACCTCAAGGGTTGGTTAAATGCACAGTTAGCACAATTGCACTCTCCTTGTTGCTGAAAAATTAAGAGGAATTTCTCTCGATTTATTTTTTTTTAATTTAACATCTATAGAATTTTCTTTCTTTTTTTTTTAATAACTTGAGCTTAACTCCCTAAATTAAATCAATTTAAATCAATCTGTAAAAACTTCTGTTTTATATATAAAGTCGAAATAAGTTTTTAACACCTATTTATTCTTTCCAAAGCATCTTTTATACTTCACAGTAATTCAAGAAGTCACTATAATTTTCCTTTACTTGGATGGAAAACTCTTTTGTTTGTTTTTTTTTTTTGAGCACAGCAAAGAAATCTGAAGAGAAATTGAACAAATTCCTGCTTCTCAAAGACGTCACAAGCACAGTAGGGCATTACTGACAACCATGCTTCATTTTTTTCTTCCTTTTCTTTTGGATGCTTTAGAGCTTTCCTGGGGTAGAAACAAGAAGGAAAATATTTCCTGGACTATTTTCTGTTTGTCTGGACTTCTAATTTAATACAAAACAAAAAAAGGCAGCACTAAACATAAACAAGTATGGTTAAAATCTTCAAAGGTCAAAAAAAAAATCCCAAACCCAGGCAGTGAACTATTATCAGAAGTTAGATGGTTCTCAGTATTAAATGTGCTGTGATTGCTACAGGGCTCAGGATTGGGTTTGGAACAGAGACCATCCAAGCACATCCACACTTTCTGAAGACTATTTATTGCTCCATCACCATGTTCATCTCCAATTCAATAGGGTCTTATTCCAGATGAAAACTACGCTCCCCAAGAAAGCTATAAATATCTGAGGGGTGGCTGTCAAGTGGAGGGCACCAATCTCTTCTCGGTGGTGTGCAATAATAAGACAAGGAACAAGAGGTACAAGCTTGAACATGGAAGATTTCACCTCAGCATGAGGAGAAACTTCTTTCCAGTGAGGGTGGTGGAGCACTGGAACAGGCTGCCCAGAGTGGTTGTGGGGTTTCCTTCCCTGGAGACTTTCAAAACCCATCTGGATGCATTCCTGTGTGGACTACCCTTTTTCAGGGTTGGGTTGGACCTGATGATCTCAGGAGGTCCCTTCCAATCTCTAATGTACTGTGATGCTGTGGTACTTTAAGAGCAATTCACAATGAGCTCAAACAGGCTGCATAACAGCTCTCTTTTTCCTTTTTCATTGCAGTTTTTCCTTCCTAATTTTCACACCTTATTTTTATAACTCATAACAAAACTTGCTTCTTGTTTCTAAAATAATTTTTCCATTACTGGAGCCTGGTAATGTCCAAAAAAAAAATTAAAATTTGCTGCAATAACTGTAAAGGACTTGTTCTATTAAGAGCATTTAAATGAAGGAAAAGACATGCTCAGTGAAAGGGCTGCCTGGTGAGGGATCTGTCACTGATATCCACAGAGTACTTCATTGTGTTTTGTTCATGCTTAGGAGATATAATGTGGAATTCAGAGCACTTGGGGACCTCCTCAAGTTCCAGCACACCCCTCTCCTGCCTTGAGTTTGCACAGCATTCATCTGGGTGGGAAGGTTTAATCACCTTCCCCACAGGGATGCTGCCATATGCCTGTGTCTCTGCAGTCGTTCACACAGAGCTTTCAGATCTGGAAAATTCATCTTCCACTGAGCTGTGCATTTTAGCATCCTGGTGTGACAACAAAAATAAGATATTGTGTGTGTGCAGGGAGGTGTGAAGGCAGAGATGAGAATGTGGCTTGCTCAGAGATTTGGCTGGCTGAACAGTGGCCAGGTTTACTTTATTTTTCTATCAAACTGTTGATTCTGGGTGTGCCCCATCCAACAGCAAATCAGTGCATGGGGCAGGCAACTCAGCACATTAAAAGAGGTTTGCTGATTTCCCCCAAAAAAAGAAATCACTGTATTTGCACAAGGGGCTAGGAGGATGCCTAGGAGGTAGCAGTGGAAACAGAGATGAAATGCAGCCCTGTGTATCCTGGTGTCTCTTCAATATTGTTGGGCTGTTGTCACCAAGCATCATCTAAGCAAGCCCTGCAGGAATGATGCCAAGTATTTTGCTATGTCATTTTGCCATGACAAAGGTGTTTTCTTGGTAACACTTTGTTAGATATATATATATAGCTCACACCAAAGGCTCTTTGAGAGATTTCCAAAGGCAGTGGGAGAGTATGGAAGCAAAGTGAATGCCAGGAAAAATTAACTCTTCTTGAAACCCTATATGTGGTAGTGCTGTATTCCAGCACTTAAACCTGTATTTTCACTTAGCAGTCTGGAGCTACCTAACCAGACATCTGGATGGGTGGTTAGTCTTTGGCCTGTGTGCTGTTTGAGCATCCAGGCTCCACTGCTAGGTAATGCCAAGGGAAACATTTTTTGCCTTTGACTGTGCCATGTATTATTTACATCCACCAGCATCCTGGGACAGTGGGACACAGTTTGCCACTGCAGCAATGAGCTCTGAGAGCTTGGCTTGTGTGGGATTCTGGTGAAGTAAGCAATGCTGAAACTTGATTTTACTCAGGTTTGTTTGCTAGTTTGTACCTAAAAATGCTCCTGAAGCCAGTGTCAGGAACATGCTTGCCCTACAAGACTCTAGCTACACTCACAAACACCTTCAGAGGATTTTAAGCAAAACATATAAATATTTTACAGTCTTTACATAAACCCTACACAAGGGTCTCATTCTGAATAACATGAAGGGAAATGCACATGCCTTTTGTGCCTCTCTGTAAAGACTCTGTACCTAGAGACCTGCAGGCTGTTGACTTGCTCTGGCACTGAAAAACACAAATGTTCTTCTTTGTCTAAGGCAAAGCCACACAATGCAGTGAGGCTTCCTACTTCAGTTGAACTTACCTACATTTTGCACTTTTCTCCTTCAAAAACATACTGAAGCTCTTTTTTTTTTTTTTTTTTGTGTGTAGCTGGCATCAAGTGTGTCACTGGAAATACTACAGCAAAGATCTACAGCAGTTCTGCTTCTATTCCTCTTTCCTAGTAATCCAAGTTTAGCATTCCAACTCACTTTATTACAACTCCTTGCATCATTATTCAGAATATTTGTTATGGCTACAGCCTTTCTTCCACAGCTTCACTTGAAGTTTATCTTACAGTTAAATCTATTACTTGCCAGGATTGTATTAAAACTGCTCAGAGACTTGGCTGACAGTAATTTAATTAGTTGTTAGACCATTAATAACTCATTCTGCTTATGTTTTTGTATAAGTGTCTTGAGTTTCAGAAACACCTCCAAAATTTTCAGAGCTATAACTGGTCCATAGGGAAGCTTTGTGAATGCTTTTTCCTAGCCTGTTCTTTAGATGTGTGAAATCAAATTGAGAACCCAAACTTCACCACCCAGGACTGGAAATGGTGTGCTTAAAATTTGTTTACATTGCTGCTGAGGTAGAAGAGGAGCAGATCTGCAGGGTGAGACAATGGGTGCTGAGGACATGATGTCAAAGAAGGTTTGCCCTTGGCAGAGGATTTATTCTGCTCCATTTCTGCGTCCCACTGAGTTTGCCATGCTGTTACTTTACTCATCTAGATGGTGCTCTTGTTAAGATCTCCAGGGACTAGCAGATGTTACTGCTGCCACAGCCTAACATTACATGGTGAGGCTGGGCTGTAGGGAAAGGAGGGGATGCCCCATGACTTGTGGCCAGGACAGAGGGGGAGTGCCTGCAAGGCTGCAACCTCCCAAATCCTCCTGCCCTGGGCAGCTGGAGTGAGGCTGGGGTCCAGCTGGAGTGTGAATGGGTGTTCATGGATTTGAGTTCTTTACTGATACTTCAGCTGCTTACAAAGTTTCTGGGTTTACCTCATCCTGTATAGCAAACCAGATCTGGGATTATTCTGGCTGTTCTCAAACCCACCAAAAGAGTCAGGAGCGTGCTTGGCTGCACACAACTGCAGGATGGGAGACAGCTGCATGGCCTCCTAGAAGGTTCTAGCCTTCTTTTGATTTGGGTTTTTTCCCCCTTTTTTATTATTTTCTAACCTGCAATATCTAGTTTCATCTTCTCAGTGTTACCTTGATAATGACTACCCCTTGCCATGCATGATGCTGTTCTCCTCACCTCCCTCTGCACTGCATGCACAGCCACATCTCTACCCAAGCAAAATTTTTTTGCTTGAGACTCCCACCAGCCAAGAAGCCTTACAGCCACTGCTGCTGAAGAGCAATCACCTTTGGGTAGTAGTCAACTGGCCCTGGTGGGTTGTACTAATTAAAGTTTGCATTTTGTTTTTTCAGAAGGAGAGGATGAACACATTTTATGCAAAAGGTAGATGAAATGACATCCCAACTGTTATCTCCTGTCATGAAGCCCAAGTGTGCACACTCAGCAGTTTTTCCATGCCTGAACTGGAATGTCTTCATCTAAGGTAAATTGTTTCCACATACACTGTTGTCTGTTTAGCATTCATTCAGCCAGAGGAGTTTAGGTAATGAATTTTACAATATGTGGGTGAAAGGTAACACCTCAAATATCTGGAGCAAATTATTAGTTTTTTAAGACTCCCTGCCTGATGTGAAGCTGGAGTTATTTTAATGTCTCAAAGATCCATTTTATAGTAAATATTGTAAATAATCCTGTTAACAAGTAGCTGAAATTTAGTCCAGCTCCTCTTGTTCCTTTCTTTTAAACAACAATATTCATAACTATGGGTCAAAGTCCACGGATTAGATTTTTTTATCCCCATCCCCCCACCCCAAGCATGGATTTCCCTTCTTCATTTCATGAAGAGTTTAGAACCAGATATTTTTTTCCTTTCAGCTTACCAAGGGATTAATAATACAAAACTTGGCAAGGAAATTGCTGTCTGTGAACTGGAGTGAATAGCACTTGATGGAAGCCAGATAGAACAGTGCCTTGTGTAAGCTGGGCCTTTTGCAGCATGAAGGACAGAGGAACACTTCAGTGTCCTGTGCAAATAAAGAGGAAACAACTTTAATTTGCAGGCACAAAGGATGGGGGTGGAGGGGGTGTTTCCTCCTCCTTTAGGTAAGGCATCTTTAACACTCTAAAAATAGGATTTAAAATAGTTGCAGTCTGGAAAAAAAAATCAATTGAAAGAGCACAAAATTTGGAGTTTTCTTTTGATTGACTTTTTTTTTTTTCCTTGTTGTTTGATTTTTTTTATTTGTTTGGTTTTTTGGTTGGTTGGTTTTGGTTTTTTGTTTTATTTTGGGTTTATCATTTTCTTTGTTTGGGGTTGGCTTGTTTGGCTTTTGTTTGGGGGGGGTTAGGTGTTTTTGCTTGGTTGGGAGTTTGTAGGGTTTTTTTGTTTGGGTTTGGTTTGGATTATTTTCTGTGGGTTTGGTTTTTGTTTTTTTTTTTTTCCTATGACTTCCAAATGCTTGCTCTGGGCTGAGATGATGCAAATCTCTGTGGCCACCATCCCCTTTTGAATGAAAATGAAGTTAGCAGTGGCAGCACATCAGCAGCTGACAAAATCCAGAGGTAGACAAGTTCTAGAAGGACCCAACTCATCCCTTTCTTGCAGTCTGGAGAGGGGAGTGGGTATTGAAGCTGTCACCATGCTTTATATCAAAATGACAGTGTGAAGAGTGAGGTCAAATCATGACTTTGAGCTTCCTTGCCTTCTGTTTCCCTGGAAATGCAATCCCAAAGTGGAGCTGTTGCTGCCTTCCTCAGGCATGCTGCTCAGAAATGTGTCTTTGTATTCCCAAATGCTTCCTCAGCTGGGTTGTGAGAGGGTTGCCTGTTACACTGTTGTTCAGCTAATAGCTCTTTAAGCTAAACTTTGACATTATATGGTGCAGCACAGGAGGTTCCACCTCGGCATGAGGAGGAACTTCTTCGCCGTGAGGGCCATGGAGCACTGGAGCAGGCTGCCCAGGGAGATTGTGGAGTCTCCATCTCTGGAGACTTTCAGGACCCATCTGGATGTGTTGCTGTGTGACCTGTGCTAGATTCTATGGTCCTGCCTTGGCAGAGGGGTTGGACTTGATGACCTTCAGAGGTCTCTTCCAACCCCTAACATCCTGTGAGCCTGTGATTTTCCCTCTATTATATCACTTTTTAAATTCCAGTTACCAAAGTATCTGTAATTCCTTGGCTGTACAGGAATGATGTGCACAATCATTGGCGTCTGATCCAAGGAGCTCAAGCTCTGCTTTATAGAACATTCATTTGTACAGGCCAATACCTGTAAAATCTCTTTCTTCATCCTCAAGATGGGGAATGGATCAGGAACTTAGCTCTGGAGGAAGCCTTGGGTTTACATTTTCCTGGTGTGTAAATTCATCTCAGCACAGCAAACTGTGCATCACAAAGTGCTTGGGGGGTGAGTATGAGAACCACTATACAAAGCCTCCAAAGGATGATGTTAAATCACTGCCTAGAAAGCAAAGATGTGGCTGTGTAAAAATGGTTTGGTGCCTTTCCATGAGCACATGGCTCAAACCCTTTTGAACAGAAGCTGCCAGCTGTGTGTTTTACTGATAGAACCCAACTCTCTGAATGCATTAGCTTGCTTGCCCAGCTAAGGACAATCTCCTTCATTCATGTGCACAATAAGTAGTAAAATCAGCCAGACCAAAAAAAAAAAAAAAAAAAAAAAAAAAAAAGGCAAAACCCAAAACAGGAGGCATGTTCCAGCTCTATCACTTCATAAAGCACAGATATCCACAAATGAAGAAAAAGGAATGCACAAGGGTTTTTTTTACAGGCTTTGGAGAATTTTGCTGTAATTTGCCAACAGATTTTGCAGGTTTGTGTTCACAAACACTCATCTGTTCACTGAAACACGTAGGCACTTTGGCAACAGGTACATCACACCATGCACATCTTCCACTGAACTTTTTGGGTGCTGTCCTTAATAAATGTTAGCAGCAGCTGCATCTGTGGCTAACTGCTGCTCTGTCTGAATATTCTAGATGGCATGGTGTCATGTTTTAGGCTTTAATCACTTTTTTTCCTACAAATAAGTCAAATATATGCTTCATGTTGCAATAAAACAGAAACAACAAACAGCCCTTGATTGTACTCATAGAGGAATAAATGGGAGGATATTGTTTAAGATCTGGAACACTGGACCGTGACATGAGGACAGGCTGAGGGAGCTGCGGTTGGGCAGCCTGCAGAAGAGAAGACTCCAGGGACACCTAATAGCAGCCTACCAGTATCTGAAGGGGGCTTACAAGAAGGCTGCAGGGGGACTGTTTGCAAAGGCCTGCAGTGATAGGTCGAGGGGCAACGGTTTGAAGTTAGAGGAGATTCAGGTTGGATGTTAGGAGGATGTTCTTTGCCATGAGGATGGTGGAACACTGCAGTGTGGTTGCCCAGGGAGATATTTGAGGCCCCATTCCTGGACATATTCAAGGTCAGGCTCCACAGCTTTTTCTTGCATGCCCTCACAATCATATTTCTTCTTAAAGTCTCTGATAAAAGTCTCTTAAATCACTTGGGGGGGACTGTATTAGCTTCCCTGATTATCACTTTTCCCTCCTTTGCCTCAATCTGTTAAAAATTGCCACCAACTCCATGTGGACATACCATCCCCATACCAATGCATACCAATGATCAGTTGGACTGGATGATCTTGGAGGTCTCTTCCAACCTGGTTGATTCCATGATTCTAGGATTCTCCTTTATTAACCCCAGCTTTAAACTGGCATTTCCCTGTCATGTTGGTACAACTGGTTTCTCACTCTCAGGACCTCTGGTAGGTTTCTCAACTGTGCCATTACAGTAAGCATGACACAAAAGACTCTAAATCACCTCTCAGGTTCCCAATCAGTTTTGAACACAGGCATTTGCTTGGCACCCAGCAGAGCTTCAGCTGCTGCTTCATGGCAGACCAATGCCAGAGTGGCAGAGCAGAATCAGGCATTGTCACCTCCTCATACTACAGCTTGTGCAGAGTGGTACTGCAGTCTCTAGACACAACATGCTCTAGTCTTACTATTTTTAGTTTACAATCCTTAACGACTTTCATGGGAGAGTAAGGATTGCCCTTTGTCTTCTTTTGTAGCCTTCATTTTAAAGCATTTTTTGCCTGAGAACAGCCTCAGGCCAACCAGGAGAATGTGCTCTGTAAAGCCTAGCAGTTGCCCAACAAGTTGCCACCACACAGCAATACTGAGACCTCGAGTTCTGAACCTCAGAAGTCAGTGTTTCCAGTTGCAGAATATCGCAGTCCTGGCCCTTGGCCAGCAGCCCTCGCTTGGGCTGTTTTCATTTGTGCTGAATGTCTCAAGAATATCAGGGTGTTTATTCCAGGGCTTGGGATTTGTCTGAGTGAGCAAGGCCTGCTGCTGGGGCTGCATTGAGGTTAAGCTTGTCTTTAGTTTGCATTCTATAATTAATAGAGAAGGAATCTGATAATGAAAGAGGGAAAAGGAGATAGGAGCGAGCGGCTCAGTGTTCACATGGATTAGATGTTTGCTCTGGCAAAGTTCACCAGCATGATGTCTACTTACATCACAGGTGTTTTCCCAAAGCATCTCAGCTGCCCAGACAAGATGTAATGGCAGCAACCCCACCACGTGCTCCCTCTTGCTGGACTAGGGCCAACATTTTGCTTAACCACAAGATAACTCATTCAGAAAAAAAAACAAAAACAAAAACAAAACAAAACAAGAAAACCAACCACTATGCACTGTTGCACTCTCAGTTGCTTTCAATTAGAAAAGTGATTCTTGGGGCTGGGATTATTCTGATTTAGGCTGTCAGAGTTCATTCTGGCATCACAGAAAACATAATCCTGAAGCTCAAGTCCAAGGTAGAGAGAGAAGATCCAGAGTCTGCTCTGAGCTTTGAATGAGTCACTTTTGTCTTCAGTTCTCACTTGCAGAACCACAGCTGAGCTCCTGCCTCTCTCATCCTGTTTAGATCAGACCTGCTGGGAGTGTGACCTTCTGGGCTAGGGGACATCTTTGTCAGAGCCTGCTGCTGCTGCTCAGCATTCATATTGTTTGGGTCTGACTGACCACTGCAATAACAATCCCAAATAGAAAGATTAACAAACAGCAAGTAAAGCTGAGGGCAGGCATGGGAGTTGTTGCTGTAAATGTCTCTGGAATCCTTGCACACAAATTTGTATGGAAGCTTGTATTATGCTGGGAGTGGTATCTGTAAGCTGTAGGAGAAACATGAATGCACTGAGATAGTAATAAGGTTGCTGTATTTTAGCTGAAATAAGCACTTTTTGGTTTGCTTGTTGCTCAGGAAGCTGGACACAAAGTCAAAGCCTCTCCTCTGCTGCTGAATGGGCCCATTTGCAAATGCCTGACACCTCAGTGATTGTTTTCTGAATCGATTCCAGAAGTCCCATCCATCAACAGGACGTGCTTGTGCTTGAGGGTCTGGTTTGATTAGTGCTGGTGGGCTGGGTTAGTGATGATAGCACAGTTTGTCAATTATCTGCAACTCCAAATCTGATGTTGAAACACTCTTGCCTGAGTCCCGTTTTCTGTGAAATGTTCACAGCCCAGTATCTTTAATTTTAAAACATGTTTACTGCCAAGGCAGGGATGGTTTGGGGCCCAAGCTTTTCTGAAGCATGCAGGAAATCACATGGGCTGTTAAGAACCAAGACTGACAGACAGAAGGCTTTTGTAGAAAGTCCATGTGAATGTTTTCAGGGGGTTGGATTATTGAAAAAACATTGTTATATGCTGTGATCCTCAAAGAGGATATTAGGCAATGAAAATTAATTACTGCCACCATTTTTACTGTTTAGCCTGTGTTTATGTATAATAAACTCACCCAAGTCATATAGAGAGCAAAGACATCATTTAGCAGGAGTTTATTTGAACACAAGAGTTCCTGGCAGTTTATACAGGGGGTGATGGGAAGCTGCTGACATTAGTTGAAGGGTTTCATTTGCTCCATAGGAGCTCTGCTGTTGCAGGTAGGCTACACAATGCAAATTCTGCCAGCAGCTCTGTGCCCCAAGCCTGAACAAGGTCAAGGAGACCTTTGTAGGGTATAATTAAGCAAAGCTGCTCTACCCAGCAGCAGAGCTGGGATGAATCCAACCAAGTAACACCAACCAAGCAGCTCTTGACCACGCTCTGTGGTCTATAAAAAGTCATTAGGAGTTACCCTCCTCTGTTTTTGATGATCTTAGAAGTCTGTACAGTTAATTAGGCCCTGAAACTGAAAATATATGTGAAATTTTACCCTGGGAAGTTGCCCTGCTGGCTTCAGAGGGATGGTTTTGATAGGAAAGATGATAGCAGTGCACATGCTTACATTATTAGGACTTCCAGCTCTAATGAATAATGCATGGCAGCCCTGTACTGATATTAAATTCCATGTCATTACTTGTTCATTGCATTATGGATAACTTAATTGCAGTGTCAAGGGCAAAGAGTGGTTTGATGTTAGTGTCAGCCCTTTGAATTCTGCTTTGCAACCCTAAAAAGCTGAGGTTTATATGTAAGCAGCAGAAGAAAGGACAGACTAAAAACTCCTGCATACATGCCACAATAATATTTTGTGTGTTCCTGGAGATCTAGCAGTTAGGTCAGCAACTTCCATCCCCTGTATCTTTGCAGAACCCAATTGATGTTGTTTGAAAGGGATCTACAAGGTTGATGAGGCAGCACAACTTTGTCTTGAAATGGAGAGAAAAAAGAAAAACAAAGGATGGCATGTAAGCATGCTTCTCACTTTAAAGTGACTAAAAGCAGCAACTCTGCACAGAAAACTCTAGTAAATTCTCCTGCAGTATTACAAAGTGTCAGTCAAAGGCATCTAGCAAGTAGGAGGACAAGGCAGCTGTGGGAGCTCTTCTCACTAGGCATGAAACAAGTGAAGAGCTGTAGAGCTGGCAGCACGGGGTCTATGTGCAGTCATCAGCTTAGCTGCTGCTGGGGAAATATCCTCTGTGCTTTGGCACCTGGCCCCTGAGGTTGCTGGCCAAGTGTGAGACGATTTACCACTGGAGTGAGGCTGTTTGCCAGGCGGATGAGCCCCTCCAAACTGAGCTCAGACTTTCTGACGTCTCTTACTTCGGGCTGTGCTGAGCTAAGAGCTGCAACTGGGACCTCATCAGAAGATCCAGCAATGGGAAATGGAATATGGAGAGCATAGCTGGTACCCAGGGAGAGGCATGCATTGCCCAGGCATCTGCTCAACCTGACTCATGCTCAGGAGTGTGACATGGTATGTGCAGCACTTGTGGTGCCTTCTGTACTCCTGTGTGCTTAACCCCAAACTAATTTCTGACTAATCTGCAAGGTGATTGAAGGTGTAATATATTCTTTGTGGTGCTGGGGGAAAAAAAAAACCTCTTCACATGGAGTGTAAATCATAGAATGCTAGGTTGGAAGAGACCACAAGAATCATCTGGTTCAACCTTTCTAGGTAAAAGTATAGTTTAAATGAGAATGCCCAGCACCCAGTCAAGTTGAGTCTTAAAACTGTCCAATGTAGGGGAACCTACCTCTTTTCCTGGGAGATGATTCCAATGTCTAACTGTTCTCATGGTGATACATTTTCTTCTGGATTCCTTAGGAGTGACTTGTACCCACTACCCCTTGTCTTTTCCTTGTGACTCCTTGTGAAAAGGGAGTCTCCATCTTCTTGGTAGCCACCCTTTATGCCCTGGGCCATGGTAATAAGGTCTCCCCTAAGCCTTTCCTTAAGGCTGAACAAACCCAGTTCTTTCAGCCTTTCTTCTCAGGGCAGGGCATCCAGTCCTCAGATCATTAATGCAATGTCCTGTGTGCACATATATGTGGATAGAGACATACAAAACTTGGGAGACTGCTGCATGTTCCACAATGACTTGTTAGGGTAATTAGACTTAGTTAATGGTTGGGCTCAGTGATTGTGTCAGTGTGAGCTGAAATTCCGCCCCCCCCCCCTCCCCCCCACTGACAATAACCAAGCTAGCCCAGTCTGGAAGCAAATGAAAGCTGTATTTACAAAGCAGAATCTACAATCTACGATGAAATGCAGAACCAGGGGAAAAGGGAAAATAAAAGCAATCTCCCTTCCTTTTAAAGAAAGTCCTTTGGAACCAGACACATAATCACACCTTTTATTTTTAAAGCTCTACCTTGTTTGAAATGAGCATGCAAAACCAGCTGCATGATGCTCATTTTCTCTTTCCGAAAGGGAGAGTTGGCACTCCTGGGATTTCAGCCTGTGGTAAGGCTATTAGAATGCTGAGGTTTAAATCACAAAGCCACTAATATGCTCCGATCTGCTAGGCAGCTTTACTGTCCCAGTGGATGGCTAGCAGCTCACAACTGGGAATTAACATGATAGGCTTCTTCTGTTCTTCCCATCATTTATGTATGCCTTCTTTTGTTAGTCCTATCACTTGTGAAAGCAGCAGGTAGTACTCTCCATGTTCTGAGCCAGGATTTGGATCTGGGCATGGGTTTTAGTCCTCAGCACTCCTAGAAGCCTGCAAAGCATGCCTCTGTAAACCCTTGCTCCCACCTTATAGTATACTGCAGGTGTGCAATAGAAACATAGAATCATAGAATCAGTCAGGGTTGGAAGGGACCACAAGGATCAGCCAGTTCCAACCCCCCTGCCATGGGCAGGGACACCTCATACTACATCAGGCTGGCCAGAGCCTCATCCAGCCTGGCTGCAAACACCTCCAGGGACGGGGCCTCAACCACCTCCCTGGACAACCCATTCCAGGCTCTCACCACTCTCATGGGGAAGAACTTCCTCAGGTCCAGCCTGAATCTCCCCAATTGCAGCTTTATTCCATTCCCCCTAGTCCTATCACTACCTGATAGCCTAAAAAGTCCCTCCCCAGCTTTCTTGTAGCCGCCTTCAGATATTGAAAGGCCACAAGAAGGTCACCTCGGAGCCTTCTTTTCTCCAGACTGAACAGCCCTAACTCTTTCAGTCTGACCTCATAGGAGAGGACATGCCAGTGGAGGTTGCTTCTGCTGTCCTTCCAGAAAGAAGGAAGAGACAGATTTGATGAGGTGAGCTGTAGAGGAGTGGTACTCCTCCTCCCAGGGAAACAGCAGCAGAGGGGCTGATATTGCTTCAGTGCTAGAGGGGCCACGGGGAAACAGCCTTCACCTTGTGCCAAGGGAAAATAAATGACTCTCTTGTTCTGAACTACCTTTGCTGCCCCCTGAGGAGGAAGGTTTTATGGCTAGCCTGAAGGGATAAGCTTTCACCCCAACGAGGGAACTGCCATGAATCTCTCTATCTGGAGTGTGGGTGGCTGCAGCAGAGAAAGAGCCACGTGTTCCTGCGTGCCACACGTCGGCAGCGTGGGGTTTATAGTTCAAAACAATCTGTAATGTAAGCTTTTGTCTTCAGATTTGGAAAAGCATTCACACCACTGTAATCACAGGAAACTAATCTGAGTTACATTATCTTGGGCTGTGACTGAATCTGACCCCAGTGTGTTTTGCCTCCAAGCAGGAAAGGCGTAGGAATGATTAAGTACTGAATAGTTCTTATGAATTATGTTTAAAATGGAGCATGCTGCTTCCCCATATGACTTACATGCTTTGTTTTGCAGGCATAGCACTCATTCTCCATGACAAATGTGGCTTGTCACTGCCACTGTGAAGCAAGCTGTCTGTGATGCTAAACATGAGTTGATTAATTACCTTAGGTTTTTTATTAACAAGAAATAAATGGGAGCTAACTGAATATCTTCTGGTTGGGGATGCTAACAAGATTTTGGTTTACACTATATATATCTAGATAAATAGATAGATAGATAGGAAGATAGATATAGATATATAGTGTGTGTACCTGTATATATGTATGTCTATACAAGTCTCTAACCTCCTCAGACAGCAGGATGCAGGTGGCTTTATTTTGAATCCCAAGAACTGGATGTATGTCCTGAATGGCAGCAGATTTCAAGAGGAGATGATTGCTAAGGGTAGAAGATTGCACTGGAAATACAATCAGGGAGTCAGAACACATTCATGAGAAGCAGGCTGTCTAACCCACAGCAGCAGATCTGTAGCTTTCCAAGTGACAGGTATGACTTCATGGGTTTTCCACATATCCCTCTGAAACCCAAACAAGCCCAGAGGGCTGCTAATGAAACTGATCCTGTTTTCCTGGAAAAGCTTGTTCCAGGAGCACTTAGTGCTGCTGACATTGATGTCAGGAGGATCATGAAGTAGGAAATGTTTATTTCTAAGCATAATTGAGTCCTGTGTGCAGAAGAAGGACTGGAAAGGTGTTAGGATATGGTCTGTTCTTAGACTAGGAAAAATGGGCTAGTGGGACCCAGACCTTTTGAGTTTCATGGGAGACCAATCTCACAGGAAAGACATCTCCTGTATCTCAGAGATTCATAGAATGGTTTAGGTTGGAAGGGACCTTGAAGATCATCTAGTTCAACCCCCACTGCCATGGGCAGGAATGCCTTCCACGAGACCAGCTCGCTCAAGGCCACATCCAGTCTGGCTTTCAACACCTCCAGGGAGAGAGCATTCATGACCTCCCTGGGCAACCTGTTCCAGTGCCTCACCACCCTCACCAGAAAGAATCTCTTCCTAATATCCAGTCTAAATCTCCCCTCCTCAAGCTTAAATCTGACCCTTCTTGTCCTATCACTACAAACCCTTCTAAAATGTCCCTCCCCAGCCTTCTTGCAGTCCCCCTTAGGTACTGGAAGGCCACTCTAAGGTCTCCTCATTGCCTTCTTTTCTCCAGGCTGAACAGCCCCAACTTCTCTAGCCTGTCCCCGTAGTGGAGATGCTCCAGCCCTCTGATTATCTTTGTGGCCCTCCTCTGGACCCAGCAGTTCCAAGTCCCTCTTGTGCTGGAGGCACCAGAACTGGACGCAGCACTCCAGGTGGGGTCTCATGAGAGCAGAGTAGCAAGGGGAAAACCACCATCTTTAGTAGCTAGAAAAACCCCAGAGGAACTACAGAGATTTGGCAGAAAAGGTAGGTAAGATACAGACAGGCATGTTAGGACTGTAAAGCAGTGCTGGGTGCTGGAGATGGGGGGGGAAAGGAATCAGAAAGTGAGTATATAATTCCTGCACACCTCACCTCTCTCCCTTTGCATAATGCCTCAGTGAGTGTTCACTGTACTGGAAATTGTCAGTATCTCAAGGGTTAATTGCCTTTCTCCTCCTCCTCACTGGTAAAACATGCAGTCAGAGGCAAAAGGCAGGTTGTTCAGATTCCCCCAATAACAAGGAACATCACACAATGAACTTCAGCAAAGTTCACTGAGCACTGATGAAGTTCAGTGTAAACCATTGTTTTCCAAAGAGCTCCAGGAGGATCTTAAATAAATACAGTCATCAGTGGGACTTACATCCTGTTTTCAGGGTTTGCAGCCCTGCCACTTAAATGAAGTCTGTCCATCTGAACCAGCTGCTAAGAAACATGTTAAGACCAAGCCCTAGGACTAAAGCAATTTGATTTCTTTTTCAGCCATCCTTTTCTGCGTGTTTTTTGGTCATGAAGTATTGTCCCTGCAGCATTTAAGTGTGCCCAGGAGACTGAAGTAACCAAGGTGAAATCAAACCAGACAAAGCTGCAGGCTGAAGCAAATCCATGGTAGTAGTTCTGTTCCTTTCCACAAAGCCAATCAATCTGATACTGAATAAAACACTTCCACAGCATTGTTTTGTTCTGGTTTGTTTTGTTCTGGTTTGGTTTGTTTTGTTCTGGTTTATTTTGTTGTGCTTTGCTTTGCTTTGCTTTGCTTTGCTTTGCTCTGCTTTGCTCTGCTTTGCTTTGCTTTGCTTTGCTTTGTTTTTCCCCAGGTGAGGACAAATTCTACAGCTGAGATGACATTGAAGAGTGGACTTGCATTATCATCAGTATTTTATTTTAAAGAGAACTTTTGCAAGTATCTTTTAAGCCTGATTCATTTTGGCAGTGCTTTTAAGACTGTCTATGCAAAAACACCTGAAAAAAAGATTCAGCTTATGTTCCATATTTTTAGGTGCAACTATATCATCTCAACAGCCAGGAATCTCTGTGCAAGAAATCTAAAGGAAGTACAGAAATACTGAGAAATTAAAAAGTTGTTGTTGTGGGTTTTTTTTTTCTTAGCACCAAAGAATAGCTTGATAATCAAGTTATATTTAAAGGCAAATTTAAAAAACAAACAAGCAAACAGAAAACAAACAAAACCCAAACAAGCACCAAAGAAAAACCAAAAGAAAAAACAAACAAAATAATTTCCTTTACAGAAACAAGGACAATCAAAAGAAACCTCAGATGGCTTTGTTATGCTTTTTATGGTCTAGTAAGTCTGTGATTGGTTCCTGTTGTTTTGTAGCAAGAAGGGAATCAGTGTTTGACTGATCAAACGAGAAGGACTGGAAAGGTTCTTTGGCAGAGATCAGCCTACACAGGAACTTGGCCTGTGTACAGTGAAAATACACTACAGATGTATAAATTACACAGGCTGGGGCAGCCTTGGTCAAAACCTTCTATACTGGAGTCATGTGGGATAGAAAGTCTAGACATCATCCACTGACTTACTTCATCTAAAATCAGGCAACCTAGAAACTGCCTGAACCCACATCTGCACAAGCACACACAGACCATTTAGTAACCAGTTACAGTAACTAGATGTTCAAACAGGGAACCACCAAAGGATTTTGACCAGTTGGCTCTGTTGGGAAGGCTTACTTCTCATTTTAGTTCAAATTAGAGCTCTTAAAGCCAGCCAAAGAGCCAAAGCCAGCCTGTGTTTTATTACAGACAGTAGCTTGTAATCAACTGTAGATTGTTGCAGTCCTGCAGGTTCACAGCTGAAAACAAACTGCATCAAACAAGAATCCAAATTCCTAATTATTGGCACAAAAGGGTGAATCAAAATAATTTGATTTATTGAAGAATTGTAGCTAAGGGCAGAGGTTTTGCTGCTGGGATACAGACATGGTAATGTATGCTGGAGCTCAGTATGAGTTCCTGCAAAGTCAGCCTGGGAAAAAAAAACACACTTAAGGATACAGGGGCTGTTTTACTGGGAAAATACTTCAAATGTTGTGAAGCTTTAGTGTTCAGATGGTTAATGCATCCTCAAATGAAGTGTTTGTTCAACTGGAAACGAAACAGATGTGAGAGGGTTTTTCACAGAAGATACTGAGGGTTTAGACTTTGATTTGAATTGTTTCATAGTATGAAAACCCAACATAGAGAGTAGCTTAAAGCATCCACTATGAGAAAACTTAGATGTGGTTTTTCCAGTGTATGTCTTTTCAAGATGAAGTCCAGGTTTTCAAATCAAGCAGTTGGAAAATAAGCAACACACAAGTGGAAATCATCATTTTCCAGTCAGTTTCCAGAAAATCATCATTTTCCTGTCCCCACTGCAGGTACCAGTCTATGTGGCACTGTCAGCAGTACTGGGCTATTCAGCAGCATTGACATTGCCATCATGCCCTCTGCCACACTGGCTTCTCCTCGTGTCCTCTGATGAGCACCCACTGTGAGCCAGCTGGAATCACTGCACTGTGCTGGTCAGTTCCTGGGCTTTTCCTGCACTCATCAGGACAGGACAAGGACAGGACAAGGGGCAATGGATGGAAGCTGAGGCATAGCAAGTGAAAATGAGGAAGAATTTTTTCACTGTGGGGGTGATGGAACACTGGAATAGGCTGCCCAAGGGTGTTGTGGAGTCTCCCTCTCTGGAGATATTCAAGACCCGTCTGGATGTGTTCCTGTGTGATCTGAGATAGGTGATCCTCCTCTGGCAGGGGGATAGGACTGGATGATCTTTTGAGGTCCCTTCCAGCCCCTAACGTTCTGTGATCAAAGTGAGCTAGATGAGCTCAGCAAGAGCCTGGACCACACTCTCCATCAGCCCTCTGGCTCACAGAGACCAGCTCCACATTCCAAGGGATAACCATGGCATATAATTTTTTCCACGAGTTGATGAACCTTCATTTCTGAATTGTTTCAGTCTTTGGCCCATGGTGTTTTACTGAGAGGGTGTTCAAGCACTTTTCTTCTTCAGTGGCCCATTTCCATCTAGTTTCAGTCCATTTGCTATAGGTATGTGTGTGCATATAGCTGTTTAGCTTAAAATGGGTCTCATATGTTCCCAATGATTAGCTTGTAGTGTGTTTATGGAAAGTAAATATATTGCTTCTCAGGCTTTATTTGAGTAGGCTTAGTGCAGCAAGTTTCTTCCACTCTCTCTTATAAGACAGATTTTTCTATTTTTGTGCTTGTCTTTTGGTTTTTAATTTGAAATCATTTTGCTCTAACAGGAAATTTCTGCTAGCTCACTTTAAGATACAATCCAATACTTTAACAATCATACTAATATTTATTTCTGTCCAAAACATCTTGGTTGAAATACACTGGGCTCCACTCAGATTCTTCCACAACTGCATTAGAGTGGTTTAGTCATCCTGCTCTGCCACTCAATTTGCTGAGCTCCAAGCTCAAGGCAGAAATTCTTGCTCTCTTTTCCAGAGTGCATGTTTTTGCCAGATTTCATCCTCCTTCCATTTCTATGTGTAAGCTACAAATTCTTCTTTATCCTCCCAGACTTAGGACTCCCATCATATTCTGCTAATATCCTCTCGGTCTTTGTGCCAAAATCACTGAGGCAAGTATTAAGTCAGTTCCAAGAACAGTCCTTGAAAAAGTCAGTAAGTTATCTTGTTGAATATTATTTTACCACAATACAAGCACTTATGGACATGCTGCTACTGCCCCTTAGCAACACTTAAGTATTTCTGGAAAGAGAATTAATTAATGTATCTTGAGTTATTACAAAGCTTGTTGACTACCTCGGGGGTGAGGTTTTACCTCTAAAATCATAAATCAGCATTTCCTTAAAATAGTAAATGATAAAATCCCAACAATATACTGTGGAGGGGGAGGGGTGAGATAGCTGAGACAGGGTGACCATGCTGGAGACATAAACAAGCCAAGAAGAACATCAATCATCAGTGAAAATGTTCCTTGTAGTTGCAATCTGCCATCCTCCTGGGTTTGTTTAGATCCCACAATACTTAATCTTTTCATTGTGAATCTCAAAACTTTTCCAGTTTTCCAGCTCTCCTTAGTGCATGCAAAAGGTCTGTCAGGGACCATGGAAAACTGCAGTCTTTTGATCTTCTCATAGGGTTTGAGTTTCAGTTTTCAGGTCACCTGAAACTTCTAACACAGTTTAATATCTAACATTGAATTCTTGAGAATTTCAGCTGCTTGCCTGACACTGAAAGTGTCTTCCTTCTTCTTCCTCTTTTTATTCTGAACTGAAATACACAGTAAAAGGAAATCATCTTGAAGACTTTCTTCATACATTTAATAAGTTAGTGGTCATCCTTCCTCCCTCTGAAATCAAAGGGTTACAGCAATGTCCTTTGCAAAAATTGATCTGTGATAGAGATCTGTAGAGGCAATGAATAAATCATTAAGAA